>NC_086188.1:5440453-5747953 GCF_023053635.1 Elgaria multicarinata webbii | reverse complement strand
CTACAGAGTTTCTGAGCTTCCTGAGATGCCTCTTTTTAGGACATTGCCTCTTCCTCCCACTCTCTCTCTAGACACGCATTTTCTGCTTCAGTTTCCCAATACTTTTTTCTATCAAAACGCTTTACGTTTTAATAAAAAGTTGTCCCATTGCAATTATAGGCATCTCGCTTTATAGGCATGGGAAGTCCACTCAGTAAAATTAAGAAACGTATCTGCATATTACTCAGGTAAATTTCAAACATGATTCTTCAGCTGGTTCAAGGGAATCAGAAATCAGAATCTGAGTCAAGTCTGTTCTGAAGTAAATCCAGATTTAGTGCACAATCCTATGCGTGTTTAGACAGGGGGGGGAGTCCTATAACTCCCACCACTCCCTAGCAAACCAAGATGTTTTCCTGCCTAAATATGCATAGGATTGTGCCTTTAGTCATACATGCTGCCGACCCAATGAAATCAGCAGGACCTAAGCTGGTCATGACTAACTTGAGTCCCATTGAATTCAATGGGCCTATCCTTATGTATGACTGATTCTGGCTCCTGCCCAATAATTTGCATAATTTCCAAAGTTTACCTACACTTGCCTATGAAATATCTGTGTGCGGTCTGACTCTAGCTGAGCCCTCCCTTATAGAGAGAATATCCACAGTTTCAGAGTCATTACCGAGAGGGTCCCATGATGCCATCTTCTGTGGCCAGGTTTGCACCGTCATGATAGCCAGGTGGAACTTCCATGCACAAAGACAGTTCACCTTGGAATACCAGGTGCTGTGGGCACACCAGAAGGGAAGTCCATCACATCCACATCTGCCCTCTTTATGAGCTTCCCAGAGGCCTCTTGGCTGGCTGCGACCCAGAAGATGTGATTGCTGTGAAATTAGGGTGACCATATGAAATGGAGGACAGGGCTCCTGTATCTTTAACAGTTGTATTGAAAAGGGAATTTCAGCAGGTGTCATTTGTGTCTATGGAGAACCTGGTGAAATTTCCTCCTCATCACAACAGTTAAAGCTGCAGGTGCCCTGCCCTCTTTTAAATCTGGTCACTCCAGTATAGCTCCTAATAACAATTAATTGAATATGCATTCAAAATCCAAAGCACCCGCCGCAGGCTTGCCAAAGGAGGGAGGGAAAAGACAGCAAATGCCTCTGTTTTGCAGCCAGCGTGGCGGGGCACACCAAGCAGGGGATGTCTCTTCATTAGCGTTTTGGTGCTTTTGAAACATTTCAATCAACAATAAAAGGACTCTTCTTAAACGGTATTAATACATGTGTGGATTCTTCCCCTATATGGCTTGAGACCAAACTACCTTCTGGAGGTTTTAAGACCTTCTGGAGAAGCGCTTCTTGGAAAAGACCACCTTGAGTGCCCCACTGCTGCCCCTTTGCCTCTTAGTGCCCCCTGCTGCCCCCTTGCCTCTTAGTTTCCCCTATGCAATCCCACTGCCTCCAAGGGGGCGGTACCGCCCACTTTGGGAACCACTGCCCTAGTGAAATGGGTTTCTCTGGTGCTGAAAACTCTGGGTTCAAAGGAGTACTTTAGTGTGTTGAGGCTCTACCCCCACCTCTGCCTTCTTCTGAGTCTTTGGGCCATGATACTTGACCTTTGCCATACCTCCCATGGCAGCCATTTTGTAGTAACATCAAGGACAATTTCTCAAAATGCCCCATGTGCCCACGGCCCAAGCAGGTTGTCTGTGCCTGCTTTAAAGACTTTGGATTTCATGAGGGCCTTGAGGGTGGGTCACAAGGGAGCAGAACACCAGGCCCTGTTTCTTACACTCAGAGGCAGGTTGTTCATGCCAGAATTCCCATGAGGGATGAGCATTAAAAAGGCGACATTTAAAGCACGGATGTAAAACCTGTGTGTTGTTAGCCAAGAGCTCAGGCCCAGCATTGCTTTCTAAAATGCCTTTCTCTTGAGGAGAGGGAAATTTCCATGACAACAATTCAATTAAATGTATAAAGCGAAGCTTCTCTTAGAGCCAACCTAAAGGGAAGGTGTCACACAGAGAAAGAGAGAAAGAGAGAGAGAAATGAACCAAAAAGGGAAGGAGGAGGAGGAGGAGTGATTAAGTAGAACCAGTTAAGAATAAATGCAAAAGCTCAATTATTATACATGAATTGGCCACTTTGAGGCAGGTCTCAATCATGAGGGGAAAACAGTTTGAAGTAAGTACCTGACGAGGCAGATTAATCATAGAATCATAGAATATCAGAGTTGGAAGGGGCCTATAAGGCCATCGAGTCCAACCCCCTGCTCAATGCAGGAATCCACCTTCAAGCATCCCTGACAGATGGCTGTCCAGCTGCCTCTTGAAGGCCTCTAGTGTGGGAGAACCCACAACCTCCCTAGGTAACTGGTTCCATTGTCATACTGCTCTAACAGTCAGGAAGTTTTTCCTGATGTCTGGCCGGAATTTGGCTTCCTGTCACTTGAGCCCGTTATTCCGTGTCCTGCACACTGGGAGGATCGAGAAGAGATGCTGTTCCTCCTCTGTGTGACAACTTTTCAAGTCTTTGAAGAGTGCTATCATGTCTCCCCTCAATCTTCTTTTCTCCATGCTAAACATGCCCAGTTCTTTCAGTCGCTCCTCATAGGGCTTTGTTTCACACAGGATAGTGTTGGGGCAGAAGAAAGGAAAATCTCTTCTTCCGTGGGTTTTGCTTTTCATCCTTGGCAGCAATAAACTTTCGGTCGAACGTGCATTTCGGGACGCAGGACTTACGTTTTCCCCCAAGGAAGGTGGAAAGCTGCTGTTGATGAACCCAGTACTGTTTTACCCACCAGCTAAATACCAAGAAGTTGGGGTTCAGTTCTTTAAATTGTTAAATTTATAACCCTCCCCATCCTATGCAAGAGCACCAGAGGGCATACAAGTTTCTGTGAGGTAAATTAGGCTGAGAGAGAAAGAGAGGAGGGATGAGAGAGAGAGAGTGGCCCTAAATGATTCAGTGAGGTTTGTTAAAAGTGTTTCATCTGGGTTTTCTAGATTGTCAGGTGTCTTCTGTTCTCTCATCTGTGCATTGAAGGAACAAAACAAAAATTAGCGCTACTGCGCAGTTGACCGATGTGCTAATCCATATCAGTTCAGGCAAATTAGCGTGAATGAGCATTAGCACTCATGCAAATTAGCACAACCCACCTGCCCAAAATGATAAAGAAGCAAGGGAGACTGGAGCAGGCAGAGACCATCAGAGCCTTCTTCAGTTGGACACACACACCCCACAGGGCTAACATCTTCACCCTGTAGGGAAGAAGAAGGAGCTGTTGGTCTTCCCCTCCATTGGGAGATGAGAGGGGGGAGCAGGGCTTTCGCACCAGCCTGAACAGTCTCCTTAATTTCTTTTTATTTTCTCCCTCTTCCCTCCCCATCCCCTTTTCCTTGTGTGTTGTGTCTTTTTTAGAATGTAAACCTGAGGGCAGGGACTGTCTTCTTTACTGATCAATTGTAAGCCGCTCCGAGAGCCTTTTTGCCAGAGGTGCGGGATAAAAAATACTCTAAATAAATAAATAAAAACATACCTGCAAGTCCGCGGAATCCGCATGACTCGGAAAAAGCCGGTTTGCTTCACAGAAATCCGAACGCATTTGAATTTTTTGTGGATTTCTTTGAAATCCCTTATCTACAGTAAGCATTCCAGGTTTTAATGGAAGGGGGGTTCTCTTAATCCCCCCCCTCAAAAAAAAAGTTCCTTTGCAAAGTTTCTGCCTGCCTCATGTTAAAATCCAGATGAGATAAAGATATTAACAGCATGCATTTGAAGTTAGAAAAATACTAATGAATCTTTAACAACACTGGAAAAGGCTTAGCAGGCCTTGCATTGTTAAATTAATCCTTCAAGTCCTAGGTGTGTGTTTTTCCCCCGTCTCTCTCTCTCTCTCCCCTCACCAGAGTCATTTAATAAGGCAAAAACTCTTTTCTTTCCTCCGCCTTAGTGGGCCCCATTGCCATGGCGACAGTTGTGAATCAGATATCAATAAAAATACCCTTGCACTGTGGCACCACATGCTTCTCTGATCTGTCGCCAACACAGCTTAAAAAAAAAAGGGAAACCACAGGAGATTGGCAATTAGCAGCTCCTTTGCTGAAAGAGCACATTCTCCTTCATCCACTAAACAGGTGGTGGAGTTCAAGAAGTTAGGGTGACCATATGAAAAAGAGGACAGGGTTTCTGTATCTTTAACCGTTGCATAGAAAAGGGAATCTCAGCAGCTGTCATTAATATGCATGCGGCACCTGGTAAAATTCCCTCTTCATCACAACAGTTAAAGCTGCAGGAGCCCTGCCCTCTTGACCAGATACAAAAGAGAGCAGGGCTCCTGCAGCTTTAGAAGGAATTTCAACAGGTGCTGCATGAAACTGGCTGAAATTCCCTTTTCTATACAACTGTTCAAGATACAAGAGCCCTGTCCTCCTTTCCATATGGTCACCCTAAAGAAGTTTACTCCAAGATGTCCACTTTAAGAAGACTATCCCCACTATTCCCTACCCCCTTAGTGGAGGTGGTAGGCGTGACAATCTGGAGACCTGGGTGGCCACCCACTTCCCTATCTCCTGGCACCCATCATGTTAGCATCACCAGCACCAGGGACCCTGGGAAATGCCATTTTCCCATGGCACCCGTGTAGTTTTCAGCCACCACCAGCCAAGACCCAGGCTAACAAACAAATCTCGGCCATAACACTTGCCTCATACTACAGACAAGCATCACACACATCTTTTCAGAGAACGTCTTTCATGAGATTTTTGCTTTTTAATTGACACCATCATCTACTTTTGAATGTTTCTTGGAACAGAAAAGTGGGGCAGAAATACAAAGAGATCAATCAACTTATCAAAACTTAAACAGTAACGTCAAGTTTCCGTCCTCCGTAAGAAAATCCGTAAGGCTTCTTTGTCTTGATTTCCATTTGTTCAACACTGGAGATGCCACCAATGCTGATGCACCTCTTGGGATTAATGAATTAAACCATTATGGATGGAGAGGGAAATGAAAGAACGGAGCAGGCTGTGCTTCCATTGAACTGAGGGGGAATACCAGGCATTTTTCAACGCCCGAGGTGAAGCTTCCATTTACAAGACCAATGGCCCATATGATCACCAACATAAGTAGGCTTGCAGTGCAGCCAAGGGACAAATTACAAACTCCCCAAAGGTTGACACTTTTATTTTAGAGTACTAGCTGGAATTGTTGTTTTTACTGTTAATTACTTCATTGCATACATATGTCAGAGCTGGCTCCTGAGCTGCTGAGGTCGGAGAGAGGCAAATATTTATATTATATTATATTATATTATATTAATTCATTGATTCCATTTCTATACTGCCCAAAAGCTATAGTTGATGAACATTAAAACATGCAATACAATGTAATAGAAACATAATGTAACATCTTTTATGTACAAAAAGAGAGCAAGCCAGTTCCTAAGGGAGAGTCCCAGGGACCGTAGGATCGCTCAGAAAACTTCTCAGAAGGGGGAATCGGATATTTTCCCACCTCATCCTCACAGTCGGTGTGGAGACAACTATGCCCGCTGCCTCTCTGAGATCAGAAAAGCAACCTCAGAGAAGGGAAAAGGGGGTGTTCCAATGGGCAGGGAGGGGAGGAGACCAGAGAGGCCAGGATATGAAATATCCTGAGGAGCCTCCTTCCCTCCTGCCTGCCCCCAAGTATCCTCGGTAGACAGGCTAAGAAGCCCATCTAGCGAAAATCACCAAACACTCAGGAGCCTACACAGCTCCTCCCTCTCTGCCAGCATCAGCCCAGTGGCACATGGGAATCTCAGAAGGCTCTGGGTTCAGAGGCTTCCAACAGCAAGGGCACAATGGATAGGATTGGGTCCGAACACAGATAAAAACCAGTTAACAATACAATGATTACAATGGTGATTAAAGCGAACCACACAACCTGTGCCAAGGTACCATGAGGTGTAGTGATGGCCACCAATTTGGATGGTTTTAAAAGGGGGTTGGATGAATTCCTGGAGGAGAAGGCTATCCATGGAAACTAGTGACTATGCGCTACCTCCAGTATTGGAGGGAGTAAGCCTATGTGCACCAGTTGTTGGGGAACATGGGTGGAACGACACTGTTGCACCATGTCCTGCTGTGTTGGTCCCTGATCAACAGCTGGTTGGCCACTGCGTGAACAGAGTGCTGGACTAGATGGACCCCCAGGCTGATCCAGCATGGCTCTTCAAATGTTCTTATGATGCCTTGCTAGCTCAGAATCCTTTCCACACCTTCACCATTTACATATGTGAATGCCATCTTAGCTACGTCACGTCATCATTCTTGGTGAACATCTTTTTACTGTAACATTTCCCCCATGGTACATGGTTCCCCCCACCCCATTTTTTCCCTCCCACCATCACCATCTTAAGAGACCTAATCTTATCTGTGTAATCTATACAGAGCCAACACTGCAGACTTCTTCTTCTTTCTTTTTGTTTACTGGGGCGGGGAGGATGAGCGTTTCTTTTTAAGGGATTAAGAAACCACGGTGCTTACAACAAGGTCTTTCCGATGGAAAGCCTCCTGCCTCAAAGGAACAGGGGAAATTAAAAAGAGAGAAAGACAGACCCTGGTAGAAGGATGGAATATGTTGGTTTTGAAACGAGCGATACAAAAGGAAAAGAACCTCGTGGAATCACATGGTTGATCCTAAGGGGAACAATTACTAAGAGATAAAAAAAGCAAAGTCTGCCAAGCCCAGGAAGATAGCTTTACAAGCTTTTTACAATTCATTAAGAAAAGCCTTCTGTGCATTTGACAGTCACCTTGAGTAGCGCTTGAGAAAGACAAGGAAGGGTAAAGTCCGTTAAGAGAGATGGAAGGGACAGCCGCTAGGTACTAAAGAGCTTCACTATTTCCCAAACTGCCCTCCGGTAACTTTGTTTCCATAAAAAGAAAAAAATTAAAGCCTGCCAAGATAAAACTCTGATCGAGTAAGGAGGCCACGCAGCATGAACAAGGTAAAAAAAAAAAGCCCAATAATCAATTAAGTCAGGGAAAAGAGGATTACAGGATTTTCAACCACACCATCATCAGCTACCAAGTCCAGTTTCCAAACAATCAGATGTATCATGACCCAGCATGGCTCTTCTTTTTATTGAATTTTTAAGAGTAAAAACGAATAGTAACAAATTCAACTACACCACGTGCGAGTCAATTACTTTGTAGTCTTTCTGATCACTCAGGATCTCTATTCAGTACAAGCAAGATTATTGGATGAAATTATCACTCGTCATCCTAATAGATCATGCCACAGAATTCGTTGTCTTTTAGGTGGTTGTATATTCTTCTCAGTGTTAGCAAATTCCATAAACGGAGACCCTATTACATAAAAAGTGTCAATGGCTACTTAGCCTCTTTGTACCTGAAGACGTTTGAGAGAGTTTCTCCATTAGTGCAAAGTCTTGCATTTTCTGTTTCCGAATGGTAACAGAAAGCTCATTGGTTGGTTTCCAGTTAGCAGCTATGACCAACCTGGCTACTGTCGAGGAAAAAAAAGTCATGAGTTTTGCAAACAGTGTAATATCTCGTTGTGCTTCTTCGCTGGTGAAGGCAAAGACCAGGACCCAAAACCAGTGAGCAATCCCACCACATATGCAGGAAGGTTCTTATGATGCAGTGGTTGGCAGCACAGTGTCCACAGTGCACCTGCTAAACCCCTCCTCTCTTCTGCAAAAGCGGCATTAAAGCGTCATGGCAGCAAGGGAAGGAAAATTTGGGTGGAAGGAGGAGGAGATGAGAGCAGCTGCTCTGAACCCTTCACCTTAGAATCATAGAATCATATAATAGTAGAGTTGGAAGGGGCCTATAAGGCCATCAAGTCCAACTTCCTGCTCAATGCAGGAATCCACCCTAAAGCATCCCTGACAGATGGTTGTCCAGCTGCCTCTTGAATGCCTCTAGTGTGGGAGAGCCCACCACCTTCCTAGGTCATTGGTTCCATTGTCGTACTGCTCTAACAGTCAGGAAGTTTTTCCTGATGTCCAGCTGGAATCTGGTTTCCTCGAACTTGAGCCCGTTATTCCGTGTCCTGCACTCTGGGAGGATCAAGAAGAGATCCTGGCCCTCCTCTGTGTGACAACCTTTTAAGTATTTGAAGAGTGCTCTCATGTCTCCCCTCAATCTTCTCTTCTCCAGGCTCAACATGCCCAGTTGTTTCAGTCTCTCTTCATAGGACTTTGTTTCCAGACCCCTGATCATCCTGGTTGCCCTCCTCTGAACACGCTCCAGCTTGTCTGCGTCCTTGAATTGTGGAGCCTAGAACTGGACGCAATACTCCAGATGAGGCCTAACCAGGGCCGAATAGAGAGGAACCAGTGCCTCACATGATTTGGAAGCTATACTTCCACTAATGCAACCCAAAATAGCATTTGCCTTTCTTGCAGCCATATCGCACTGTTGGCTCATATTCAGCTTATGATCTACAACGATTCCTTACTTGTGCAACCATAGCTCTGATCAATGAGCATTTGCTATTTCCTTACAGCAGGCTTTTTTTTTTTTTCTTTAGTTACATTACTCATCCAGATCATCAAATGCCTCCTGCGGCACTGGCATTCTGACAAAGGGTTAAGGGGAACTCAAAAGCGCCATCTTCCTCCCCTTGCCCTCCACTCTGCATTATTGCAAATCGCACATTAAACTTCACCTCGATAAATGGATGCGGACACATGGGTCTCAGCTCCGTGACGGCAGCCACGCAGCAACGGCACTCCGCAGCCAAGGCAGTTTCCAGCGGAACAAATAAATCAAGCCAGAAGGCCTTTGCTTCTGTTTCAGACTGGGTAATATGAAAAGACTTCTGCAAAAAGGCTGAAATCACAGAGAAAAAAAGGAGACTAAAGGGCGTCTTTCATATTGAGCTCATCCTCAAATGTAAAAGGAATTTCACCACTGCAAGAGTTTTTTAGATCTGAGTGTGTTTACATCACTTTTACAGAGTTCTTCTTTTACTGAAGTACAATGAGGGAAGGGGGGGGAATATTGATTGCCGGATCATATGCACTCCTTGAGTAAAAGAGACAGCAATACAATAAAGCAGGAATCCTCGCTGGCTCACACTCCGGAAGCATGACTTGAATATTCTCATGTTTGCTCAGAAATTATATATGCTTTTGTCACGTAAATAGATTCAGCTTCTTTAGTCCTAGCGGGAGAGCACCATTTGGGTTCCACTTCATGCAGAAAAATCTCTTGAGACAGACTGGGCCTTGGCTTGGAGAAAAGGACACTGCTGGTCTGAGTTCAGATATTGTCACCTTAAAGATACGGTGGGCTGAACATCTTTATCAGCGGTTCTTCAAATATCACCTGGGAACCAACAGCAGCTCCTAGCGTATTCACACATTCCACACACAGACACAGACACACAATTCAGATAAAAAAATAATGAGAAAGGAAATGCAGAGGAAATAGGGCTTGTTATATGTGTCCGCCGTATGCTGAAGAGGCAAGCAGCTTCTCAGAGAGAAAAATCGTTTGCCTCTTCTGCAGTGCAAATGGCTCCAGCAGAAAATTCCAGTGGAAGAGAAATGTCTTCACTATTGGCCTAAAGAAGAGCAAACCAACTGGGCTTTCAAGGAAAAGGACCATCTGGGTGCCACTGCTGAGATGGCCCTATTATGTATCCAAGCCAGCCAAGTCTCTGAAGGCAAAGAGACATGGAGTAACCCCTCCAGTGATGAATGTAAAGAGCAAGTAAGTTCATGCAGGAGAAGGTAGTCCTTCAAGCAACCATATTAGCTTCATTGGATCACAACCACAAAGGACAAACACAACTGTTGGTGTGTATTTTCTAGAACCACTGAAAATTCCCTCCCTTGCATGGCAGTAAGATAAGAACATATATTGATATATGAAGAAAAGCAAGCCAATTTGAACAGCGAACCTCACTTCAAATATAAAAGCCAAAAGAACATATATACACTTGTCTACACTTGCTAGCTGAAATGTTTGGCTCTGTCAGTTACTTCCCATTTTCCATCGTGGTTTTGTTAAACTAGGATGGATTCCGAGTCCCACCTGACTGGCAGCTCAGTAATTGATCACAGATTGCTTTGTAGCTTAAAAGGAGAAGGGGGGAACTGCTCTGTGCTCTCTGGCTATATTTACAAATCCATGTGCACACAAAGATGCTTTGCCGGATACCATACTAGCAGTCGCACCAAGGATTGAATCTATCATTGCAAATTAATAGAATACGATTATAGCGTAATGGTTCCACGTTTGTATGTTGCAGGCTAAAATAGCACAGATACCATGACTTTGCAAGTTCAGCTAAGTGCATAATTTAAAGCAGTGAAACATTTGCAACAAGAAGGGGTGTGTGTGTGTGTGTGTGTGTGTGTGTGTGTGTGTGTGAAGATGGAAGGGAAGGCACATAACATGCTCTCTCAAAGGCTTACATTAGGAAGAAATATTGTTGTAAACCGCCCAGAGAGCTTCGGCTGGGGGGCGGTATATAAATGTAATAAAATAATAATAATAATAAATAAATAATAAAAGCAGTTCCCCCAAAAGCCAACTGAATGACCCGAGGTGCTGAAACTTATTCCCAAAATAGATTCAGCACCTTAGAGAGCTCCTTCAAAGTTCTGGCTGGTTCTGGCTAGAATGGATTCACAGCCCCCCCCAAAAAAAAATTAGAGTCATCAGCCTTCACTGTGTCAGACTTGCTTGTCCGTCCAGCCTAGTATTGTTGACTCTGACTGGCAGAAGCCCCTCAGGGTCTCAGCAGAGAGGGTTCTTTTCCCATCACCTATTATTATTATTATTTATTTATTAATATAGCACCATCAGTGTACATGGTGCTGTACAGAGTAAAACAATAAAATAGCAAAACCCTGCCACATAGGCTTACACTCTAATAAAATCATAATAAAACAATAAGAAGGGGAAGAGAATGCACCAATCAGGCACAGGGTAGAGTAAAACTAACAGTATAAAAGTAAGATCAAAATCAAGTTCTAAAAGCTTTAGAAAAAAGAAAAGTTTTTAGCTGAGCTTTAAAAACTGCAATTGAACTTGTAGTTCTCAAATGTTCTGGAAGAGCGTTCCAGGCGTAAGGGGCAGCGGAAGAAAATGGACGAAGCCGAGCAAGGGAAGTAGAGACCCTTAGGCAGGTAAGAAACATGGTATCAGAGGAGCGAAGAGCACGAGCGGGGCAATAGTGTGAGATGAGAGAGGAAAGATAGGAAGGAGCTAGACCGTGAAAAGCTTTGTAGGTCAACAGGAGACGTTTATATTGGATTCTGAGGTGAATTGGAAGCCAATGAAGAGATTTCAGAAGTGGAGTAACATGGTCAGAGCGGTGAGCCAAGAAGATGATCTTAGCAGCAGAGTGGTGAACAGAAACCAACGGACTGATGTGAGAAGAAGGAAGGCCAGTGAGAAGAAGGTTGCAGTAGTCCAACCGAGAAATAACCAATGCATGAACAAGAGTCTTGGCAGAAGAGACAGACAAAAATGATCGAATCCTGGCAATATTATACAGGAAAAAACGACAGGATTTACCTACTGCCTCAATATGAGGAATAAAGGAGAGAGAGGAATCAAATATAAAGCCAAGACTATGAGCTTCCTTGACTGGAGTAAGTGTAACATCATTGACAGTAAGAAAGAATGAGAGATGAGGAGAAGGTTTAGGAGGAAAAACAAGCAATTCAGTCTTTGCCATATTAAGTTTCAATCTCTTTAGCTGGAGATGCTGGGAATTGAACCTGGGACCTTTGGCATGGGAGACGGGTGCTCTACCACTCAGCTAAGTCCACTCCCTCCTTGAATTCCAGCATCAAACCAGTTACTTGAGGAACCTATATATAAGCTTTGGACTTGACCTAACAAATTCAGCTGAGAGCCAATCAGTTTGCAAAAGGGTAATGGGCAAAGTGAAATGAGGTTTATTAGCTCTCTAATTGCTATCTACCTTTGGACTGCAAGCTACAAAACCTTTATTTGCGATGTTGATGGCAGAGCCTGAATACTCGGCTGGAGCTCTGGATCCCACTGGGAATTTCAGAACTGTCAGTTAAGGTGGGGGAAAGATGCACGTCTCTCTTTCTTTCTTTCTTTTTTCCACCCTCCCCTTCTTTCTTTCTTTCTTTCTCTCTTTTCCGCTTGTAACAATCTGATCTGAACATCGCTGAGAGGCAAACAAACAGTGACCTCCATCGGGCTATTTTTAGATCAACTCAAAGAATGAGCCACACTTCTTAGAATCTCTTTGTTTGGCTCAATCGTGTGATTTAAGAGTAGTTCCCCCACCCGTCAATGCTAAAAGCGACAAGAGGAGAAGGAGAAGGTATCAATAATATAACTTCTAACAGAGGCAGAAGGGGAAGGGGTCAGACACTGCAGAAAACGTGAGCCAGACGCATGGCGGAATTGGGAGCAAGGGGCAGGAAGCAAAGATCATAAATAAGGTAAAAAGCCATCACCAGGTGATGGCTGTTTGGATGGAGCTCACCACGTTCTTGATTTGAACCAAGGCAGAAGGCTGGTCGCACTGGCGTATGATTCACGTGTTGACTGCCATGTCAAGCAACTACCTGCATAAATGTGTGGGTCATTTGCAGAACTGACACCATAGATAAATGTGTGTCCCCCCCCCCCTCAAAGGAGACAGGAACCTGGGGACAGAGGAAGCTGCTCATTGATGAGGTCAAACCATTGGTCTATCCTGCCCAGACTTCCCCAACTTGGGGCCTTCCAGATTTGATGGATGACCACTCCCACTGTCCAAAGCCAGCATGCCCAATGGCGGAGTTCCTGGAGCCCAGAGAGCAGCTACCAATGGCCCGGTTGGTTGGTTGATGATGGAAATGTGGTCCAACACATTCTGGAGGGCACCAGTAGGGACGTTGGGAAAATCCACAATGGATTGAAATGATTGATTTGGATTTCTATGAAGCTGAAAATGGACTCCATAGTAGACTGGCTTTGGGGGGAGGGATTTGCCCAAATCCGCACCTGCGCTAATGCGCATCAATGCAAACTAAGCACTTGCGCTTATGTGCGTTGCCTCAAGTGCGCAGTTTTACTGATGCGCATTAGTGTGGATGTGCACTTCCGATCAGGTGCATTAGCGCTAATGTGCAGCTGCACAAGTGGAATGAAATTCTTGTACTTTCTAAAAAAAATAAAATCAATCAGGTTTCGTCAATGAGCAGACACCTGACCATCCATGAAACACAGACAGAATGAATCTAATAAAATCTGTTCAAAAAAAGGAAGGCAGTAGTATGAATAATCTAACGTTTGCAGAATGCCCAAAGCACACTACTACACGATATATATACACGGATAGATAGTGATCATTAACCGTATTTATTCACAAATATACCTGATGCATCAATCTGCATGGTCATAAATGGCAATGTGCTAGTTGCCTAACAAAACTGTGCATGCAATTTACTCCTGAGACAATCACCTTTTTACAATAAATACTTTCTGATATATGATATACATATACCACAGTCACAGTTTTTGAACACAATACAGTGCTGGTAATGACATCAGTGTAGTATATTTATAAATATATTTTATAAATGTAACATATATTTATAAATACATTTATAATACAAGATTGTGTTTATTATTTTCAGCGTTGTGAACTTGACCGGCCTCCGGTTTATTGTCCTGTTTACGTGATAGCTTCAATGGAAATAAAAACGCTGAAAGGATAAGATAACAGATTTTGTTGAAGAAGATACCCTGTCACCACGTAGAAATCTATCAGCTTAAGTTATGAGCTCATAGTTCCAACCAAGTTTGTAATGAGCTCACCAACGACGAGTCGGCTGAAACCCGTAAATGATTGTGGGGTAGACATCTCCAAAGATTTTTGTGGGGTAGAAGCCACTATCTATCCATATATATATATATATATATATATATATATATATATTCTAATAAAATCTGTACATCCTTAGGCAACAGCCTGGAGATGGCTGGTCTAGCCCAATATTTCCTCCTCTGACTGGCAGCATCTCCCCAGGGTCATTCCTGTCACCTGGTACCTGGTCCTTTTAACTGGAGGTGCTGGGGATTGAACGTGGGTCCTCTGGCATGCAAGGCAGATGGTTTTACCACTGACCTATAGTCCTTTCCCAAAGAAGCAGTGAGAACTGGGGGAGGAATGGAATGACATATCCCACTGTTGGATCACGGCAGAGTACCATTCTCAGGTTTATCTGCAAGGCCTCCAAAATGCCCTCCTAAATCAGGGTCGGGCAACCTCTTTGGCTCTGGAGGCCACATGCAGTGCTGGGTGGTGAGTCAGCAGCTGCACATGCATATGAACATACACACTCACACACTTCCCCTATCCACCCAAATCTCAGTGCCTCCATGCCTGCTAAGACCAGAAGATCTTATATAAATAAGATCTTATATAAATAATAAATAAATAAATAAATAAAGATAGGATCGCCCCAGGGAGAGAATGTAAAGTTTCTCCAAACCTCGGATCACCATTGTCCATTGATCAACTCAATCAAATGAACTGATTATGTAACACACACAAACACATACATATAGATGAACAGAATCAGTTCACACATTCACCTTCCAGTGTACTCAACCCATCCTTTGATTAGGGGCAAACTGAATGTCTGAATCAACTCCACTAAATACGATTATGTTTGAGACAATACTGAAGTCCTCTCTGTGATGTTTGGCCTGTCAGCATCTGTTCACACATGCATTGATTCATTTCTTAGACTTTTAGACCACCCAATAACTGGAAGTTCTCTGGGAAAGGCATACCACAGATGGGGTGCCGCCACTGAAAAAACTCTGGGCACATCTACACCAAGCAGGATATTCCACTGTGAAAGTGGTATATAAAAGGCAGGAGCCACACCACTGCTTTATAGCGGTATTGAAGTGCACTGACAACTGTTGGGGCCCATTGACACAAACCATATAATGCTTTCATACCACTATATCCTGCTTGGTGTGGCTTCTGCCTTTTATATACCACTTTCATAGGGCCTTGCTAGACCTGGTGGAAAATCCAGGGGAGAGGCCCTTATTCACATGGGAGCCGCAACGAGCTCTGGAGGAGAGCCGTCGCGGCCGCCATTTTTTTATTATTCTTAAAGCGGCAGCAATGCAGGTGCCAAGAAAGATAAGTAGGGGTTCGTTTTTGTTTTTTAATTCTCCTTCCCCCCATCTGCGATCTCCCCCCCCCCCCGGCCTCGTTCTCCTTCCCCCGCCCGCCCCCCTGAGCCTCTCCGTCAGCAGTGCATCTCTGGATTTCTCTACCGAACAAATAAGTGCTGGCAAGCCGACCCAACTCTCCCCGCATGCATTTGCAACACATGGCTCTCCAGGCGGGAGGCAAACAAGCACACGCCCAACGTGAACCCAAGAGCGATGCACTCTTCCACGTTAAGCATTTGCCAATCTATAGCCATGCATGTCAAAACACAGATCAGCCTGCCAATACAGGTTGGCAGCCTTTTTGTTTAACAACTTTCCAATCCACTGTTACCAGTCAATGGAGTTTGATGTGTCACTGCAATCAAAGTAAAAAACAACAACCAACAACCAAGACGCTTAGGGGAGCGGAGCGGTCTGCTGCTATCACATAACGCCAGTCAATACTGCTTGCCTTCAACCAGCTTCTAAACACGTTGCTAGTGGGTATCTGCCACCACCATCGCACGCTGACGCAATTGTGCAAAGGAACAGCAATGGACGAACATCCCAATCCATGAATGGTTTCGTTTGCTCTCTGTAGGCCTTAGCGTTGGGCCATGACATTTTGCTGCTTCAGGGGGGAAAACAAGATGGCGCCCCCCCTTTATTCCATGTACAAAAGCCAACTGGGTTGGCAGTTGAAGCTTTCTTCAACACTGGCAATGAGATAGCATCTTCCACCACACCTGAAAGCAGTAGGCTACCTGGGGGAACAGGCAGGACAGGGCAGGACACATGGCCTTCACCTCTCTCCCCCAATACCTTGCTGCCTCCTCCTGGCATCTGCTGCCTGAGGCAACCCGCTCACTCTGCCAAATGGTAGAGCAGGGCCTGGTTCACCTCTATCAAGAGGTAGATATCATAACCAGAATTTCATCTTTTAGGCATTTTAAATGGCAGATATTCATATTTTTCTAGAACACCTGGTAGAAACAGAATCATAACACTGGAAGGCACCCTGGAGGTAATCAATGCAAAGATCATACAGCTACAACATCCTAGAGAGATACCCAGGTAGCCTCTGTTTAAATGCCTCCAGCAAAAGAGAGCCTGTTGCCTCCCGTGCTTTCTGCTAAATGTTTAGCTAAAATCTGCTTCTTGCAATTTTCCCCTATTGGTTCTAATCCTGACCTCCAGAGCAACTGAGAATAAGTTGGCTCCATCTCATGTGTGCATATGTTCATTTATACCTTCTGCAAATCAGCCTTTCAGCTATGCGAAGACAGCTGTCATGTCTCCCCTTTGTCTCTGCTCCAGCAATCGTACTCTGCTCTTCTTTGAGAGGGTGGAGCTTGAAATGCAAACGTCCATCATACAAATAAGCCGGCCCAATTCAGTTTAGGATCACAGGAGTCTGATCATGGTTCCATCTAGCCTAATATTGTTGACACTGACTGGCAGCAACAGCTCTCCAGGGTTTCAGGCAGGGGTTTTTCCAGCCCTACCATGAGATGTGTCAAGGATTGAACCTGAGACCTTCTGTATCTAAAGCAGATGCTCCACCACTGAGCTACATCCCCTTCCCAAGTTGGGCTCAAACCTGCATTATGTTTATATTTATTTATTATATGTATTTATTATATTCTCTCTGTCCTCCATGCTACCAGGTACAGGAGTCAACCTGGCGCTCATACTTGAAGCATAAAATGATGTTGTGAACATGCCCACTTCATCTTTTATGCTGATATCATATATAAATATGATAAATATGATAAATAAATATCTCAGTCATCATGGAAGATAATGCGTTGTGTTAAATTGTGAAGGAGCTGAATTACCATAGGGATGGATGAATCTGTCAATTTCAGTTTCTCTTGGTTTCTTATTTTCCCAATCTCAAGTTTGGTTTGTGCAGAACTTTGAGAATTTTCATTTTAAATTTTCCAAGAAACTACGTATGCATTATTGTACACATTTCTCCTAATACATGGAGTTTTGCCGAATGTCCACAACTCTTTTGAAAGCCATTTTCCTGGTAGAATGCATTTTTGAATGCTATTTTCATGAATATACACATTTTGGGGTGCATTGTTGCCAAACATATGCATATCATACATATTTTTTGGATTAGAGAAAACCATTGCAAAATTCGGAGAAATGCTAATTTTGAAGTCTGAGTTTCAATTCACACATGGGTTCGAAAGTTGGGTATGTTTCCCCCAAAATGCCGACCAACTGAATTTCTCGTCCATCCCTATGAGCTCTTCTTTGAATTTAAGGTATACAACTTTCCGTCCCCCATAAATGTGTGAGCCAAATGCCACACATTTGGGCTGCCCTTGAAGACAACTCAGAAGTTGCAGCTAGTGCAAACTGCAGCAGCTACACTGCTGGCAGGCACATCTTCCAGAGACCACATAACACCGGTCTTAAAGGAATTGCACTGGCTGCCTATACGCTTCCAGTCAGAATTCAAGGTGTTGGTAATGATGTTTAAAGCCCTAAATGGCTTGGGACCTTGATACTTGAGGGAGCGCCTCTCCTTATAAATGCCTGCCCGAGACTTGAGATCTGTTGGAGGAGCCCTTCTCCACATCCCACCCGCGCAACACAATCGCTACGATGGGACAAGGGACAGGGCTTTCTCTGTTGTGGCACCCTGACTGTGGAATACCCTCCCCTTGGAGGCCCGACTGGCGCCAACGCTGATTTTATTCCGGTGCCAAGTCAAAACACGGCTTTTTAACAAAGGCTTTAATGGCTGAATTCACTAAGACGGCGCATTGTTTTAATTGTTTTACTGCTTTCAAATTATATATTGCTTTAACTTGGTTTATGATTTAATTTGTTTTTAGCTGTGTATATTTACTGTTGTATGCTTTTATCTGTACGCCGCCCTGAGATCTTATTGATATAGGGCGGGATAGAAATGTTTTAAATAAAGAAATAATTCCAAGACCTCCACATTCATTGCAGTCGCCCTGCTCTGAACAAAAGGAACGCTGAATGGGCCAGTTAATCAGGGCCTCATGGCTCAGTCAAAATGGACAGGTAGCGCCACAGCAGTAAAAAGAAAGAAAGAAAGAAAGAGGGAGAAAGAAACTTAACTGATTCTGCCCGCTTGAACAAGATAGACTGTGGATGCCCTTAACAGCAGTCCGGGTCTCCACTGCCGTGAAAGAAAGAAGATTTTTGCAGACAGCAATAAAAAATAGTCTGGAGGTTTTGTGATGGGGTCGTTCACCCCAGAGCCCCCTAAAGTGTTAATTGCTGCACCATTCCCCACAGCAGCAGCAGCAGCAGCTCTGGCAACGTATTAAACATCCACCCATGAAGGGAGAATGTCTTGACAAACAAGAGCTGAAATGAGGTAGGCGGTGGAGACGTGGGAAGCTGGAAGAAGGCAGTGCACTTCCCACTTGGGGAAGAAAATAGGCCACCTGAGGTGAGCTCCACTAAACCTAAGCCTTTGAGCAGGAGAATGCTGAGAGAATGTTCTGGAATCTAACAGTAGTTTGGTCAGGGATTCAGGAGAGAGCCAGGCCCAACACTACTACTGAGGGCCAAGTACCTGGGAGGGCCCACACTCCAACGCTTGCCCTGTAGAAGCGGTTTTAGTTCCCTTTTTTTTATTGCCCTCAGTTTTAGGAGCACCTGGCTTCTCCTCATACATATACATGCAATGCTCCAGAATGGCTCAGCTTCCAGGGGAACAAAGCCAAGGTGGTATCCAGAAGAGACTCAACTCCAGGGCACTGAGTGAAAACCAAGATGGCACCCAGAAACCAGAAAAATGAAAAAGGGGTCCCAGGGCAAGAGTCAGTGGTGAGAGAGGAGCCCACAAAGGGATAGAGCCTACAGGGTGACCTTTTACCACAGGTCTCCTCAATCCTGGAGCCAGCCCTGGAGAGACTACATGGGGGGGGGGGGAAGTGAGACTCCCGCCCACATCTGATGTAGGGATGTCGGTCCTCGGGAAATCATGGGCTCACAGGTGTTCTGTGGCATGCCCGACTCATCTTGTCGTGACCCATCAGGACTGATCTCGTGACCCACTTTTAGGTCACGGCCCACCAATTGAAGACACTGGTCTTTGGTATAGATACACCCAGAAAGCTAAAAACGTACGTGTTGAATGCACCCAAGCAACAGCCGGGCGTTCCACGAGATTGCAGGCATTAATAAACTGTCTACATCAGCAGGATTCAGACAGCTTGGGAAAAGGCCTGACACAGATTTTTGAAGGTGGAAAGCAAAAATTAAACATCGTCCAGAAGGTCTGAACAGATGGAAGATGCTTCTCCATTCGTGAACAAGGGGCGTGGCTAGAGGAGAAGGTTTCACAGGTCATGAAGTATCCTGTCAAAAGGAGAAGTGGATTAAGATAAACTGGAGGGAATAAATAAAACCTAATTCACACGCCATCATGCTGTGCTGTGTGTTTTCCTTTGTTTCCATTTCCAAGTAGTTTTGAAGCCACAGTTGCTCCCAGGTGGGTAACTTGTAGTGCTACGACATCATTGCTCTTTCTCTTCTCAGCTAGTGTGCAACTGACTTCTGCACACCATTGGGAGAGTTGCACTTTTTCTCACTTTACCTACCACTAGTGGAAGCGATGTAAATGAATTGGTTGCAGCCCTTTCAAGCACAGTGCTGGTATTGTGCTTTTTATATTGTATTTTGTATTTGTGTTTTTAAATTGTTGGTTGTTTTCATGCTCTTCATGGTTTTAACGTTTGTGAACCACCTGGAGAGCTTCAGCTATTGGGCAGTATAAAAATGTAATAAATAAATAATAATAATAAAAAAAATAAAACAGTACACGGTCCCTTGACCTTTGTACAGGTGCCATTTTAAGCCCCCGTTTACTAGTGTTAAAAATTACCTTTTAATTAGTGCTAAAACATTACAGGTATAGATACAGAAATGAAAAAAGTATGGTGCTCTAAGTCTATAATGAACGTGTGCCAAGCTACTGCGGAAACACCCAACAAATGATATCCTTCATGCGTATTTTGGGAAGAAGAGAAGTCGTTGGGCAGCTTACAAGATGATAATTAGACTCTCAGTGGAAAGAATTTAAAGAGTCATACTTTGAGACGCCTTTAAACTAAGTCGTTTAGTCCATCCGGGGAAGAGGATAAGAGGAGATTCCCATAAGTAATAGCACAGCCTCTGTGTTAATAATTTGGATTAAACACAGAGCCTAAACCCCGCTATGTCTGCCGATGCTATGTACAGCACTAGTGGTTTTTTAATCAAGGAAATTTTATGGGAGATGTTAACAGATCTTTGGGGCACTGTACGTTCTCTTCAGTAGTCCCCGGTAGCCTTTACAACAACTCTGCAAAGTAGACCTGCCCAGAACTCAAAGCGACTCACATGAAAAATAAAAAACACAAAACACATCAACATTGGCTGGCAACTACGCTGTAGCTTTTACTTTGTGTACACCATGCACCTCTATCGTAACGTTTGCATCTGTTGATAGATAGGTATAGAAGCACTTTTAGAAATAGTTCAGTGCAAGCCTACGCATGTTGAGACAGGGAAAAGTCCTACAACTCCCAGCATTGCCCAGCCAGCCATGCACCAAGTGGCACCAAATATGCAGATATGTAGACCATTTTTTTAAAAAAATAATCTGAATTTTTATGTAAATTTAATCAGAGAAAAATACATTTAAAAAAAAAAAACAGCAGCCAAAATGTGCATTTTACCCATAAGCTAAAGCATTAAAATGTGCATTTGGGGGGATTAGCACATTTTTGCAAGTGCAAATTTACACAATTGTGAATTTGCACTAATTCAAGAAATTAGAATAAATCCAATTATGAAACAATGGAACCTCACAATCCGTGAAATGCACACAGAATGGATTTTACAAAATCTGTACATCTCTACTCTAAAATAGAACACATGGTCATCCTAAATTGGCAGTTTTACCATAAGTTAGGGTGACCATATGTAAAGGAGGTCAGGGCTCCTGTATCTTTAACAGTTGTACTGAAAAGGGAATTTCAGCAGGAGTCATTTGTATATATGGAGAACCTGGTGAAATTCCCTCTTCATCACAACACTTCAAACTGCAGGTGCCCTGGCCTCTTTTAAATCTGGTCACTCTAGTATAGCTCCTGCAGCTTCAACTGTGGAGATGAAGAGGGAATTTCACCAGGTTCTCCATATATTTATTTAGTTATTTCATTTCTATACCGCCCAATAGCCGAAGCTCTCTGGGCGGTTCACAAAAATTAAAACCATGAAAAGCATAATAAAACAACCGACAATTTAAAAACACAAATACAAAATACAATATAAAAAGCACAACCAGGATAAAACCACACAGCAAAAATTGATATAGGTTAAAATATGAAATTAAAACAGCAGAGTTTAAATTTAAGTTAAATTAAGTGTTAAAATACTGAGAAAATAAAAAGGTCTTCACCTGGCAACGAAAGGAATCAGTGTAGGTGCCAAGCGAACCTCTCTGGGGAGCTCGCTCCACAGCCGGGGTGCCACAGCAGAGAAGGCCCTCCTCCTAGTAGCCACCTGCCTCACTTCCTTCAGCAGGGACTCACAGAAAAGGACCCCTGTGGATGATCTTAAGGTCTGGGCAGGCACATATGGGAGGAGGCGTTCCTTCAAATAACCTGGCCCCAAGCCCTTCAGGGCTTTGAATGTGAATACCAGCACTTTGAATATATACAAATGACACCTGCTGAAACTCCCTTTTCTATGCAACTGTTAAAGATACAGGAGCCCTGTCCTCCTTTCCATATCACCCTACCATAAGTTGAGAGGAAACAGTTTCCTCAAACAGAAAACTGATTGCTCTGTTAATGGTGATACATTTTGTTGGTGTGTTTTTGAAGCGTTGTGGTATTATTGTATATGTGTGTGTATGGTCTGTTTCGTTGTTTGTTGTTCTTCTTTTGAAAAATGCTTTGGGGTTTGTTTCAAATGAGAAGCGGTATATAATAGGGTGACCATATGAAAAGGAGGACAGGGCTCCTGTATCTTTAACGGTTGTATTGAAAAGGAAATTTCAGCAGGTGTCATTTGTATATATGGAGAACCTGGGGAACTTTCCTCTTCATCACAACAGTTAAAGATGCAGGTGCCCTGCCCTCTTTTAAATCTGGCCACTCTAGTATAGCTCCTGCACCTTTAACTGTTGTGATGAAGCTGGAATTTCATCAGGTTCTCCATATATACAAATGACACCTGCTGAAATTCCCTTTTCTATGCCACTATTAAAGATACAGGAGCCCTGTCCTCCTTTTCATATGGTCACCCTATATATAAATAGTGATGATGAAGATGCTTCCAAGATGCCACCACAGATGCTGAGAGGGTTTACTCTGGAGTAGGTTTATCTTGGATTATTTTCCAGCCAACGCACATGCACAAATAGGGAGCCATCCAAACCCATATCAGAGAGACCTTTTCCCCCCTGCTATTGTTAGAGGGAGGGAGGAAGGAGATGAATAAGTTATTGGTGGGGGCCATCCAAAGGAACAGCCATTTCCACAGGCAAGATTGGAAATTGCCTTTGACGCGCTTTCATACTATTTATAGCAATGTTGATGCACAGAAAAGAAAAGAGGGAAAGGCAGCATGACCCAGGAAGGTCTCACATTCATGTTGCAAACTGACAGAAGCAAGAGGCGCCAGATGCCTCGTGTGTGATAAAATGCTCGTGAGACAGATCCAACGAGATGAACACTTCGAGGGAAGCTCCTCTGACTTTAACAGGACTCGCTGGGAAGCATTTACTCATTTTATTTTACTTTATTTCCAAGTGTTTGTTTGCCATCTTTCAGCGCAAAGCCCTCCCTAGGTGCTTCACATAAACAAGCAAACATGAAGCATACGGCTAAAACAAATCTCGTTACAACCGCAGAACTAAAAACAGTAAAGATAAAAACAATACGTAGCCCAGCACGGCAATTCAGATAAAACACATTAAGGCTGCCCTCCGAGATGCACTTCCTTGGAAGAAAGTCTCATTGAACTTAACAGGACTTACTTATAAGTAGTTATGCACTGTAAAAGCAACAGCACCTCTCAAAGGAGGACTCAGAGGGGCAGGAGGCTTCATCTAGGGACCCATCATCTGCTACCCCTTCAGGCTGGAAGATGTGGCCTTACTACAGTCCTCGGATTCAGAGGGCACCTCTCCTATGCGGTCCTCACCCCCTTCACATCATAGGAGGCAGCAGCTGCAAAATCAGACAATGGCCCTTCAAGAAGTACACAGCTCCTTAGAAGGGAGGGTGGAGTTAACAGCATGTCCAGACCTGCCCACTTTAATAAGGCCTCTGCACGTTGCTGAGTCAACAGTTCTTCCTGACTGAATTCCAGCCAGCATAGATCTGCATAGCTAGACATGATTCCTCATTGTCCGGGAATTGGGTAAGCGACCTGTTCTGGATGAGGTGGTGCTCCCTCTGAAGGAGCAGGTACATAGCTTGGGAGTACTCCTAGACCCATCATTGTCACTTCATGCCCAGGTGGACTCTGTGGCACGGAGTACTTGGGGTCAGCTTCGGCTGATCCACCAGCTACGGCCTTTCCTGGACAGGGACAACCTAGCCACAGTAGTGCATGCACTGGTAACTTCCCAATTAGACTACTGCAATGCACTCTACATGGGGCTGCCCTTGAAGACGACGCGGAAGTTGCAGCTAGTGCAAAATACAGCAGCTAGAGTGCTGGCGGGTACATCTTATAGAGACCACATAACACCAGTCCTAAAGGAACTGCACTGGCTGCCTATACGCTTCCAGTCGGAATTCAGGGTGTTGGTAATGACGTTTAAAGCCCTAAACAGGTTGGGACCTCGATACTTGAGAGAGCACCTCTCCTTATATATGCCTGCCCGAGATCTCAGATCTGTTGGAGGAGCCCTTTTCCGCATCCCACCAATGCAACATATACGCTATGATGGGACAAGGGACAGGGCTTTCTCTGTTGTGGCACCCAGACTGTGGAATGCCCTCCCCTTGGAGGCCTGATTGGCTCCAACATTGATTTCATTTCAATGCCAAGTAAAAACATGGCTTTTTAACAAAGCCTTTGATGGTTAAACTCACTGGTACATTGTTTTAACTGTTTTAACTATCTATTGCTTTTAAATTATATATTGTTTTAACTTGGATCATGGTTTAATTTGTTTTTTACTGTGTATATTTATTGTTTTATACTGCATGTTTTTATCTGTATGCCGCTCTGAGATCTTAATGATATAGGGCGGGATATAAATGTTTTAAATAAATAAATAAATAAATAAATAAATAAATAAATAAATAAATACAACTGCTTCATGCCTCTTCCCTGTGAATCTTGAGGCACGCTGGCAGAACAAAGCCCTTCCTCCAAAATGAGCTACTTTTCCACATACATGGCATTTATTTCTTGGCAGAGTTTTCAAGCATGCCATTCTTCCACCTGCACCGTGAAAGGATGCAGTCTAGGGTGAGGTGGAGGGGATGCAATGTATTTATTGGTCAGCTCCGAAGAAGATCCCTTAGGTTCAGTTGTGAGAGCCCCACTTTATGACTTGGGACTAGATGGCCATTCCACAGGAACCTTCTGGATTAAAGTTGCTGGAACTCAACCTCACATCTGAAAACTTGAAAGGTTGTCACACAGAGGAGGGCCAGGATCTCTTCTCGATCATCCCAGAGTACAGAACAAGGAATGATGGGCTCAAGTTACAGGAAGCCAGATTCCACTGGACATCAGGAAAAACATCCTGGCTGTTAGAGCAATACGACAATGGAACCAATGACCTAGGGAGGCCGTGGGCTCTCCCACCCTAGAGGCCTTCAAGAGGCCTGTCAGGGATGCTTTAGGGTGGGTTCCTGCATTGAGCAGGGGGTTGGACTCGATGGTCTTAGAGGCCCTTTCCAACTCGACTATTCTATGATTCTATGAAGCAGATCTACCACGAACACACACACACACACACACAAGCAAAAAAAAAAAAACCCCAAGCAGTTTGCAATCGATAAATATATTGGTCCAATTTGATCCTTTGGATTGTGAAGTGTAAGCAGATAATATATTCTCTTGCTCCTGGCAGAACACATTGCTAGGTTTTCCACATGGAGTTGAAATAACTTCTAGCAAAGATTGATTCGAGTCACTGATGGATATGACAAAAAGAAAACCCATCGTATTTAAAGGACAGAAATACCATCTGGCGGGCAAGACAGAAACGGTTAAAGCTACATTTTATGTTCACGAACGGAGTGGCATTCAATGTGCTTAAAAGTTTTCCTTGCCAAGTTTCATAGATCAACAGGCTCTTGCCTTGAGTACCTTCAAGGTATTTTTGAGCGTATGAACACAACAAGAAATGTTTCTTTTTTAGATCCACGAACCTTTCTAGGAATGGCAAACAGCCTTCCCACGAGAGCATTGCCCCCAAATTCCAAGAGGGAGGAAGTTTTTCTATGTGAAAAGAGGGAAAGGTGGATCTATCGATTTCACTGCTGCTCAGTTTCCCAACCGTCAACTCACGTCAGCCTATTCCAGCCTTCCTCAACCTGGGGCGCTCCAGATGTGTTGGACTACAACTCCCAGAATGCCCGGGGCATTCTGGGAGATGCAGTCCAAAACATCTGGAGCACCCCAGTTTGAGGAAGGCTGCCCTATTCCCATACCAATTTACTAATTCAGCAAGACAAATGTCAGTTCAGGAAGTCGTGTGCATTTTGATGTGCATTTCGTCGAACACATTTATTTATTTATTTATTTATTTATTACATTTCTATACCGCCCAATAGCCAGAGCTCTCTGGGCGGTACACAAAAATTAAACATACGTTTGTGGGTGTCCTCTTCCTACCATGCACACTTCTTGCAAGTGATTTTACCTCAGTATCGTGGAGCTCGGAGTGTACTTTTACCCTGACACAAGCATTTTCGTGTGCGTTTGTGGAGCGACGAATTGCATCGCAAGATTCTGAAAAGTGCAAAATGTCAGCCTTTCCGTTCATGTTTTGGTTCGGCGGTGGTAAACTGGGTGTGATGGCATATAAAAATTCACACTGAACCAATTTCTCATCCATCTGTAGTTTTATATAACTATCTCTCCCCTATCTGTAGGGTGAATCATAGAATCATAGAATCATAGAATAGCAGAGTTGGAAGGGGCCTACAAGGCCATCGAGTCCAAAAAACCCTGCTCAATGCAGGAATCCACCCTAAAGCATCCCCGACAGATGCTTGTCCAGCTGCCTCTTGAAGGCCTCGAGTGTGGGAGAGCCCACAACCTCCCTAGGTAACTGATTCCATTGTCGCACTGCTCTAACAGTCAGGAAGTTTTTCCTGATGTCCAGCCGGAATCTGGCTTCCTGTAACTTGAGTCCATTATTCCGTGTCCTGCACTCTGGGAGGATCGAGAAGAGATCCTGGCCCTCCTCTGTGTGACACAGAGTGGTACACAGTTTTAATACCGATCATCTGCTACATGTATAAACTGGTTATGTAACCAGTGGTGGTGGTGGTGGTATTATTATTATTATTATTATTATTATTATTATCATTATTATTATTATTACTATTACTATTATTATTATTTCTTACCCACCTCTCCATTTTGATCGAGGTGGGGAACAACAATAAATGATCAAATACATAAAACTGAATTAAAACATAATATACGTTGTTAAAAACATCCTAAAAAACATCCTAAAAACATTTTAAAACATCTTAAAATTCCACTGGATAGGCCTGCCGGAAGAAATCAGTCTTTATAGCTTTCTTGAATGCTAGTAGACTGTTAAGTTGACGAGTCTCCTCTGGCAGGCCATTCCACAATCTGGGAGCAGCAGAAGAGAAGGTCCTCTGGGTAACAGTTGTTAATCTAGTTTGTGCTAGCTGAAGTAGATTTTTCCCAGAGAACCTGAGTGTGCAGGGGGGGGTGTACAGGAGAAGGCGATCCTGCAGGTAGCCTGGACCCAAACCATGTAGGGCCTTAAAGGTGATAACCAATACTTTATACTTCGCTCGGAAAATAATTAGCAGCCAGTGAAGTTTTTAAAACCGCTGTAATGTGGTCATCCCTAGGTGTACTGGTGACCAACCTGGCTGCCATATTTTCAATTAATTGAAGTTTCCAGACTAGGCACAAAGGTAGCCCTATGTAGAGCGCATTGCAGAAGTTGAGCCTCGAAGTTACCAGCGCGTGCACGACCGTCTTTAGGTCTTCTGACTCCAGGAAGGGCATATCAGCATAGTGGAGCCAGAGCCCACAGGGACAAAACAGTAGGACTTTATCATTATAGGGATGTGACATCATCTGACATACACACACACACACACACACACACACACACCACTCCTCAAACTACCCTGTTCCCTCTCAGCAGCCGTCCCTATTAGATAGGCCCATGACACCTATTTCTGTATCTCCTCTTCCCCTGGGTTGGTCATGGGATCAACTGCTCACACATACACAGCTGACTTTCTTTTGCCTGGTCTTATGCTGTTGTTCAAGAAACAGCACAAAGGCAGCTCAGAAACAAACACAGAGAAATGTGTCATGCGCCAATCGAATACGTACAGCTGGAGGGAAGAGCAGAGGAGACGTCTCGAACTGAGAAAAACACCAAGTAGCCAAAGGTGACCCACAGAGAAATCCAAGATAGCCAACTTCATTGGGAGATAAAGCGCCGACAGAACCATGCATCCATATGAAGCAAATATACTATGAAGTGGTGCCTCTTACTCATTTCCCACAGGTAAAAACAAGGGCACAGTTAAGGGAGAGGCCAAGTTGTAATAACTCCCCACACACACACACTACAGACATTTTTCTATGCTTTTTTAGGCTGCATTAATAGAAGTATAGCTTCCAAATCATGTGAGGTACTGGTTCCCCTCTATTCGGCACTGGTTAGGCCTCATTTAGAGTATTGCGTCCAGTTCTGGGCACCACACTTCAAGAAGGACGCAGACAAGCTGGAGCGTGTTCAGAAGAGGGCAACCAGGATGAACAGGGGTCTGGAAACAAAGCCCTATGAAGAGAGACTGAAAGAACTGGGCATGTTTAGTCTTGAGAAGAGAAGACTGAAGGGAGACGTGATAGCATTCTTCAAGGAGTTGAAAGGTTGTCACACAGAGGAGGGCCAGGATCTCTTCTCGATCCTCCCAGAGTGCAGGACACAGAATAATGGGCTGAAGTTACAGGAAGCCAGATTCCAACTGGACATCAGGAAAAACTTCCTGACTGTTAGAGCAGTATGATAATGGAACCAGTTACCTAGGGAGGTTGTGGGTTCTCCCACACTAGAGGCCTTCAAGAGGCAGCTGGACCTGTCAGGGATGCTTTAGGGTGGATTTCTGCACTGAGCAGGGAGTTGGACTTGATGGCCTTGTAGGACCCTTCCAACTTTACTATTCTAGGATTCCATAAACTACATATTGACCCCCTGCTATTGATTAGCCCCCCCCAAAAAAAACCCTAATTGAAATACCTGTGGCTTTTTGTGCTATTTTTGACTCGATTGCAGTGTAGTTGTGCGGAGGCGAACATGAAACCATTCGCGTTCATTCAACAAAAGCGCCCCTTTTGGATAAAAGCAATGAGAATTGATCTAAAGGCATTCCGCATTTATTAATGGGATGAGTCAGCAAGACGCTGTGAAAAGGACTGACGCAGTAGCGTGATCTCCTAGCGAATGGTACAAGGTCCCACCCTCGAAAATAAAATCAACGCTGTCCCTGTAGACGCCCACCGAACTTCAAAACCTTCCCAAACTGAACAATGATGAATGCTTATCATGAAAGGCTAAGCAAATGGGTGCCCTCCAGAGGTTTTGGATGACAGTTTCAATCATCTCAGAACAATAGCCCTGCTGGCTGGGGCTGATGGGAGTTGTAGTCTGAAAGATTTAGCAGGGCACTGAATGGCCTACTCCTGATAAAGTGCTCATGAGTGTTCCAATAACGGGTTCAAATGCATGATTTGATCCAATACATTGATCAGTAATCCTAATAACAAGAACCTTGAAAAGGGACGTGGTTAATTACCCCCTGGTGGGAAGCTGAGGGCCAAACCAGAGGTGATGCAGAAGATCTAGGGACTCTCCTAGTGAATGGCAATAAAAGCTTTAGAGAGCAATCCTATGGCCTCTAGACAGTGTCTGGGGGCTGTAGGATAGCTCGGATTCCTGGATCCGAGGTCAGAGTCAGCACTCCAACCTCGGACCCAGGGTCTGAGCATCCCAGCCTCTCCCCCTCCCTGCTGGCACAGAGAGAACCATACCGGCTGCCTCTCAAAAGTTGCAAAAATGTAAAGGAGGCATTCCCATGGTCAGGGAGGGGCCAGGAATCCTCCAGCCTCCTTCCCTCCCACTCCCCAATGCCACAGCTAGACGGGCGAAAAAGCCCATCTAGCTGAAATGCAGCACGGGAGGAGCATGGAAGTAAAGGTCACCTCTGCTGCTCTGCCCCCTCTGCCTTGCATGGCCATAACTCTCCGTCTTTGCAGGTTTATGGCCAACCCCCTAGGACTGTGCTCTTATGCTAAATTATGCTGGTGTTTTGGCCCCTTTCACCTTTGGCCCCTGGCCACCACTGGATGCAGCCCCCGAGGACTCCCCAAAATCGGATTCTGCCCTTGGCTGAATAAGGTTCAACACCTCTGGTATAAAGGAATCATGATCCTGGCCATAATTTTTTTTTAAAAAAAAAAAAGTTCTTCCCTTTCCTTAACCCATTCCTAGCATGGGATTTTTCTGTCCAAGGGTTCTGTTGCTTGGCCAGCCCAGACCACAACCAATTGCCGGGGTTAGATTTCATGCAGGCCTTTCTAAGGGAGAAAGAACTGGAATCAGTTGAGACTAAATCCTCCCACGGGACGAATCTGCACCTTCGAGGGCTGAAGGGAAAGTGGGAAGGGAGAAAGTAGGAGTTTGCGCCGTCTCACAGCACATGCAGGCTGAAGCGACACCCCAGAGGAGGCTGAGGGTTCCATGGAGATGAGCACGATGCAAATGTATGTGCGCAGGGAGAGAAGTCAGACCACAGTGCTCCAGATAATCATGTGTAATTCAAGCTCGCACAAGGCCTCATCAGCTGTTCAGAAGATGCCAAGCTATGTGGGTGGTACACAGAGAATGTTCCAGAGAAAAATCTCCAGAGCAGGAAGATGAATATGGATGGGGCTGGTGGGGTGTGGGTGTTTAATGGTTTGTCTGTCAAGAGGTCAAAAATGGGAGCTTGCATGACCAAAACGGGGGGGGGCAGATTTTCATTGGCATTGTCTAATACTGGGGTGCAGAACCTAGGGTGACCATATGAAAAAGAGGAAAGGATTCCTGTATCTTTAACAGTTGTGATGAAGAGAGAATTTCAGCCAGTATCATTTGTATGCATGCAACGCCTGGGTAAATTCCCTCTTCATCACAACACTTAAAGCTGCAGGAGCTATACTAGACGGACTAGATACAAAAGAGGGCGGGGTTCCTTCAGCTTTAAGTATTGTAATGAAGAAGGAATTTCACCAAGCGCTGCATGTATACAAATGACACCTGCTGAAATTCCCTCTTCATCACAACTGTTAAAGATACAGGAGCCCTGTCCTCCTTTTCATAGGGTCAGCCTACAGAACCTCTTTCACCCCGAGGGCCAAATTCCAGAAGCTTTCGGGTGGTGGGTGGGGCCAAAAGCCAGGGGCGGAACCCTGCTCTGCCTTGTTAGGTTCTCTGACTTTAAATCAGATTTCAACTGGACACCCCTTCAAATACAGAGTGCCTTCAAACGGAGGACTGCCCGCTGCAAGGTACAATGCACGGCCATCCTACCATGTGCAAGGGGTTGCTGAGAAAGCAATAAAGTCTTGATCCCTTCGCAATTCTATCCCCGGGGACAAAAAAAAAAAAGCCAAAGGCTAATTCATGTCCTATTCCCTGTCACTCACACAGATGATGTTCTTTTAGTTAAGAATAAGTCTTTCGACAAAACGTTGCAGTGCATCCCGTGTGTGTGTGTGAGAGAGAGAGAGAGAGAGAGAGAGCATGCCCATGCAACCTGTAGCTGTGAAAGCTAAGAAAACAAGAGTTAGTCAGAAATACAAGAATCTCTGCTCTGACTTGAGGCATAGTTCACTGCCTCAAGGGCCAGGATCTCTTCTCGATCCTCCCAGAGTGCAGGACACAGAATAATGGGCTGAAGTTACAGGAAGTCAGATTCTGGCTGGACATCAGGAAAAACTTCCTGACTGTTAGAGCAGCACGACAATGGAACCAGTGACCTAGGGAGGTTGTGGGCTCTCCCACACTAGAGGCCTTCAAGAGGCAGCTGGACAACCACCTGTCAGGGATGCTTTACGGTGGATTCCTGCATTGATCTGGGGGTTGGACTCAATGGCCTTATGGGCCCCTTCCAACTCTACTGTTATATGATTCTATGATTCTATGATTCTATTTATTGACAGTTTTTGAGCATCCGAAGAGTGCAACCAGGGCCAGATCTACACCAAGCAGGATAAAACACTTTGAAAACGTTTTGAAAACTGTAACTGGAGTGTGTCACTTTGAAAACCATTTTAAAACAGTAGTGTAGCTCCTGCCCAGCGTGTAAGTCAATGGGGCATGCAACAGAGTGCTTGATTTGGCCTGGGACAAAGACCAAGAGGGCCATTTAAGTAAACTAATGTTTGTCGCAACCTGAGAGATAGTGGGAGGGTGTAGGATTTTAAACCGGGAATCTAAACCAGCCTCAAGCCTGCAATATTAACAGTGGCTGCTGTAAGGTGGCCTCAGCCCAGCCCTCTGATTTCCAATAAGAGCGTCACAGTGAACTGCACTGCAGGGCTGTTGTGTACTCCTCTCTCCACCCCCAACCTGCGTTGCTGGTAAGAGGGACGGCTAACATCGCAAGGTTGTTGTGCTCTTTCAGCTTTGGCCTGACCTGCAACAGGAGGTCTCTTGCCTTGGGACCACACTGCAAGGCTCTTGCGAACCACTCAAGGGCCCGGCCTGCAGTTGTAAACTTTATAAACCCAGTAGATGAGGGCCGTTGCCTTCATTAACCACAGGACAGCAACAGCGTGCGAAAGAGACCTCAGGAGCAAAAAGGTGTTGTAAAGTAAAGAGAGACCTTGGGCATTGCAAAATAAAGAGGCATAGAAGCAGCGTGCTCCTAGAGCCCTGGAATGAGCCGCCAAAACGAAACGTGAGGATCCCAGGACAATTCCTCCCTCCTCGTGACATGGAGGAGTGGAATGACTAATTGTTCGGGCAATTGCTCTGCCCCCAACTGCTCCATCAAAGAGGTTTTTCCTCCGGTAGCACTTTCACAACGGCTCAAGCAAAGAGAGAAAGAAAACACAGGTACTTAGTCAAAAAGGATCTCAAGATTCCCTGTCGGAAAAGCCCAAAGAAGTTGGGGGATTTGCTCAGAACGAAACCAGAATCCATGAAAAGGCGGCAGGCGGTACAGGAGACATCTAATCTCTAGCCTGAAGAGGCCACCTCCTGGCGTACGAGGATAATCCAGTTCAGACCTTTAACTTCTCTGATTAGAGCCAGCCGCCGGTTAGAGAGACTTATGTGGCAGAAAGACACGGGCGCGTTAATACCATCAGCTCTTTTCTAATAGGCCACCGAGGACGCAGGTGTACCTCTCTCTTTTTTTTCCCCCCAGGATGGATTTCTAAAACAATGACCTTTCGTTTTATAAACAGGTGTAACGGAGGAGAGAACAAAAGCCGGCGGGGCTTCCGACAAGCCGGAGGCAATCCCGGAACCAGGGCTGTAGTTGAAACTGGCAAGCAATTAAGGAGTGTATAAAATGATCTAGGAGCAAACCGGGCTTTTTTAGAATCGGCAGGTTGGCTTTTGTTTTGTTTGTTTAAAGAATAGCAGATCGCCTAAAAAAGGTGGTTGATATTATTATTATTATTATTATTATTATTATTATTATTATTATTATTATTTACACTTATATACCGCCCCCATAGCCAGGGCTCTCTGGGCGGTTGTTAAAGGCACCGAAGGTGTTTTATCAGAGTAGAGCATGCGTGGCGGATTCAGCAGGACTGTTAGCAGGCTGGGGACAGAGAGAGGAACAGGCGCTGCATTCAGTTTTCTTGATGATCAAAGCATCCATTTCAAATAAAGCAAAGCAAGTTTCTAGACCTCATGGTAGTGAGGTTGTGCCTGGCAAAAGTAACAACGCCTGGCGAAATATCTCGGTAGCCAAAAAGGAGGGGGAGATTAATAAGGTTGCGTCAGTGTAGGGCCGTTGCCTGAAGAGTCAATTATCTTTGAGGAGTCCTGGAGAACTGGGGACATGCCAGAGGACTGGAGAAGAGCAAATGTAGTCCCCCTCTTCAAGAAAGGGGGGGAAAGATGATCACAGTAATTATTGACCAGTGAGTCTAACATCAAGCCCTGGAAAGGTGTTAGAGCAGGTAATAAAGCAGGCCATTTGTAAGCATCTTGAAGACAATGCTGTGATTGCTAAGAGAACTGGAGAAAAGGAGACTCAAGGGAGACATGTTAGCAGTGTTCAGATACATACAAGGATGCCACAGGGAGGATCGTCAAGAACTATTTTCCATGGCTACAGAAGTTAGGACCCGGAATAATGGGTATAAGTTACCGCTACCTAGATTCCGATTAAATATAAGAATAAACTTCCTGATGATAAGATCTGTACAACAGTGGGACAGTCTATCTATGGAGGTTGTGGGTTCTCCATCTCTGGACGTTTTTAAGAAGAGGCTGGACAGCTGCCTCTCATGGCTGGTTTGATTGGTTTTCCTGCACATTGCAGAGGGTTGGACTAGATGACCCTTATGGTCCCTTCCAACTCCACAATTCTATGATTCCCTGCCTTGTGTTCAGTCTTTGGGGAAAGTGACTTGTCCTTTGTCTCGCCTCCCATGGCAGCCATTTTGTGGTGGTGCCCAGGACAGTGTTTCAAATTGCCAAACATGCCCACAGGCCGAAAAAGCTTGCCTAGCCCTGACTTTGGGCTCTGGACCGACGGTCCAAAAGGACCCATGAGATCTTGTAGGGGGATGAAAATGGTAGGAGAAGCAGTAGCGCTCACCAGCTAGACCCGTTCAAGAAGGGCCGGGGAGGATACTGGAGCTGCTGCTGTCCTCATCTTCACTTTCAGGGATGGGGATTGCCAGCTCCAACTCTTTTGCCCCTGCATAAGGAGGGACTTTGCCAATTCAAATTTCTATGAGGATCTGCACCGCTCACACGGGAGGGGCCTTTAATGGTGCTGAGAACCTCACCCAGGAGAGCTGCCAAGGGCCCTGGTGCCGGCCCTGATATTTGGGAGAGGGAGAAAGAAGAAAAGATAGAGGCCATCCTCCCTAAAAGCCTAGCCATTTAGGCACAAACACAGGGCTTTTAAAAGACAAAAAGGAAGTAATAAGAAAGAAGAAACACACTACATTTATCAGCAGGTGAACCAAAAAGCTGGTCATGAAATGCCAATGCAGCCGTTCCACAGCATTGCTCACAAGCAGCTAACAGATATTTAAGGAAAGGAACTCTCTGGAAACAACATTTATGGCTGTGCAGGAACCTCGCTTCCTCCGGAGCTGCAGTTACAGTTCACCTAGCAACAAAGGACAACTGTCTCCGCTCCAAGGCTATAAACAGACCTAAGAAATCCAAATTGTACAAGACCACCAAAAAGGTGGGGGGTCCAATTTCCATTTATGTAGGGGGCCACTCTGTCCCCAAGACCTGTGGTTTTCAAAACTGCATTCCGAGGAACCCTGGAGTTTCTCAGAAGCTTTTCGGAGAGGTTCTAAGTGAGAGGATCAGGAAGGGTGGTCAAGTTTGCCTCATCACTGTCTGAAGAGGTGGCACCTAAGTAAACGGTTTGGGGAAAGGATTCATTTATAGAAAGGCATCATGAGGCTTCCACCTCCTCAGGATTGCGTTCCCCAGGAAGACTCCAGGACTCCGGGGACCTGTCCCTACTCCTGTACCCAAACTCTGAGGACTCCAACCATGAAGATATCAGTATGCCTCAGCCATCCCTGCATCGCCTTAGCCTGAGGCTGCTACACCATGCCCCTTTAAGAGAAAAGGCTTTAATCAGTGTGGAAGAAGGACTAATTAACCTACAAGAAGCCGAATCCCTACTTAAGGCTCAGTCGTGATCTGCTGCTTGCTGGAGCAACATATAGACAAGCTTGCCAAGGTTCCATTTCCACTTGGGAGCTGTCCCTGGTGCTATCCTATCCCCGTTCCTGCCTCTCTGGGAAACGTGATTTACTCAAGACCTTGGTGAAAGCCTGATCTGTAGTGGGCAACCTGTAGCCCTGGCATTACAGCACCTAATGATGCTAGTCCCTCACCATGAAAGAGGTAGAATAGATCACCCACACAGTTTGCCAACCACTGCTCCAATTTCAGTTCACAACTGAGTGTTGGGTGTGGTCTGGGCCACACAGACCACAACTGTGGGGCCTGATAGGCCTGGCTACTGTTCTCAGGTGCTGGCATCAACACTTAGCATTTTGGGGGGCAACTGCCAGGGGCCCCAGCATCCCGCTTGTCCTGGGCCTCCAATGCTGGACAGCAAACCTGTTATGAGCTGCCATTTTAAAATTTCCTACAATATCCAGCTTGTTTGCATCCTTCTTGAAGTGTGGTGCAGTACTCAAGAGGAGGCCTAATCAGTAACGAACAGAGGGGAAACAAGTCCCTCGCGCGATTTGGAAGCTATATTTCTGTTAATGCAGCCCCAAAAGATAGACAGATGCACACACTATTCATATAAATAATAATATATACTCCAGTGAGCTAATACTTTAACTTGGTGCAAGGCAGCTTTAAGCTTACCCCCAAACTGTCAGCCTCGAAAACGCCCCCACTCGATGAAATGCCAAAAGCGTCCCAACGGGAGATGTACAAGCACTTAACCTTTCCAAAAACCTGATTTCTGATGCTATCTCTTCCCTCATTTTACACAGTGGTTCCATGTGGGCAACTCACAACGTCTTGCAACAGAAATGAATCGCTTCCAGCTTGCTGTATCGGTTGATTCATGGAAACGGCTTTGAGATGCAAATTAATCCTTATAAACTTTTAACCGAGCTAATGTAAGCATCATATGTTCATAAATGCACAGCGCAAGAAGGGAAGCCTGGGGCGGGCGAAGAAAGGTATTGTAAATTAATTTTTAACTACTTAATCTAATCAGGTTGCTGGCAAGTTGTTTTAATTACAAATGGTTGTTTGCAAAAACAGAACGTCTGCCATTAAGTGGTAACAGGGGGAGCGAGAGAAACATGGTTTCCCAGGATACACTGCTGCTTGGCCAATGCACACTCCTGCTCTGCTCAGCTAAGGGTTAAACTAGATGGGATACGGTGCACCAGCCAATGGCTGTAGGTTTAAGTAATGGAAAGAAATAGTAGCAGGGGAGAATACAATAGGAGAAGAACATGGGGCAGGAAGGGTTAAATCCAGATCTATTTCTCATATGCACACACAGCTTATCTTTGAAAAAGAAAAAGATGCTAAGGGTTCCTTAGAATCATAGAATCATAGAATAGTAGAGTTGGAAGGGGCCTATAAGGCCATCGAGTCCAAACCCCTGCTCTGTGCAGAAATCCATCTTGAACCATACCTGACATGGGTCTCCCTCATCCCATCACACAAGCAGGACATGGGTACAACAGCACCCTCACACCCATATTCCCCAGGAACTGTTGCATCATGGCCTCTGTGAATAGTAGAGGTAACACCTAGCCATCAGGACTAGTAGCCATGAGTAGCTTTCTCCTCTAGGAATTTGCCCAGCCACCACTACTTCTCATGGTAGTGAACTCCATAGTTAACTCTGCGCTGTGTGAAGAAGTCCTTCCTTTATTTGTCCTGAATCTCCCACCCATCATGAGATGACCCCATTGGGTTATAGTATTAAGAGTGAAGGACAAAAACGTCTCCCTATCCACTTTCTCCAAATTACTTCCTGTTTTGCATCAAAGCAACTTCCTGCTCTACTTCTAGGTTACCAAGTGGGAAGTAGAAAGGCAGAAGGATCTAAGGGTACATCCAGACATCTCTCCAATAAGCAAGAGTCATACCCATCACGAAGTATTGGGGAACCTCAAAAAAGTCAGGAAACCGCTGAATGTAAGGGTAAGGGGTTGGGCTATACATGGAATTGCAGAGGGCTGGGTTTGAACCCTAGGCCGGCCAGATTTGGCCCATGAGGCTGAGTTTCGGCAGCCCTATTCTAGTCTAGTAGAGTGTTCCAACAGTGGCCAGCCAGCCAGCCAACCAGACACCCACAAAGAGGCAAAACTCTGTATACAATATCAAAGTGACGAAACCATAAACACATAACGAACCATCAATAAAAGCAATGAAATCTAATAACCGTAAAAAGGACCATTGCATCAAAGGTAACATCCAACCAGTGTAATAACTTTACAGCGACCTGAACACACAATGCCATTTCAGCACCTATTAATGGCCAATTGAACCACCGTAGCATTTTAGGAAAACGCAGCTGGAAACCGTTAGGTCTTTATTGTATACAACAGGGGTGCAGAATGCTTAAGCCCGAGGGCCAAATTCCATTTCGAAAAAAGCCCTTGGGGGCCGCATTCTGATTGTGGGTGGGGCCAAAGTCAAAAGAGGTGGAGCTAAAACAGTAAGAATACTAGCATGTTTTAGCATGAAAGCTCCAAGACACCATTGGAGGCAGTGCAGGCTGGTGACACCTATTTCAGTGAGGTGGTGAATCCGCCATGGGTTTCAATCAGATGGAAAGGAGGACAAGGCTCCTGCATCTTTAACTGTTGCATAGAAAAGGGAATTTCAGGAGGTGTCAATCGTACACATGCAGTACTCGGTGAAATTCCCTCTTCATCACAACAGTTAAAGCTGCAGGAGTCCTGCCTAGCGTGACCAGATACAAAAGAGGGCAGGACTCCTGCAGCTTTAAAAATTACACAGAAAAGAGAATTTCAGCAGGTGTCATTTGTATGCATGCAGCACCTGGTAAAATTCCCACTTTATCACAACAGTTAAAGCTGCAGGAGCCCTGCCTAGTGTGACCAGATAAAAAAGAAGGCAGGGCTCCTGCAGCCTTAACTGTTCTGATGAAGAGGGAATTTCACCAGGTGTTGCATGCATACAAATAACACCTGCAGGAATTCCCTTTTCAATACAACTGTTAAATATACAGGAGCCCTGTCCTCCTTTCCATGTGGTCACCCTGCTGCAAGAGCTATCCAAGGTGCTGAACCTATTTTGCCTGGGCAGCCAGATTTTGACCACAGACCTGAGGTTGTATCAATTCTCTTTCCTGGGGACAGAATTTTCCTTTGTGGGGGTTTATTGCTGAATAAACCAACCATCCGTCAGTCATTCCCAGCAGCAAGGCAGCCATAGAACTACAAGACGCCACGGATCATTTAAGGAAGCGATCATGCTAACTTCAGGGTAGTGTAATGGCTAGAGAGAAAGCTCAGGACCAGACAGGCCCCCGTTTGAATCCACGAAATTCCATGGGTGACCTCGGGCCCGTCACTCTCAGCCTAACCTACCTTGCCAGGTTGTTGTGTGGATAAAAAGCGAGGAGGGCGGAAGAGAAACATAAATGCCACCCTGAGCCACGGCAGGAAGTAAATGCAATAAATAACATTCCTTTCTGGCTTACTGCTGTTTCAGTGCTTTAGAGCTGGCAGCAATGTTTTTTAGCAGTAGCTTAAAAAAAACCCACAGACTTTGAGAAAGACATACCCACACCTAATGTCGCATGAGGAGGCTGACAACTCAGGAACCATCTCCATTCCACCCACCAAGCAGACAGATGGATTCCTAGGCACGGATTCTCTCTTCTTCTCCCTCCCCTCCACGTTTTTCTTTTTCCTAGGTTCGTTACAGCACGAAAACCTGGCAGCTGGGGGGGGTCATGAGATTGGCAAGTTTCACCTGTTTTACATCTTCCTTTCAAGTGGCCACCTGCTCTCTCGCAAGGGGGGGGGTGTCTTTCCAAGTACCCGAGAAGACTCTCTCTTGCGCCACGTGGTCCCAAGCGGTGACGCATTTATGTAGCCAGAGATGAAAATCCGGGGGGGGGGGGGGGAGAGAGAGAGAAAGAACGACCAGCTTTAATGGAAGAAGGATAGAAAAAGACGGTGCTGCCCAAGCTCACCATCTCTGATTCTTCTAAGCCATCCCAGTCTTTTTAGTATGAATAGGAAAACTGTGCTGGATCGGACCCAAAGCCTTACCCAGTCCAGTGTGCTGTTCCCACAGGGCCAAACCCAGGGCTTTTCTACACAAGGCACTTATCATGTACTTATCATTCTCTACTTGTTGGTGTTTATGGGTTCTTCAGACAACATTATGACCCTCCAGTTTCGCTTCTGTGTCTAACAAGGACTTTTGGCAAGTTGTTTGGGGGTTTTTTTACAGCAGGGAAAATGCGGTGTTTATTTGTGAAAAGTGAAAGAAAGTGTGAATTCCTCTTGTGCATTTGTGCTATTCTGCTATAACACAGTGACACCTAGACGGCTGCAATTTGCATAACTCACATACATTTCAGCCATAACTGGCTTAGATTGCACAAATCACGGCTGCAATTTGTGCAAATTTCTATTTATGAAGAAAAACTGAAAATCTGTAAACTGGCCCAGTTCAATGCAGATCAAACCAAAGTTCGGATGGGGCAAGCTGCTAAAAACTGAAGAAGCTTCACCTCTCAGAGGGATGCCTCTGATGTCCCCCTTTTACAGTGGTTCCACTCTTATCGGCAAGGTAGGGTGAAAAGAGTAACACTGGGTGATGACACCTCGACCCCCTGGCATTTATGTTGCGGGGAGCCACAAGGTGCCATTTCAGTTCGAGGGCTGAATTGCATGTTGAAGAAGCTTGTGAGGGCTGCATTCCAGTGGGTGGAGCTGAATGCCAAATTGGTGAGGCCCAACATGAAGGCCCCCAGCCCACATATCAAAACAGAACAGCACATTTTAGCTTCAACCTCTTGCTGCCAATAACTGAGCTGTAAAAGAGACACCTTAAAATGGGGAGAAGAAGAAAAAACACAAAAGCCAGGAAAGAACCAAATAAGAAGGGGTGGGGTCAGAGAAAGGGGGTGTCGCTATCTGGGGAGCGCTGGATGGCAGATTTTGACCCCGAGTCTGAGGTTCATGCCCAGCCAAAACATAACATCCACAACGAAGAAGCAGGGACATGTTTAGAGCTAAGACCCACAACTGGCGCTCTGCTTCCTTGTCAATTTGTGCTGTTGAGCATTTTTGAGAATTTTCTGGAATGCGCACATGCGTGTGTACACACACACACACACACACACACACACTCCCAGTCAAGGTCTGCGTTCTCTTATTAGGCGCACCGAAAATTCAAAACGAGACCTCCACTTCCCAGGGCTTCCACACTCCCTTTTATAATACACTGAAGTTTATAATGGAGATTAGTTTTCTGGCCAAAATCCAGTTTCGCTACCCATTTTTAAAAGGCCTGGACGACTTTCAGATGGAGCATACTGAGAATAAATGCAAAGCATGCTGGCTAGTTGATTCAAAAGGATGGGCACTTTAGGATAAATCCTAATGACGGTCCAAAGGAGAGGAATTTAAATATAGCTGGCAAGTATGCACTCTATTAATCCAAAAGCACTATAGTTAGGGGGGGAAAGCCTTCCTACCAAAAATAATCACGTTTTTATGTAGTAGTGTGGCCGTGTGGCCTACTTCACAGAAGCCAGGCCTCTATTTGAAGGTGTCCTCTCTTTGAACATAGGAAGCATCCCTTGGAGACGCCAGGGATTGAACTTGCGGCCTTCTCCATTAAAATCAGGTGCTCTAACACACTGAGCCATGGCTTTTCCCTTGAAACACGTGATCCCCAGATGCCTTGACCTGCAACTCCCATCAGGCCTAGCCAGCATAGCCCACCGTGAAGGATGATGGGAGAGGAAGTTGACTTATGTTAAGTCAGACCCTTGGACCATCTAACCTAGTATTGCTGACACTGACTGGCAGCATCTCACCTGGTTTCCAGGAAAGGTTTTTTCCATACATATCATGAGATGCCTGGGATTGAACCTGGAGCCTTCTGCATTCCAAGCAGGGGCTCTACCACTGAGCTACTGTTCCTCCCATGAAAACTCAGTGAAAATCAAGTATTGTTATGGAGTAAGATGGCTCACAGGAAGTTGCATTGTTCCAAGTCAGACCACTGATCCATCTAGACCAATACTGTCAACACTGACGGGAAGCATCTCTCCTGGTTTCCAATCCTTCCATGAGGTGCCTGGGATTGAACCTGGAACCTTCTGCATGCCAGCCAGGGGTTCTAACACTGAGCTACGACCCCACCCACAGTCCAGGTCTGGTTTAAAAATAAAGAAGGATTAGAAGGGAGACAGGGGTTGGAGCTTGGGGCTGCCCATCCTCACTTAGCAGCAGGCTGAGCAGGCCCATAGCTTTCCCCACTCTGGTCAGATGAAATATATTTCTATTTAAGTAGTGGCAATTATTCCAAAATGTGCATCGATGCAATAGCACAACATGAGAACCATACAATAGCCTTTAAGGTGCCACCTTCTCAAGGTGGCATACAAGATTTTTAAAAAGCACACAAACTGGATACAATAAAACTCGGTAAAAACATAGAATCATAGAATAGTAGAGTTGGAAGGGGCCTATAAGGCCATTGAGTCCAACCCCCTGCTCAATGCAAGAATCCACCCTAAAGCATCCCTGACAGAGGGTTGCCCAGCTGCCTCTTGAAGGCCTCTAGTGCGGGAGAGACCACAACCTCCCTAGATAACTAGTTCCATTGTTGTACTGCTCTAACAGTCAGGAAGTTTTTCCTGATGCCCAGCCAGAATCTGGCTTCCTGTAACTCGAGCCCGTTATTCCGTGTCCTGCACTCTGGGAGGATCGAGAAGAGATCCTGGCCCTCCTCTGTGTGACAACCTTTTAAGTACTGTATTTTGTAATTGTGCTTTTAACCTGTTGGTTGTTTTATTGTGGTTTTAATTTTTGTGAACCGCCCAGAGAGCTTCGGCTATTGGGCGGTATAAAAATGTAATAAATAAATAAATAAATAAGTATTTGAAGAGTGCTATCATGTCTCCCCTCAAACTTCTCTTCTCCAGGCTAAACATGCCCAGTTCTTTCAGTCTCTCTTCATAGGGCTTTGTTTCCTGACCCCTGATCCTCCTGGCTGCGCTCCTCTGAACACGCTCCAGCTTGTCTGTGTCCTTCTTGAAGTGTGGTGCCCAGAACTGGATGCAATACTCTAGATGAGGCCTAACCAGGGCTGAATAGAGAGAAACCAGTACCTCACGTGATTTGGAAGCTACACTTCTATTAATGCAGCCCAAAATAGCATTTGCCTTTCTTGCAGCCATATCGCACTGTTGGCTCATATTCAGCTTGTTGCGGTAACATCCGTAAAAACAGACATTGCCGATTAAAATCATTAAAAACTAAACTTACCCATAAAAACAAATGGGACTGACTTAAGAGAAGAGCCAGGGAAAACAGGTGGGTCTTCAGAGCTTTCCTGAAGACTTGCAAAGAAGGGGCCTGATGGACCCCCAATGGAGGTTGATACCAGAGGCGTGGGGCCACCACTAAGTAGGGCATCTCCCTGGGATTCAATAGTCTAAACAGCCTTGGCAATTGGGAGGCTGCCCAAGGGTTCCCTAAATGTGGATTTTCTCTTCCCCGGTTTTTTTTTTCCCTTCCTGCATCCCCCACTGCTGGAATCATTCCCAGGTACAAAGTAAAATCTCTTCTCCCAGCCTCATCTCCCGTGCAATGCAATTGCTTTTCTCCCTTCCTGCAGCTTCAGTGGCATAAAAGGTTTCTCTTTTCCCAACTACTAAATATAGGTTGTGACAAATGGACAGCAGCTTTCAAGACGGGAGGAAGGCACCAGGCTCCCCAAAAGCAAATGGGTTATACATCCCAGGAGGGGGCATAGTTCAGTGGTAGAGCACATGTTTGGCATGCAGAAGGTCTCCGGTTCAATCCCCGGCATCTCCAGGTGGGGCAAGGAAAGACCCCTGCCTGAAACCCTGGAAAGCCGCTGTTGCCAGTCAGTGTTGACAACACTGGGCTGGATGGCTCTATATCCCTGTGGCCAAACCTTCCATCCCAATACTTTGCTTTTCAGCAAGGAACAATATATTGTCACTCGGAAAATTCCTTTCCTCCCAGCTACTGTGAGAATTGCAGCTAAGTTCAGAGGGAATGTGGGGTGGGGCAGTGTCCCTGCTAATAAAAAAGCATCGGGGCTGCATTGCTGTGAGCTCTGACCTCACTATACCACTGCTCTCCATTCTCCTAGTTTGGTAGACCCATCTTTCCGTTGCACGACACACCAGAACTTGGAACTGGGATCACTTTCCAAGGCAGCTTATCCTGGTCTCCCCGGAAGCCAGGTGCAACTACAGCCTGAACCTTTCCTGTCTCCTGAGATCCACCATCTCCAAGTGAGGCTGGAAAAGATCCTACCTGAAACCCTGGAGATCTGCTGCCCGTCAGTGTTGACAATATTTGAGACAATATGGTCCCCTTTTGTAAACTATGTTCAAGATTGCATTGACTGAATTAAACCTCTACATAACTAATTTCTCCTTTACCATTGCTACTATCCAATGAGGTTGAAACTGGATCGGGTAAGATAGATATATAAAATAGATAAGATAATGCTTTACTGCTAAAAACCTTTTAGTATTTTTAATGACTATAATCATGCTTTGTAGAAATAACTGTAAATCTATTTTATGTTGTAATAAAATAAATTTAAAAAATATTGAACTAGATGGACTGTCTCTGTCTAAGGCTCCTGAATTCTCCCTCTTTGTTGCCATTCAATAGTCCCAACACCAGATGGTTTTATCTCCATCCACGAAGAGCCTTCTCCCAATCTGGTGTCCACCAGATCTGTTGGACTACAACTCCTATCATCCTCAGCCATCACAACCATTTGCCATGCTAGCTGCAGTTGACGTGCTGTAAGCCAACAAAATGGGAAGGGCCGTAGCTTAGTGGTATAGCCCCTGCTTTGCAGGCAGAAGGTGCCAGGTATGTTTCCCTGACATCTCCAAGTACGGCTGGAAAAATCATGGCCTGAAAAATCTGGAGAGAAGCTGCCAGTCAGTGTCGACAATACTGGGCTAAATGGACCATGGCTCTGACTTGGTCTAAGGTACCTTTCTGTGATTTCCTTTAGTGCTGTTTTTTTTCCCTTTTCTTTTCAAAGAACAGCCCTCCTGTTTGCAACTTGGAGAAAGCCTCCCTTGGGAAAGACACTGCCGCAGTCTCCTGTTTTTCTTTTACGACGCAGCGCCTTAAACATCTTCACGCGATTGTAAATAACAGCAAGTCTGTTCATTCCAATCAGGGGAGAGGAAGGTTTAAATCACTGGCTGATAGGTTTAGTACCAGGCCCGCGAGAAGATAAGGACCTGTGACCAACCCCTTGCACTTAAAACGGAACATAAATCTCTGCTTCTCCATCTGTTTGGAAAGGTTTCCAAACTAGCAGGAGGGGGGGGCAAAAAAATATTCCACCCTTGACGGAGGGCTCAGCAGGGGAAAATATGCAGGGGAGCAGCATATCAGGTAACATCTGCTATACTGCCATCCTAGAAATTCAGGACAGGCCATTTATATACCCAATAAAGACAGAAGAACAGGCAGAACTCAGCAGGGACACAGATCCCTTAGTCTTTCCATGGGGCTGTTTTCACAGCACCAGGTTGGCACCACCTCCCTCCAAAACCCCGCGGTTTCCCTCTCCCGGGGTGGTGTAGGGTAATCCCAATGCCGAGACAGGAGCAAAGGGGTTTCCGTGCGGCCATCAGGGTACCAGAGCCGCCCTGCCCTCTTCCTGATGGAAGGCGACAGATCACCAGCCACCTTCCACCAGGCACTGGCCCTGGAGCGATGTCAGACAGTGGAAGAGCTGTACTGACGTCGCTCCGATTCACAAAGTCGGGATAAGTCCCCGGCTTTTTCAATCCACAGCTTTGTGGGAAAGCCCCATGCTGGCTGTGAAGCTGTGGCTGCATCGTCTAACTGACGCAGCACAGATCTGGAGCCACTGTGGGGCTTTCCTCATTTATAGACAGCCCCCCTACTCAGGTGAGAATGTATTTTATTTCTATTTAAATTGTAGTGGTTGTTTCTAAATTTGCAATTATGATTCAGGGGTACAGAACCTCAGACCCGGGGGCCATGTCTGGCCCAAGAAGACCACGCCCCCTTCCCACAGCTCCACCCCCCCCCTTTGTGCAGGTTTCCTTGTTCATTCTAAAAGGTTGAAATGCCCCCTCCTAAGGCTCCATGGCCCTCAGTAAGAGCTACAAGCTAAAAGATGTTCTCTGTTGCTCCAAAGGGCAGGGCTAGAACCAGTGGGTGGAAACGACAGGGAAGCAGATTGAGGCCAAAACATTCGGAGACGCTTCCTACCAGCAAGAGCTGTTTGGCAACGGAACAGACTGTCTCAGGAGGTGATGGCCTGACCTTCGGGGGACATATTTAAGTCGGAAGCTAGGCGGCCATCTGTCAAAGATGCTGCAGCTGCGTCCTGCACTGTAGGCCCTGCATTGACGTTATAATTCTACCATTCTAATGTGGAGGAGATCATCCTCACCTACCTTACAGGGTTGTTGATGAGGACAAAAACAAGATAATGCATGTGAATTTCACAAAGCACTTCCAACACTCCAAAAACACTAAATAGATGATCGTCATCCTCATCATCATCATCATCATCTAATCGCTGAGCGTACAAGATGGGAGGGTAGATGTCAAACATTTAACTAAGACCCTCCCCATCCCCCAAAAAACATGCCCATGCCAAGAATATTTTGGGAGTTAGAAAGAAGACAGTGAACACGTGATGGCAGGTGTCACTCCGCTTCTCGCCTGAAGTGGTGAGAGACGAAGGTTTAATCAACACTTTTTAATCGACAGGCAAGCTGAGGGTGTGGTGAGTAATCTGCCTTGATGTTGCATTTAACACAAACAATTAAAAAACAACTCATAATACGGCATAATTATATCACGCGCCAAATAAACTCATCCGCCCAGGCAAGAATAGCTCTGAACGTTCCATCGGTCGGATTCAGAAGAGAAGCACTTTTCAAGGATCTCAAGCAAGCAAATCAACCTTTGCTTCGGAAAACAGGAGTAGCAGAGGGAATTTATTTAGGTAAGACAGGACATACGGTCAGATCACATCCAACAACGAAAGGCCAATTTCCTTAAAGTACAAAACAGAAAACTGAGATGGCTGTCTTTGATCCAAGGTTACAGAATATATAGAGAGAGACAGATAGTTTCAGTTTTAAGTTTAAGATGATTAAGTTTTAAGAGAACCGGTGTGGTGTAGTGGCTAAGGTGTTGGACTAGGAGTTGGGAGATCCGGGTTCTAGTCCCCACTCAGCCATGGAAACCCACTGGGTGACTTTGGGCCAGCCACAGATTCTCAGCCCAGCCTACTTCACAGGGTTGTTGTTGTGAGGATAAAAATGGAGAGGAGGAGGATTATGTACGCCACCTTGGAGGGAAAAAGGTGGGATGTAAATGAAATAAATAAGTGTTAGTTTTTTAGAGGAGGTTTTCTTCCAGGGAAAAACATACGGGAAAGCATTCTGAGAAAACTCTTGGAACCAGGGCCGGCCCAAGAAGTAGAAGATGCAGCATCAGAAGCTGCCTTAGACTGAGTCCAGTATGGTGGGCACTGACTGGCAGCAACAGCACTGCAAGGTTTCAGGCAACACTCTTTCTTAGCTCTACCTGGGCATGGCGGGGATCAAATCATGCAAAGCAGAGGTTCTACCACTAAGCTATAGCCCTTCCCATGAAAAGTAAATGTCCCTGAAGTATTGTTATGGGCTTGATGGAATATAGGAAGTTGATTTATACTGAGTCAGACCCTTGGTCCATCTAGCCCAGTATTGTCAACACTGACTGGCAGCAGCAGCTCTCCAGGGTTTCAGGTAGGAGTTTCTCCAGCCCTACCTGGGAGGTGCCAGAGATCAAACCTGGGACCTTCTGTGTTCAAAGCCCATGGTCTCCGAGTGCAGCCAGCGGCCGGCCACCAATTAAACAATGGCTCCCAAGATGGAGGGTATAACTTCTGGTTGGCTCTGGCATATCTACCTATATATATATATAAGCCCAGAGGCCTCCTCCAAGCCACTTATGCAAATAGGAGAGAAGGCAGAGGCAGTGGATTGGCCTACTGGTTGCTGATGTCACAATGACATCGCCAACCAGTAGGCCAATCCACTGCCTCTGCCTTCTCTCCTATTTGCATGTTCTCTCCTATTTGCACTTATAGGCCAATCCACTGCCTCTGCATTCTCTCCTATTTGCATGTTTAAAAATTCTGAGCTCACAGGGCCTTCTATGGAAGTTCCAAGAAAAACAACTGCCATCTAGGGAAGTTCCAAGATAGACGGCCAGAGGGCACCTCCAAGCAACTTCTAGGTTTTGCCCTCTGGCGTTTCTCAGAACTGCAGCCTTCTACGGAAGTTCCAGGTTCCGAAGAAAGATAACTGCCAGGAGCTTCCGGCCTAGCAGAGGGGCCAAAACCCACTAACCTCCATCTCCAGGCTGCTCCTCTACACCTGTCGTATGACGGGCTTTTTTGCTATATATGTATACACACACACACACACACACACACCTGGAAGAAATGCCAACGAGACTCTTATGACTGACTCACTTAGGCCTCCCTTCTGCCAAGCTGGCTCCTAAATCTTGTACACACACATACATACACACACACACAAAATTGCCTCCCTGCCAATGTGTTCAGTTTTAAACAGGGTAAAACTGTATGCCTTCAAAACATTCCAGGCAGCACAGAGTTAGAGATATGAAATATTGGTAATTTAGTCCACCCCTCCCCAATTATCTCATAATTAACTTAGTGAATACGCAATCACAAGATCTACTAATGCATACAGGCTTAGACATTCTGGAACTCCGGACTGTCGTCACCTACGGATGATGTCATCCGCAGGTGATGACATTTCCAGGTGCCACAAGCTATTGCCAAATCGGGGGGGGGGGTGGCATTGACAAAAAGGAAGATGAGGCACGAGGAGGGTAAAGCAACCAGCCCACGATCACACCACCCTACTTGCATAGACAGCAAGATTCTTAGAGCAAAAAAAAGTCTCTTCAGAGCCGTATCATCCCCAATCATAAAATACACCAAATCCAATTTGGATTGCCATCGATTTTTTTATGTAACTATTTTAGAGCCAGAGACCCGGAGAGGGGATATTGATCAGCTAAAGAGTCAGATGTTGGCGAACGGCACTGCGAGACCAAGCTTGATAAATTGAAGATGATAATTAAAAAATGGAACGCCACAGCTAGGTGGACTTTTCTACCATTGCTACAGCCTTTCGGACAAAGATCTGTCTGGGTAGTTTATTTTTTCAAACGTTGTTGAGGGTGTGAAATTCACCCCAAATACTGTTCCCTCTTTGGTATCACTGACCCTTGACCTTCTCGGCTTGCAGTCTCTAAAAAGCAGCTTTTCCCAACCTGATGCCCTCCAGATTTTTGGACTACAACTCCCATCAGATTCCACCAGTGTGATGGTTCTCACGGATGATGGGAGTTGTAATCCAAAACATCTTCCGATTCGTTTATTATTATGTTTATATCCCACCTTTTTTTCCTTTCGCAAGGAACCCAAGATGGTTCACAAAGTCTTCTTTCTCTCCAAATTATCCTCACAGCAACCCTGGGAGGTAGGCTAGGCTGAGAGGCAGGGACTGGCCCAAAATCACCCAGTGAGCTTCATAGCTGAGTGGGGACTAGAACCCAGAGCTCCTGAGTCCCAGTCCAACACTTTAACTACCACACGATACTGGCTTTCAAGTTCAGATTAAAGGCGCCAAATCACAAGAAGCCCACTGTGGATATGCCCCGTACACACAGAAAAACCCTACTTTCCTGGCATTTCCCCCAAAAACGTTTTGGGTATTCCTCTTTGGAAATGGCATCCTGAATGCACCATTTGCACTAAACACCTGTGCAGAGAGGGGAGCCATGTCACCAGCAAACTCTTCCACCTGCATCATCATCATCATCATCATCATCATCGCTGCCAGGTAGCGTCAGTTTCCAAAGCCCCGAGGGATCCGCCGCGTAGAAAGCGGAGGGGGGAGCGCTTTTTGCAATGGTAGATCTACAGCAGCAGGAACCATTTCGAAAAATGCCTTCCCATCAGTTCACAAGTGCTCAAAGAACTACACCCACAACCTATCCTCACCATGGTAGCCGCTACCCACACCAGAGACGGCAGAAAGCAAGGACGGGAGAATGTCAGGGGAAAAAAGGATTTCTATTATGAGCTGGGGGTGGGTATAAACTCTGGCTGAAAATGAAGAGTTTGCCTGCTTTCATGAGAGTCTGGAGAATGTAGCCCAGGTACAAGGGAGGTTAGAGTGAAGAAAACTCTGGGTTTTCTTTCTCTCTCTCTCTCTGGCTTTTTTATCCCACCATCTCTCCAGGGAGATCAGAGCATCAATCAAGTTCTCCACCCCTTTTTCCATCCTCTCAACAATCCTGTGTGGTGGGGTAGTTCAAGAATCAGCAGGCAATTGGCCCCAGCTCACTTAGTAAAACGCTAAATTTGAGCCCATGCCTTCTAGGTCTAAACTTCACATGCTAGTAGCTAGGCTGCTCTAAGCTCTCAGTTCCAAGTCTTGCTTGGCCAAGGCAAGGGTGGGGAATCCTAGGCCTGGCATCCCAGTCCGGTCCTCTGAGGTTTCCAGGTGGCCATTCGAACACTGGGGGAAAGGGTGAGCCAAGGCAGGTAACCACAGTGGCCTTTGGATGGCCCGGGGGCTCTGGCATCTCAGTGATCATTATTGCATGCTGACTCTAGCCTGGGGCCAGCCAGATGTCTCTGGGAAGCCCAGAAGCAGGGTCTCCTACTTTTTACTCTCAGCTGCTGGTTTTAAGTGCCATACTTTCTCTCTCGGTTTCCCACCACCTTCCTAGTAGGACAAAACTGGAGCTGGAGGAGACCTCAGAACCGGAAAGGACCCTGTCGCCCTAGTGGAGCCAGGTGTAGTCAAAAGATACCATTAGTCCTTCCAAGACCAGTACCAACACCCACCAAGAACATCCCCCAAGAACAAAGGCGGCAGTGTATCTGGACAGAAACGCAGAGCCAGAGGCACAGTACCCATCTGGCAGTGTATCAAATGTCCTTTACTCATAAAGAGGAAGCATGTTTTGAATCTGGACCCCAAAGACAAACCAGAAAGGGCTGGGGCAACAACATTCCATATAAAGCTGCTCAGCTGGAGTCTAGCCATTGCTGAAACAACATCTCTCTTACTGTGTTCCCTGCTGGACAGCTCCACTGCTTACCTGACTGTACCGATCCTTCAGCCACAGGACTGCTCCTGGGAAGGCTGGAATGGACCTTCATGGCAAGAACATGACAGTATCAACCTTCCCTAACCTGGCACTCTTCAGATGGTTTTTGACTACAACTCCTGGCATCCCTGTCCATTTGCCATCCTGGGAGTGATGGGAGTTGTGGCTCAAAACATGTGCCGGACACCAGGTTGAGGTGAATTTTCCTCCATAAAGATGTCTAACCTCCTTCAGGCTTTTAAGAAAGAAATAGCAGTCTGATGTCCCCCAAGAACTGGCAGAAAAAAACAAGTCCTTGGGTACACTTGCTTGCTACTTTTCCCTTCACTAACCCTCGATCCATGTTGATTTTATTTAGTTGAGCCTCAACAAGGCCTGATCTATACGGGCTGGTCGACAGATTCCTTTTGCTACATTCCCCAGCGAGAGTTTAATAAAACACCAGCCTGAGCGTTCCATCGGGAGGGAGAAAAATGTAATTTGCGAGTCGGGATCTGTGAATCTGCTAGGAGGGTTTATGATTAGGGAGAAGGGGGGGGGGAAATCTCTATATGACACTCTCATTCTCACTCATTCACTCTCTTTCACGCACAAAGAACTGCAGTTGGTTTTGCCAAATAAGCAGAAAGGGACAACAGGAAGGTGTGTGTGTGTTTGTGTGCGTTAAGCAGTGGAAGCTGGTGGCTCTGATTTTGATGGGGCAGTAAATCCATCCTGGGTTTAGTTTACTCCTCTAAAGGAGCTATTCATTGGTACTGAATCCATTTACAGGTAGGGTCAAGGTGAGATCACATTACGCCAGTCCTTTTACAACTTCATTGGCTGCCAGTCCAGGTCCGGGTCCAATTCAAAGTGCTGGTATTGACATTCAAAGCCCTAAATGGTTTGGGGCCAGGTTATTTGAAGGAACGCCTCCTCCCATATGTACCTGCCCGGACCTCAAGATCATCTACAGGGGCCCTTCTCCGTGAGCCCCTGCCAAAGGAAGTGAGGCAGGTGGCTACTAGGAGGAGGGCCTTCTCCGCTGTGGCACCCCGGCTGTGGAACAAGCTCCCCAGAGAGGTCCGCCTGGCGCCTACACTGTATTCCTTTCATCGCCAGCTGAAGACCTTTTTATTCTCTCAGTATTTTAACACTTATTTTTAACTTAAATTTAAATTTTACTGTTCTAACTTTGTATTTTAATCTTATATCAATTTTGCTGCGTGGTTTTATCCTTATTGTGCTTTTTATACTGTATTTTGTATTTGTGTTTTTAACCTGTTGGTTGTTTTATTATGGTTTTAATTTTTGTGAACTGCCCAGAGAGCTTCGGCTATTGGGGGGTATAAAAATGTAATTAATAAATAAATAAATAAATAAAAAATCTGCCTTGTGCGCCCCAATAAAGTACCCACAAACGCCTTTCCTCATCTCTAGCAGTAAAGACACAATATGAACAAACTGAATCACTCACCATTTGCTGCCCTTTTAAATCTGCTGTCTGAGGCAGCTGCTTCACTCTGCCTCATGGTAGGGCTGGTCCTGGGAGCATGCATACCCAGTGTTTCAAGGGAGAGGAGGTCAGGAGGGTAGCAATGCAACTGAGGTGTGAGGAAAGGAGTTCTGTACTTCTGAGGGCATTTACATATACAAAATAAGAACTCAAAATAACGGAGGGCTTTCATCCAACATTCGGAAAAGGAGTTTGGAACGTAGCGCGCAAATAACCATTTCTGCGGAGCTACGTTCACCCATTGCTAATCCGTACATAAATGCTGACTGCAATATCAAGTGGGAACTTGCATGTGTGAATACGTAATCATAGACCGAACGTCCATTTTGCCTCAGACACAACATTATGCGGAGGCTCTTTTAGCAGACATATTCAGATGGCGGTCATCGAAGGTAAAGTAGCATAACTATATATAAACCTAGCCTTTATTATGACCAACTTTGGATGGATTGTGCCCTCAAACACTATTTATTTATTTTCTATATCTGCTTCGTATCTAAAATAGATTCCAGAGCAGGGCCCATAGGAATAAAACAGTAAAAAATAAGATTAAAAACAGCAAATTAAAATTGTTCAATTTAAAACAAAGGACCAGTAGAAACAGTGGCTGGTCAATTGAGGAACCCTTCCTGGGAAAGAGCTGTTTTCAGGAGGTGCCAAAAGCAACATAATGTTGGCACCTGCCTGACCTCCAGGGGCAGGGAGTTCTAAAGAGAAGGGGGCCACCACAATAAAGGCTCTTCTCCTGGTGAACTCCAATCGGACTAAAGGTCCATGCAAAACCACCAGGAGCATGACCTCCAATGACCTCCAGTGACCAGGCTGGTAGGTAAAGGAAAAGGTGCTCTCTAAGGTTTCTGGTCTCAAGTTGTTAAGGGCTTTACACACTAGTACCAAAACCTTAAACCTGGTTCAGTAGCCAGTGCAATTCCTTCAGCAAAGGAGTTATATTTGAATATGTATCTACTGGAATTCCTACCCAAATACCTCACAAGTCTCCTCAGGAGTAAGTGCCTGCTTCTTCTCAAAAATTCCCCAGCAGTCATGAGGACTAGACGCAGCCTTTAACACAATTACTTTTTAATCAGTCCCTAAGCTTACAGTACATCAAGGCGATCAGACGTTAACCTCGTCGAGACACATCACTATGAAAGATTAAGGATCAAATTTACGCTTTGGCAAAATCTAATTCCATGGTGAACTTCAGTGCGGAAAACAGAAGGAAAGCGCTGAAGTTGAACAATAATTGTTAAGTTTGTCTTTCCAACTGCACACACTCCTACATACATATGCATATGCACACACACACACACACACACACACACACGAAACTGACATGGCATTTTTTACACAAGCAAGCGTAATTCTGTGCCCAAATTGAGGGCTCTGATAACACAGGTGGGGAACCTCAGGCCTGTGGGCCAAAACTGGCCTGCTTGAGGTCCAGTTCAGGCCTGTCAGCGTTCCCCTGCCCTCAGCCCCAATCCTTTTTCATTTGGTGGCTTTCCTGGATTTTGTGCAGTCCCCTCCCCGCATTCGAAAAGGTGGAAATGCCTCCCCTGAGGCTACAATACTGGCAGGAAGAGTTTTCCGCTAGAATAGATGTGCCGGTCTTATTTATTTATTTATTTATTTTCAACCCCACTCTTTTACGCCCACCTCTGGCACGCCCACCTCCAAGAACTTCTCTGAAATTGAATCTTTCCCCCATCTTTGCATCGATAGAAACCCTTGAAATCCTTGGATAAGAAAAGAAAAGAAAGATACTCTGGGGAGGAATACGGTGTCCCTGTCTCTGCATGGAGCAAAACCACAAAAATAAATCATTCCCGATCCAATAAAGAGAAGAGGGGCTAACAACCCATCTACTGAAAGAAAGAAAGAAAGAAAGAAAGAAAGAAAGAAAGAAAGAAAGAACTCTGCCAGCTAAGATCGTCCTCCCGTCTTTTCTGTTCGGTTCTTCGAAAGGCTTCCCTCGTTGGCGTTTAGTAAGCGGAGAAACCCATTAGGCCTTAAACAACTTGATTAAACCCACGGAACGCGGCACGATGGCCCTCTTGCCACCCAACTTGGCTTCCGAGATTTTCATTACTTTAAAGAGAGAGACGAGGAAACCCGTCAACATAGATCAGCAAACGTTTCGCCTCGGTGATTCTTTACCAAAGAGAAAGAGAGAGAGAGAGAGAAGCCAGCGCATGCAGCATAGGAAAGCGATACAATTCCATGGCGATATTAGGAATGAGGGCTGAAAAGGTGAGAGAGGGGTTAAGAACAGAAGAAGTGCCCTGATGCTGGATCAGACCAAGGGTCCATCTAGTCCAGCACTCTGTTCACACAGTGGCCAACCAGCCATCAGCCAGGGACCAACAAAGCAGGTTGAAGGTGCAATAGCACCCTACCACCCATGTTCCCCAGCAACTGGTGAATATTGGCTTACTGCCTCTGATACCGGAAGTAGCACATAGCCATCAGGACTAGTAGCCATGGATAGCCTTCTCCTCCAGGCATTTCTCCAACCCCCTTTAAAAGCCATCCAAATTGGTGGCCCTCACTGCGTCTCATGGTAGCGAATTGGATAGTTTAACTATGCACTGTGTGAAGAAGTCCTTCCTTTTCTCTGTCCTGAATCTCTGTCCTGAATCTCCCACCAATCAGCTCTGTGGGATGACCCCACTGAGTCCTAGTATTATGAAAGAGGGAGGGAAAATGCCTTATTATCCACATTCTGCACACCAGGCATAATTCTGTACACCTCTATCATATCTCCCTTTCCTCGCCTTTTTTCCGAGGAGAAACAATCCCAGCTGTTGTAACCTTCCCTCATAGGTTGGCCCAGTATCTAAAACCAAAAAAAGCCGCTTCATTTACTCTCTTTTTTGCCAAACTAAGAGAAATAGCTGGTGAGGATTAACTTTTTACAAAATGCCTAGACCAGGCTGGGCCGTCCCAAGACATTTTGCTGCCTGACGCAAAGAACAAGATGCCACCCCCACCCCCACCCCGGTTCTATGTACAAAAGCTGCTCATAGATGAATTTGTCTTCAGCACTGATGATGAGAGAGCATCTTTCTCTGAACCTGAAAACAGAAGGCTAAGTTTCTGCAGGGCACGTTGTGTGGCACATAGGTCTCTCCTCTAACACCTTGCTGCCCTCTCCTAGTATGTGCCGCCTGAGGTGACGGCTTCACACTACCTAATGATAGGGCCGGCCGTGAATCCAGGAGTTATTGCATTAGAGAGATAGAACCAGGAAACTGAAGAGAATGCTACTGTACCTAAAGAAATAGGTTTAATTAACACCTCCTGAGGGTCTTAAAATCCCACCCTCTGAGAAGTTTTTCCACTGAATATATGAATAAGTTATCACGCTTACCCTTTAATTTGTTACATGTATATCATATGACAAGTATAGTACATGATTGTATATATCACAGGTATATCCTGTTCTTTCTCCCAAAGAGTTCAGGGTGCTGTGTAGGCTTCAATTCCCACCCATTTTATCCCTGCAAGATAGGTTGGGGTGAGCCAAACAGTGAGCTTTAGAGCCAAGCAGGGATTCGGACCTGGGTCTCCCTGGACCTAGGCTCAACTTCTAACCACTGCACCAAATGAGAATCATACCTAGAAAAGCATGTTCCTCTGAAATACACAATGAGGAGAGTTCCTTTGAAAGCAAGCTGTCTGGTTTTCCCAAATGCAAGAAGGAAAACATGCCTGTCAAAGTTTTGATTCTGGATAGAAAACATACATTGGCTATCAGAAAGCGAACATTTGCTCCAGGGATGGAAATCAAAGAAGGTGGCGAGTACATGAGCTTTGCACTATGTACCAAAATCCGGAATAGTTTGATGCATCACAAGAACGAAATGAGGACTAGAAACATGCACAGAGCCAATAACTCAAGTTTATGAGATCATCCACAGCCTTCACATCAAGTAACAAAACATATCACATGCATGTATGTAGCTTATTCTCAAGGAATTAAGCCTTTATAAAACAGTGTGGTTGTTTTCCTAGCTTCTCTTTAGAAGACAAAAGCCTTTAACCATTCAGTACACTTTTTCTCACAGCACAGACAGTTTAGGAGTGACTGAACCATCTTACTGAAATCAGTAGGACTTTAAAAGGAGGAGGAGGAGGCGTCAACTTTGGCTGGATCGTGCCCAGTGTGTCCACAATTCCAGAGCATTCTGGCCCAAAGCATTCAGTTTAAGGCAGGGGTTCTTAACCTGAGATCCATGGATGGGCTTCAGGGGGTCCGTGAAAGTCAAATAAAAATTTATATTCACTATATTAAGGGAATCACTGGAGTTGATTTTTTAAATTCAAAACGCTGTATCTCCATTTTTGTATGGAGTAGCCATTAATTTTTGCATGAAAAAGAGTGAGAAACATATTTTTTTGTTAAGCTTGTCAACTTTATTCATACTTTGTGTATGTCATACACTGTATGAGGCAATCAATTTTCAATAAAATAACGTATATACATTGCATGCAAAGTTGTGTTTATGTGCATATGCGCATTTTTCTAGGGAGGGGGCCCATAGGTTCCACCAGATTTTCAAAGCACTCCATGGCTCAAAAAAGGTTTAGAACCACTTGTTTAAGGGATGGCAAGGAGTCAGGTGTGAATTTACACAGAGTCACACGCAGTGTCTAGTGGCATATGTATACCAATTTGTTAGAGCAGTTGGCAATTTTTATTAAGGTAGAATTGGTTCTCATAGCTCTAGTGGCAAATAGTGAAGGTCAGTGCTTCTTGGTTTAAACAAAAGATAGATAATGCACTGTGGTTGCTTTGTACAGTGTGTACCTTCTAGCTGATAAGGATACTTCATTCTCTGTTGCGGAGAACTTTCTTAGCGAGGGCAGCCTTCTGACAGCATTTTTTAGGGAAAAAAACTTCAGCAGGACAAGCCCTATGAAATCCTGACCAGATTGCCTGTTACCTGTTTCCGTTTGAGAGGCCAAGGTGCTCCACCTGCTTAGATATCAGGACTCGTGAGATGGCGCCCCACCATTCCATGGGAACCTGAGTGGCTGAACCGAGAGTTACGGGGGGAGGGGAGCTTCCTTTCTGCTATTTATTATCTGCACCCGTTTTCCAACATAAGACCATAAGAACGTAAGAAGTGCCCTGCTGGATCAGACCAAGGGTCCATCTAGTCCAGCACTCTGTTCACACAGTAGCCAACCAACTGTCGACCAGGGGCCAACAAAGCAGGACATGGTGCAACAGCACCCACCCACCCACCCACGTTCCCCATGTCCTCATCCTTCCACGCAAGAGGACGTGAAGATTGAGGGGAGACATGAGAGCACTCTTCAAATACTTAAAAGGTTGTCACACAGAGGAGGGCCAGGTTCTCTTCTCAATCCTCCCAGAGTGCAGGACACGGAATAACGGGATCAAATTACAGGAAGCCAGATTCTGGCTGGACATCTGGAAAAACTTCCTGACTGTTAGAGCAGTACGACAATGGAACCAGTTACCTAGGGAGGTGATGGGCTCTCCCACACCAGAGGCTTTCAAGAGGCAGCTGGACAACCATCTGTCAGGTATGCTGTAGGGTGGATTCCTGCATTGAGCAGGGGGTTGGACTCGGCCTTATAGGCCCCTTCCAACTCTACTATTCTATGATTCTATGATATTGGTATCTACGAATCTGGTTGGTGAGGGCTCAGAAGATCGTGCAGCCTCCAAACAAGGACAATTTTGGCCAAGCTGGGATTCCACTCAGGTCTTCCAGAGTTCCCCTTTCCCCGCCTGCTCCCCTCCCACTGATGTTTTGGTGGCGTCTAGGCTTCCTCGTTTGAGAAGGTTGGAATGCCTCTCCGAAGGTTTAGTGACTAGAGTAAGACCTTCAAGGTGGAATACGTAGCAATTTTTCCCCTCCCCGACACTTTCGCTTTTGGCCCTGCCCACCACTGGGACGCACCCCCGAGCGCTTCTCCAAAATTGATTTCGGCCCTCAGGCTGAAAGAGGCTCCGTGCCCCTGGTTTACAGACACCATCAGCCGTGAGGCCCACATCCTGGCTGGTTTGGAGGTTGGTCATCCCACACATGTGCCCTAATCAAGCAAGCACCATCAGTGCGGCTTTCCAGGCCGCTGTGCCATCGCACCTACGGATGCACATCGGCATCTGCGTTGCCCATGCTAAGATGAGCCTCACTGACAGGGCCGGCCCATTCATTAGGCAGAGTGAAGAAGTGGCCTCGGATTGTAGATGTTGAGAGGTGGGAGCATTTGAGGAGAGGCTAATATTTATTTATTTATTTATTTATTGCATTGCTATACCGCCCAATAGCCGAAGCTCTCTGGGCAGTTTACAAAATAAATAATAATAATAATAATAATAATAATAATAATAATAATAATATATAACAACAACAACAACCAACCTAGCTCTATACCTTGTCCAGAAAAGGAAAAGCTGCCAGAAGCGTGTTTCACCCTTCTTCTTCCTTCTCTCAAACCATCAAGACCTAAGCTGACTTTTCAGCACTGGCTTGAACCTACTCGCTGAGCCTAAGGTCCGTGGTCTTTCTTGAGAAAGGGGAGGGGTGTTTCATTGGGGTTGTGATTGCCTGTGTTTGTCTTAGCAAAGATCTTGTTCTCCAGAAATCGGCCAGACTTCTGGGTATATTCTTTTATTTGGCTTTGCTGAACGGAGGTTCGTGTATCTGTTTAACTTTCTTAAATCGTTTAAATAAATGTTTTAAAGCTATAACCATTTCATTGAGTTTGTGAGTCTGAGTGAAGTCAATCATTCTGGTACTTATCTCTAGAAGTCTTGCAAGGAGCAATCTTGAGGGGTATCGATAAAAGGTACTACAGGAACCCACGCTTTCAGGCAGCCTGTGTTCAGTACCTCTCAAGTAAAAGGTTATCAATAATTTCCCCCTAAACCTGCCAGAAAGTACACCAATTAGAAATCTGAAACTAAGAACTGGTGCCTGGTGCTTGCTTCTTTCCTCCTCCCTCCCCAAACCTTTTCCTTTTGCATTGCATCTTTTAGATTGCAAACCTAAGGGCAGGTTTTTTTTTTTATTAGTAAACATTATATGCTTTATTGAGCTTTTCTTTTGCCTGAAGATGGAGTAAAAATGCCATAAATAAAATAAAATAAAATGATAATAGCAGCTTCTTGATTGGCGAAGAACTCAGTGAAACTCAAAAGCTGACATATACCTACTCCGACCTCAGTTGTTCCATTGAAAGAGGTTGTGAACCTCCGAGTCCTTCAGGACCATCATCCACCCACCAGCAAACATTAGACACCGCAGACAGGAGATACAAAAAGCAGCAGAAAAGCAAAGCTGAGCATCAGTGGCACTTTAACCGAAACGGAGTTAGAGAGACCCACAGAGACACACAGCGATTGCTTTGCAGCATGAAGAAAGGGTCGCAAACATGCAGCCCACCCCCCACTCAGAAGAAGCCACCCGCCCTGTTCCCACTCCAGTTAAAAAGAATTGCAGGAAGCAGGAGGGACCAGCCAAGAGAAGGGGAGACCGAGGTAGCTAGTTAAACAGACCTTTGGGGTGGAGTGGGGTGCTGAGGGTGGGCACGTTGGAATGAAATCAACAGTACTTTCTCCATGCCGGAAAAACTTCACCTTTCCTCACTCAAACAAGTTATTCAAGCATCCCTCTTATGGTCTATCTTGGCTACGATTTAGGAACATAGGAAATTGCTTTACACTGAGTCTATTTAGCCCAGTATTGTCAACATTGACCGGCAGCTATGGCTCTCCAGGGTTTCAGGCCAGATTCTTTTTCTAGCCCTACCTGGAGAAGCCGGGGATCAAACCTTCTGCATGCAAAACAGGGTCTCTACCCACTGAGCCATGCTTCCTTTCAATGGGCACTTTAGATTGTGGTTACTAATCTGCATCTTTGGATTAATTCACTCCCCCTCCCCCCGGCATTCCTATCCCCAAGGGAACAGAACTGCAAATCCATCTGCGACATGGTAAATGTTGACTAAGAAGAGTGCTTTGCCCAGTTGAATAGGACTTGCTTCTAAGTGGGAATGCATAGCATTGTGCCTGTAACAGAGCACAGCCACCAAGTACATCTTAACGCACTTAATCGTATTCCTCTCTCGGTCTTCCTTTAAATCTCCCCCTCTGTCGGATTTAAATTGTAAGCTCCTTGAGGCAGAGATCTGCCTTTTGTGAGGTTACTCATAACCATTTTACACACAGGCGTGCAAAATGCATATTCTTCATGGTTAAGGGATGGTGAACACTCCTCCAAAACCTCCTAAGACGCATACCAGGAAATAAGCCCCACTGAACTCAATGGGACTTACTTCTTAGCAAACCTGTTTAAGATATGGTTGTCAATCCGGCACGCAGACTGTGAGTCCAGAGTTGCAGAATGCAGGATATTGTCTCCCAGGCTCAGTTTTCCCTAACTGCAAATTGGGACCATGCACTGCAAAATATGCCATTACTTTTAAGTAAACAGGCTTGGGCCCCAGCCATTTTTTAAAAAAAATACTATTTGAAGGATTGTGAACACACACACACACACACACACACACACACACAAACCTCCATCCCACCCTCATCTTTTTCTATGCAATTTTTCTTTTAGACTTAATAATAGGGTTGCCACCTTCTTCCCTGCCAAGGGGCTCTTGCGCCTTTAATAGTGGAGTGCCCAGCAGAAATACAGAACAGATCTTCAGGTATGCCAGTGCAGTGATAAAAACATGCCCTGCTAAATCAGACCAAAGTCCAACTAGCCTAGTTTTTATCCCCAATAGTAGCCAAAAATCAGGAATGCTTCACCTGTTGTACTTCTGTATCCGTTAAAGGCACAAGGACACCAACTGGGAGGGTGGGGAACACATGGCAACTTTGATTCCAGGAGCTATGATGAAGCTAGGACAGCAATTTTCACATGTGTGGGTGGAAATGAACAGGCACACACAGACACAGCAAGACTGGCCAAGTATTTGAGTTCTGTATTCAAATTTCAACACTTCTCATAGCCTCAGCCTTCCCTCAGTAGTACAGGGGTAATAAAACCAACCCGCCTTACAGGGATGTTGCAAGTACGAAAGACAAATCATAGGCATTTTGAACACGCTCAAGCATTAGAAACAAGAACTTTGAGGGGAATTGACTGTTTGGTTTTTTAATATCTTCCAAGTCCCATCGTCCCCAAAACCTGGCTATGCCACCTGAGGCAAATGAGAGCTGTAGTCCAAACCATCTGGAGAGCACTAGGCTGATGAATATTTCAAAATCAAACTTCAAACACCACACAGTTACCCAGCAAAGCAACAGCCAGTATTTGCAGAGCAGGTGACATTTTCCTAGGGGTGGGGGGCAATTAACACCCCAAAATACATACACACACACACACACACACACCCTCTTACATTTGACTTGACTTGCAAATAAGGAAAAGTCCTTTTAATAAAAAGAAAAAGAAAAAAGAAGTAGTGCTGGCAGATCAAAAGAGAGAAACTTTTGAACCTTACCTGTGCAGAGAAGGGCCATCCAGACCAGCGACAGGTAAAGGCCATGGGAGAGGTGTGTTCCATGCCAAGCAGAAGTCATGGTGGAGGTTTTAGAGGCAGGTAGGCAGAGAGGAGTATCTGGATGATGAAGGGGGGGGGGAACTCCTGCAGCTTTTCCTGATTTCTCCCAAAGTCCCCCCACAAAAATTTAAAAAATCAGCCACAACAAAAATCAAGAACAGTAATAATTATGGGCCGGGGGGGGGTCCTGTTTTGTTTAAACTAGCCTTTCAAATTGAGCCCTCCGTTCAAACGGCACCTACAAAGACTGCTGGCGTCCTCCTGGTCCAACATCCTGGAGTTCCATCACCCCCGAACTACCTGTGCCTTCTTCAGACACGTTTGTCTACCTGCCGTGGCGGCTCGGCGGCTCCCAAATCGACCCAAGGAAACAACCAGGAGCGCCTTTCCTCGCAGGGAAGGGGGGTGGGTGGGGAGCAGGGAAGGTGAAATCAGATCCCAGACGTAGCTTTCTCTTTTTTGGGGGGTGGCAGCAAAATATATATATATTTTAAATGAAAAAAAAATTGGCAAAACCGGCGTCTAGATTCCTGTGCCCCCCCCCAAAATTCAAGCTAAGCGCCGGCTCCAAATCGCCTCCAAACATCGCTGTTCCTGTCGCCGGTTGAGATGGGGGGTTGGTTGGTTTTGTTTTTGTTTCTTTCGCCTCCCTCCCACCCCGGCAGCGCTTTCTCACGACTCCCCGGCATCCGTTCCCGGCTGCCTGTGGAAAGCAACCTCGGCAGCCGAGCGGGATCGCCTGGCGCCGCGAGTCTAGCGGAGCTGGGGGGCCCCGGCCGGAGCCCCTCCGGCTGTCTCCGGGGCACTTGCCGCTGCGGCGCCGCTCTCCGGACGCCCCTTCTTCGACCTCCATGCCGGTCCCATCGCCCGGGGAGAGAGAGACAGAGAGAGAGAGAGACGGAGAGAAAAGGAAATCAAATCAAGACAGAGGCTTCCCAAAAAGGAGACCCGAGATGGAGACGGGCGCACAGCTCTCTCGGCAAAATAAAATAATAATATTATTATTAATAATAATAATAATTGAAAAAGCTTGCTGGCACAAACTCCCCACTGAAGCCAGAGATGAGTGGGATGGGATGGGGAGGGAGGGGAAAACCGGGGGGGGGGGGGCGGGGAGGTGGGAATGCTGCGATTGACAAACTCTCTGAGCCAATCTCCTTGCCGGGGGGGGGGTGGAGGGGTGGGCAGGACAGCCCGGAGGGACTTGGAAAGGCGGGGAGGGGGGAGAGGGAGGGGGAGAGAGGGGGGGCTTGCGTAGAGCCAATCCCTCCTCCCCTACCCCGATCTCGTCTCTCTCTCTCTCTCGTTTTTGGCAAGAGGAGAGAAAACTGGAATGAAGCGACGCGGGGGGGGGGAGGGGAGAGGCGACACCCGCCAGTCCAGAAGCCCCCCCTCCTCTCCCGGTTTTGGGGACCGGAGGCGCCTGTGTCGTGTGAACAGGTGAGCTGGTGGATAACTGGTTTTTACGGGGGGGGGCGTCGAAGTGCGACCTCCCCACCCCCCAGGGCTTTTCTTTTTCTTCCTCTTTATTTATTTATTTAATTTCATTTATATACCGCCCCACAGCCGAAGCTCTCTGGGCGGTTTACACTCTTTCCCCCCATCTATTTATTTTCTCTCTGCAAATGCCTTTAGGGGTCCTATCCGGGAGCCAGCCTCGCAGGCAGGAGGCGGTGGCTCTTACTTCTGAGTAAATTTAGGAATCTCGCAAGACCCGGTCAGGCCTTTGATCTGTCGAGCGCCCCTGTTGTCGACACGGACCGGCAGCGGCTGCTTCTTCGGGTTTCAGGCCGGGTTGTTCCCAGCGGGGGATCGAACCCTGGAACTCTTGGGTACAAGGCAGATGCTGTGCCACTGAGCCAGGGCTCCTCAGCTCCTGGCACGGGAGCTACTTGTAATAGGTTTGCGTGGCTTTTGTGGCTGGCTGTAAAAGAGACGCCGTGAAGGAGGAGGGGTTCCACCCAGGTCAGGCTGGGCATAACCCAAGGCATGTTTACTCAGGAGTAAGGGCGGCTGTCGTCAACAGGCCTTACTCCCAGGTAAGCGCGAAGAGGACTGCAGCCTCCATTAGGAGTCAAACCTTAGCCCAACCCTGCAATCCTATTCAGCAAGGGTGGGGAACCCTGCAGATGTTGTTGAATTCCAGTTCCCATCAGCCCCAGACAGCATTTCGGATGGGCAAGATGATAAAGTTCAACAACATCTGGATGGCCACACTTTGTGTACCCTGTCTTGTTTATTTGTTTGTTGCATTTATATCCTGCTTTTTCCTCAAAAGAGCCCAAAACAGCTTACTTGATTCTCCTCCTCTCCATTTTATCACCACAACGACCCTGTGAGGTAGGTTAGGCTGAGAGTCAAGGACTGGCCCAAAGTTACCCAGTGAGCTTCATGGCCAATCTTGGGCCTCCGCGGTCCCCATCCAACACTCTGACTTGAGTGTAAGACCTAGTAATCATAGTGGCACTTTCTTCGAAGTTTACACACAGGCTAGATGTGTAACAGCAACACTTGGCCTTTTTATAGCACTGCACAGTCACTCAAAGTGCTACATACATTATCTCATTAACGCTTACAACAACCCTGCGAGGTCGCTTAGTAGTATTATATATTGCAGCGAAGCAGAGAGGGACTGCGGCTGGTAGAGAATGGCTTGTCTAAAAAAGGGGCTAGCTCTGTATTTCATACCACGTTTTTCAATATACAATTATCAGGTCAGTTTCTACCAGTTTTTTAAAAAATCTATAAAAATACAATAAAACACTCAGCAAAAATAGAATAAAACACAGAGATTTGAACTGGAGCGTTCCTGGTTCACAAGTCACAGTGCAATCCTATGCAGATCTACTCAGAAGTAAGTCCCACTGAGTTCAATGAGACTTTGGGTGCTTTGGGGAAATACAGATTTTGTAAAATCAGTGCCGTCCACATTTTGCAAATTGTCAGATGCTTTTCGTTTCATCGGCTCATTGATGGGATTATTATTGTTCCAATTTCCCAAATTTGGGCTAATTCACTCTTCTGGAAATCTGCAAATCCCCCCCCCAACATGCAAATTCCTCCCAAAAAATGTGCATTTCCACCCCAAAAAGGGCATTTTCATGCCTTCGCCTGTGGGAAGAGCCATGGCTCAGCGGTAGCATGCATGTTTTGTATGCAGACAGTCCTGGTTCAATCCCTCATGTCTCTAGGTAGGACCGGGAAAGGCGCCTGTCAGTCTTCATGGAGATTTGCTGCCTGTCAGTGTAGCTGCTATGGAGGTGGAACAGGGCACCCGGCTGCCCTTGGACCACATGGCGGCCCTCAAGCTCTCTTCATGCGATCATTTCAGACCTCTGCAAGAGCAATCTGTCCCTTCCCTGGCAGCCTGCTGCGTGGGAAGGAAACGGGAGAGAGTGGCGGCTGAAAGAGAGAGACGAGGGGGTGACAAAAAGAGAGACAGACAAGGGGTGGCAGGAAGGGAAAGGAGAGGGGGCGTCAATGCTGCCCATGGTGTTCTGTATATAGTGGCAGAGAGAGAGAGAGAGGAAAGTGGCAGAAAGAGAGAGAAAAAGAAGTAACAGAGAGAGAGATAAGTGTGTGTGTGTGTGTGTGAGAAAGAGAGAGAGAGAGAGAGAGAAGGAAATGGCAGAGAGAGAGAAGAAAGTGGCAGAAAGAGAGAGAAAAGGAAGTAACAGAGAGAGAGAAGAAAGTGGCAGAAAGAGAGAAAAGGAAACAAGAGAGAGAGAGGAGGTGACAGAGAGAAGAGAGAGAGAAGAAAGTGGCAGAAAGAGAGAGAAAAAGAAGTAAAAGAGAGATAAGAGCATGCGAGAGAGAGAGAGAGGTAGCACAGAGAGAGAGAGAAGAAGGTAACAGAGAGAGAGAAAAGAAAGTGTGTGTGAGAGAGAGAGTGAGAAAGAGAGAGAGAGAGAGAGAAGAAAGTGGCAGAAAGAGAGAGAAAAGGAAAAAGGAGAGATAAGAGCGTGAGAGAGGGAGATAAGAGCATGAGAGAGGGAGATAAGAGCATGAGAGACAGAGAGAAGAAAGTGGCAGAGAGAGAGAAGAGGTAGCCCAGCCACTTTTGATTCTGGCTGCACTCATGGCTGCCTTCAGCCCAGCTCACCACCAACATGCAGCCCCTGACAGACTGCCACCAATGAATGCAGCCCTAGACAGAAAATGATTGCCCAAGCCTGGGGTAGATGGGTCAATTGTCTAATTGGGTCGAAGGTAGCGTCCATTTAGGTATCCCCCAAGTCTGAGCCCCAGCATTTCACCTTTAGGGCATGAAACTCTCCATACCTACAAGGATGGACTTGATCTGTGCTGACGCTGAGCTCCGGAACCGGGCTGGGCCGGGGATGTCCATTAAGAACATTCCAACGGCTTTCTTTGCTTTGGGCTCAACGTCTACGTCTGGAAATAAACAGGAAGGCTTAGAGGGCTATTCCCACATCCGTCTCCCCCCACCCCAAATAATAGCTAAAAGGAGGGTGTTAAAGATTACAAATTTGAAGCCGTCCCCATCGCTCCCCTCTCTTACCTCCCCATCTCAAACCACCACCACCCGTTCCGTGCCACTTTTCAGGGGAAAGGAGGAGAAAACTGCGGAAGGAAACAAATTTGGGAAGAAAAAGACCATTTGAGAGACAGCCATGAAAATGAGGGCAGGGTAGAACCCAACAGGTGCAGCCCAGCTTCCTTCTTGCCCTTGCAACAGCCCAACTGATAAGGCAGCAAAGCTACAGGTGTAGAAGAGCTACCTGAACTTGCAAGCCGGATGCTGCCCAACAGCCCTACAGGGCGGCCCTAAAGCCTCAGCTTTCCTGCCTTCCCAGGACTTCAAAAATAAAGGAAGGAGAGATGTCCTACAACCTGGCAGGCTGGGGCACATGGATAATAGACTGCATCCAGCTATTTAGGAGGGAGGGTGAAGTTGCACAAGTCTGGATTCTTGCCATTTTAGAAGGGGGCCCCTGTTTAGTTGCAGGGACCCAGGCAATTGCCTTTGGGTGTGCCAGGTTCTGGCGCCGGCCCCTAAGCAAAGGAATATGAGGACAGAGAGGTTGCGGGGAGAGGTGAAAGCTACACAGGGGTTCAAAACCAAGGACTTGAGCAGGATCCAGGTGCAAACAAGGCACAGATTGAAGGAGGGTTGTTGTGTGATGAAAAACAAGAACACAGGAGGGGTTTGCTCACAGAGTGCTGCAGAGAGAAGACAGATGTAATTATTGCCTACTTACATGGTAGTGCTTTTCAAGGAAGATGAACAGGTAGCAAGCACTTTTTCCCCCCTGCTACTGCTATTCTTGGAAATGTACCGTCTTTGCCGCACAGCTTCCGTTGGACGAATTGCTTGGTTTCCAAAGCCCGTGTCTTGGAGATCCAGTGACTAAGCCCCATCCATCAGTGTGGGTGTTTTCCCCCCTTTCTCCTTCATGCATTCGTAATATGCTCAGCAGCCTTTCACTTTGCTGTGCCCAGAACTGCGGAGGTTTGGGCGTCTTCGGGACTTTTGCTGCCGTTCAAAACCCAAAACCAGAGCAGACCAAGAACCGGTCGATGCACAATGCAGAATGAGGTGACAGCTTTCTGGAAACCTGGTCCACTTTAGGCTACAGGCGGGAGATTCATATTCCGGTCTGGTGTTGTGGTTAGAGTGTTGGACCAGGATTCGGGAGATCCGGGTTCTAGTCCCCACTCAGTCATGAAGCTCACTGGAGGAGCTCAGACCAGTCACTGTCTCTCAGCCTAACCCATCTCACAGGGTTGTTATGAGAATAAACTGGAGAGGACCACCTAAGCCGCTTGAGTTCCTTGCAAAGAAGAAAAAAAGGTGCGATATAAATGTAGTAATGAATATTAATAATAAATAAAGACATATTCATTTGCTGCCCATGTTAAAAATTACTCTCCCTGCATGTAGCAAGCTAAAGCATCAAGGAGAGGGCTTGCCCAATGCTTTCTCCCTGATATGCTAGTTTTCTATATGCAGGAATGTTTTGTCATGCCAGAGCATGGGAAAATGCAGTTTACCCACTGCTACCACCGCAGTCTGAAGAGAAACAACCTCAAAATACTGCCACCTTGCTACTAAATTTCCTTTAACTACCTAAATTACTAACCCGCAGGACAAGCTCCACAACCGTTTCTGGATCCTATCGTACAACACCTGTTCAAATAAGGGTGGATCGGCCCAGAAGGTGAGCGGGACAGTTGTTTAGGTGGTTAGCCATTTAGCAGGTGACTGAGTATTATATTATTATTATTATTATTATTATTATTATTATTATTATTATTCAAATCGCGCAAGTGGAACTCTGCCAGATCTTTCTGTTGTCCAAGTGGTCACGCAAAAAGAGTGCACAACGAGCTGCACAAAAGCAAAGTGCAACAGCTTGCATAATGGGTTGCACGCGCATAAAGCACAACCACGCTTGTGCAAATGTAGCTTTAGCTGGACTCTCTCCTTGCACATGGTACGGAACCGAGTTTCCGCTAGTGCAACGGCCTTTGTGCTATCGGAATGACACCGTTGGATGCTGCCCCGTGACCAGGGGACACGCCTGCCTGCACGCCTGTTCAGGCTGCTGTTCAGGTGGAAACCCTTCACGGGCCACAGTTCTTAAGGTTAGCTTTGAACTGGAATTGGACAGGAGAAGTGGAGGATGTCTTCCAAGAGAGAACACCTTCAAAGAGAGGATTGTCCTCTGTAAAAGAGGACAGCCGGCCACCCTGCGCCACAACAGAGGCCCAGGGAAATACAAGTTCCCCATTGTTACATGGTCTGGATTCTTGTTGACAAACTTTTAGTTTGCAGCTAAATGTCTGCTGAATGGTCTTAGGGGGTGAAGGAGCCAATACCACTATCCAACTCCAATCTAATCTCCATTTTGGAGGGGGGGGCACACAATTATGTCCAACCGAGCCAAATTGGGGGGGAGGAAAGGAACCTCTCGTGCAAGCACTGAGTCATTACTGACTCTTGGAGGGACACCAGCTTTCGCTGACGTTTTCTTGGCAGGCCTTATAGCGGGGTGGTTTGCCGTTGCCTTCCCCGGCCGTGATTACCTTTCCCCCAGCTAACTGGGTACTCATTTTACCGACCTCAGGAGGATGGAAGGCTGAGTCGACCCAAGCCGGCTGCCTGAAACCAGACAAAATAATGGTTGGGGGGGCTGTGGTGAAGGGAGTGCTGCTTTCAACCCAGCCAGGTTGCAGCACCAGACACTGGGGGTTAAAAACTGGGGTGGGGGTGAAGTATTTCTGCTTGCTAGCTTGTTTTTGCTCCATGGGTGCTATGTGGCCTCTCTCGCCTTCAAATCACCTCCTCGCCTGAGAAATTAAACACTGGGACAGACTTGTTGGAGAGACAATGGATTAGATCCTCGGTCTAATCTTGAACCACGCTGAAACCCAGAAAATATAAAAACCAGCTGTAATCACTCAACCGTCCCTGGAAGAAAGCAAACGGCTGCTTTGGCGCATCTTTGTTCACAATCTCTCTTCCCCCTGATTTTAAAGTTTGCGTGTGAGAGAGAGGGAGGGAGGGGGGGGAGTGGAAATCGAAAGAGAGAAAAGAAAAAGAAATGACGAGATTTATTAATCCAGGACGACATGATTTTGCAGGAATGTAACATTTGCGAAAGATTTGTATTGCAAACATGTATGTGTAGCCGCTGGTGTGAAACCAGAAACAGAAGGTTTTTAAGGTCATAACATTTTAGGAAGACTTTTCGCAGCACAAGGCGGAGGATAAACAGCACCTTTCCCATAATACCGCCTCCACCATGAAGCCTTTGAAAGCTTCTCCTATCATAGGGGTCAGGAGACTTGTGGATGCAAAAGTTGCTATTTATTTATTTTTTCTGTTTCAAGGATTGAGGATACCCTGACACACCACTTCAAGGAGGATGGAGGGGGAAATAGCAGAATAATAGAGGGTGAGGTCCTGTCCCCCACCAGCCCTCTTTTCTCTCAAATGCCCCCAGGCCTGGCATCAGCAGTTGGCATGATAGGGCAATCGCCTTGTCCCCAGAGGGCCTGTTGCTACTGGCTTCAGCCTCCTTTCTTAAAACAAATAATGAAAGTTTCTTTTCTTTTCTGGCCTGGTGTTCCAAAGGGAAGTCCTGGGCAATCCAACTGAAGCTGTTGCCATCTTAATTTCCCCCAGAATGAATCATAGAATCATAGGATAGCAGAGTTGGAAGGGGCCTACAAGGCCATCGAGTCCAACCCCCTGCTCAATGCAGGAATCCACCCTAAAGCATCCCTGACAGATGGTTGTCCAGCTGCCTCTTGAAGGCCTCTAGTGTGGGAGAGCCCACAACCTCCCTAGGTAACTGGTTCCATTGTCGTACTGCTCTAACAGTCAGGAACTCATGTATGGCCCAGAGACATTCTGGGGAAATTAAGATGGCGGGTTCTGTCATTTCACTTTGGGGTGCCAAGCAGTAAAGCACCCCCCATTACACACACACACACTGCCCACCCCACTACAGCCTGATAAACTTATACGAGGGCAGCAGGGCCATGTTGAGCAGGGCTATTTCAGACGTGGTGTTGAGCCTGATCACACACACCCCTCCCAAAGGGAGAGGCTGGGGCGGGGAAGAGAGCATTTGAGCCATTTCTGTGTATTTCGCCTCATGTCAGTCTGACACGAAGAGTGGGAGGAAATTGTGCAATGCATGTTGCTACATGAATTAACCTTCTTGTTCTTCACGTCCCAAATATCGCTGCATCATTAGGATGCTAATTGGGGCATAATTGGAGCCTTCTTGGAATTAGAACCTGGTTCATTCTTCTCCAGAGACTGAAATGAAGAAGATGTCCCCAAGACAGGTGCCTTTGTGTCGTGTTCTCTGGAAATTCTTGAGATGATCAGAGCTTCTACTGTGAGAAGGTCACTAATGGCAGACAACGTTCTGCACCCCAAAGAAGCATCGGTCTGTGCAACTATATTTCCTTGTGCATGTCCCAGATTCCTTTGCCGTGTGCAAGGGCTCCTCAGCTGATGAATAAACATTTAACTTTAAAGGGTTACCAGAAGCTAGAACCTCTGAGGACCGTTGTCTCAAAACAACAACGGAAGCCGTCATGCCATCTTGCTTTGGCAGGGGCCATTTTGTGGTGAGCAAAGTTCCTTTGGTGTCGATTGGCTGCTGAACAGAGAGAAGAGCTTTTTCTTGTCAGAATGGGCGGAGCCTGGAGAAGAAGCTGGTGGGCCAGGTGTGGTCACCCCCATGGACCATATTCAGCCCGTGAGTAGGAGATTCCCCCTGCCTCTCCGAGGGCCTAGTCACACCTCACTCGCAATTACGTTTTTCCGTTAATTGCTCCCACGGGTGGTTTGCTGAATGCACAAGGCAGAAGAATATTCAAACAAGACAAAACTGCAGCTTCCCTGAGCAGAGAGCTCCAGAGACTATACTCATCAACATTTTACATCTTCCGTTAAGTATCTTTCTTATCCGTTACACTGCTACTGCAAATAGTCCATCCACCTGAGTCAGAGCTGATTCATCATTTAGGAACTGGGTCTCTAAGCAAGATCTAAACAGGGGCCGTTTACAAAGGAGGAAGGAGTCCTCCGGGCGTAGAGAGATTCCACCGGATTGTCTGGTCTGTCTAGTCGCCTCTTCCCTCCATTTATGGTCCTGGGTCCCGCTCAGATGATGCAACCCAATGTGCCACTTTCTTCTGAGAATTGGTCATGTAATGTTGGAGGGAAATAAAAGCAAACAAATCCTGTGTTAAGCTGCAAACCTAGACCCATTTACCTAGGAATAAGTCCCATGGAACTGAATGGCTATCACTTTGTTAAGCTTTCCATAAGAATGTAAGAAGAAGCAGTAGAGGCTGGTGGCTCTGATGCCACTGGGGTGGTGAATCCGCTCCGAGTCTCAGTCAGAACTCTAAAGGAGCTAGCAACTGGTGTACAACCCAATCTTCAGATAAGCCACTGTGGTGCCATCCAGAAATTTTGGACTACACTGCCTATCATCTCTGACCATTGGTCATGTTGCCTTGTGTTGATGGGAGTTGAAGTCCAAAACATCTGGAAGGAAGGCTAAGATATCATCTAAGACCAGGACTGTGAAACACCCTGTTCAAATCTCCACTCAGCCCTGAAGCTCAATGGGTGGCCATTCAACCAAACCTACCTCGCAGGGTTGCTGTGAAGATAAAATGAAAGGGGAAGAGCCATGTCCTTGAAGGAAATTGAGAAGATGCATAAGAAATAAATAATGAACATGCAGTGTGATTCTAAACACGTTTACTCAAAAGTAAGTCCCATTGAGCTCAATGGGACTAGCTGCAATCTGGAAACAACCTGCCTGTCAGTGAGTCCCAATGGAACCTACATTTCAGTAGACATGCATAAGAGTTGAACTGCATTTCCCTAGTAAGCCTACTTAAGAATTGCACCCAAGCAGCCTGATCCAAGGCAGGCCTACTGAGAAGAAAAGCCCATTGATTTCAATAGAATATACTCTAAAGTAACTGGATACAAGACTGCACGCTTAAGCTTCCAAGGGACAAATCAGAATTTGGAACTCTATGGCTAGATGACAATTGAAGGACATTTCAGACCATAGACAGCATCACCTTGGTTTGCATCTAAGGGTTTGCCTCATTCACACATTACATTTTTAGACATGCATTTCTTTTTTAAAAAATGGGTGTACATCTACCAAAATCATCACATGTGAATTAACCCAGAGTTCACACAATTCAAAATGATAATCCAAGCTGACTTCTTCCCTGATTTAGATACTTTACCATGTAACAGGAAAATAAAATATCCTTGTCAATTGCCGAAGAGAGGCAGAGATTTATTTATTTATTTACATATATTGTTAAAATCAGTTCATGAAATTAATTAGACTTTTCTTTAAGAGGTTCTCTGCAAGGTAACAAAACAATTCCCTCTCTTTTTTATTTTTTTTTATTTATTTATTTTTGCACAATCCATCTCCTGTATTTAAGTTATGTTGGCATTTGTTAATTTATCCCCAAAATTACAACTTGTTGAGAAAACAATAACAAGACTGCCCCCTCGTGGCCATTTGGGGGAGAAATCCCCCACTGAACCAAGGAACAGGGCAGGGAAATGTCATTTATCGGTGGATTCATTTTTGAGAACAAACACTTGTCAGAAGCACGGCATGGGCAAGGCGAATAACATTGTTACCCTTGACCACTCACTCAAATGGGTGCTAATTTCAATTTTTTAAAAAAAAAACACACAACAACATATCCTTCAAGAGAATGAGGATTTAGCAAGCCAGCTAAAAGTTGAAAAACAGAACCGAAACAGATATTCATATGGTTCTCCTTTATCAGTGGTAAGCTGGAACGACTCATTATTTTTTTTACAGACGTCATGGGCAGTGCTGAAAGATCACCCCGCCTTTTAAATATTTTTTGCAAAACTGTTGTGCATTCTCATTTAATTGCCCTCATTCTCATTTGCCCTCATTTGCCCTCAGGGACCACATCGTGACATCACATTGTATGCATTTTCTTGACTGTATCGCCCCAGCCATTGGCCACACAGTGAGACATGCAGCCTGGCTGCTCAACACCTGGCTATTCTCTGCAGGCCTGTAGCCTGGCCAAAGGTAGAACAGAAGTGCACAGTTTGCTAGATGATGATGATGATGATGATGATGATGATGATGATGATGATGATTATCTACATTTATATACCACCCCACAGCCAAAGCTCTCTGGGCAGTTTACAATAGTTAAAAATGGTAAACATTAAAAAGTATACAAAATTTAAAAACTTAGAAGCAGCTTAGAAGCAGAAGCACCCATTCACGCAGAAGCCAAACCATGGCTGCCTGCAAAGGCTTCTGGGTGAATGGCTGTTTCTGCTTCTAAGCTAACAAACTGTTATTAGCAATAACAGTTTGCTAGCTTAGAAGCAGAAGCAGCCATTCACCCAGAAGCCTTTGCAGACAACCATGGTTTGCCAGCCACCAGACCATACATTGACCCACATAAGTTCCAGATTGCCCTCTTTTGCCCTCACTGACCACACTATGTAGTCCCGTCCAACTGTTGCGGCAAGCCACGTGATTTTGGTTACCGGGGCCCGGTCACGTCATAATGTCCAGGCATCATCCCATTCATGATGTGATCCCTGATTGGGTGGGATCTCCCATGGCCATCCTTCAGAAGGAAGGAAGCAACAGCAGCTAATGGAAACAATACACCAAATCATTGTTGTTGCTTTTAAGATGAACATTTGCATGATCTTTTCATTTTCACAGCAATTTTTTGCTCCACAAAAATCACTAGTTTGGACTGGTAATCAAAACTAGTTATTTCCCCCCACACACACATTTCTTTCATCTCCACCAGGGGCGGATTATATTATTTACCCCCAAGGTAAATACTTTCCCCAAGGCTGATTATATTATTTACCCCCTTCCCATTTAATCCTCACAACAACCGTGCGAGGTAGGTTAGGTCAAGAGTCAGTGACTGGCCCGAAGTCACCCAGTGAGCTCCCATGACCCAAGTGGGGACTAGAACCCGGATCTCCCCTGTCCCAGCCCAACACGCAAACCAGTACGCCACACCGGCTCTCACTGTTAAGGACATAAGACAATCCCTGGTGGATTAGAGAAAAATCCTTTGCTGCCACTGCAGTTAAAGCCATTGGGAGGCCCAGAAGCAGGACATGAAAGGAACAGTCCTTGCCTGCTGTCCTTCCCCACAGCAACTGGTAGCTAAGGTAGAAAGGAGAGGGGGGGGAGCCTGCCACAACCCCCATGGGATAGCACAACAGTTTTGCAAACATGTATCTCAAGTTCCACCCCCTACAGCTTTCATTCTTCTGAACCAGCTTATGTAACTCTGGGGGTAATCTTGTTTGTCTGCTTAACTCCTGCTATGATTGTCATAAAAATTTAAAATCTTACATCCCACCATCAGTTCAGAGACGCACACAAAGGCTGAGGTTTCCTTTTTTTCCCTTAAGGGGGAAAATGTAGCGTTATCCAATTGCGGGTGATCTATTTCAAGTGGAACTCATTCATGGGGGATGAGATAAACCACAGGGAAGACAATGTGTTTTTTTAACATTTCCTTAAGGAAACGTAAGATTAATTAAAGAGAACTCGCTGCGATAATAATCGAGATCACCTTGTGCTTTTTCATCTTTTGTGCTCGCTATACTAAAATAACGTCACAGCGCATTTAGCAGCTAACTCGGCTTTAATGAGCAAAAAGTACGTTTAATTATCTTATGATACACACCATTCAACAGCCCATTTCTTTTGCAAAGTTGGAGGGGAAAAAAAGAAAGGAGAGCCCCGCTACTAATAATTAATCAAATGAAGATAAGAACCGTTGAAGTTACAGATTTCGGAGATGGTAAATGTAGAGCATTGCGCTGGGATCTAGGCAGGACCAATACGGATGCAGAAGTGCATTTTTGCACGTGTCACCAGGTAGGGAAATTGTGTGTAGAAAAAGAGACTGTGCATAAGATTCTCCCGCACAGTACTTCACGCATATAGCCCATTTCTATTGTCCAACCTATCAGCTACTTAAGAGGAAAGCGAGGGATTGGATTCTGTCTCCTCTGTTGCCTCTTCCTTCCAAACAACTGATTTGCAGAATCTCAGTTTCTTCATTCTATTCTCCATGGGTGTTCTGTTGGATAGGAGCTTTGGACTTCCACTGATAAATGAGGACCCACGAGAAGGTTGCAGCTCCAACTTCGAATGGCTTGTGCAGCCATATTGCCACGATTGTCTTTGGTTGATGGGTTGGCTAGTTGGTTCCGTTCAGGTCTGGATGATTATTGCAAAGAGTGATGGGGAGTAGATCATAATTATTTTAACTTTAATTAAGTTTAAAAGAGTTGGATCAGAAATATTTGGCTATGGGCTGGAAGTTCCCCACCCCTGTTTTAAAGGGTACGGACAAAAAATGTTATCAGAGATTAAAGCTCAATCCCAAATACGTTTACCAACCGTGGAGGCTGGTGGCACTGTGAATCCAGTCAGAAGCAGCCAGAACTCTAAAGGTGCTGAACTCTATCCCCAAAATAGGTTCAGCACCTTGGACAGCTGACAACGTACTCATGCCACCATGTCTTCAGCAGTTTGATTAAGCAATTTGTTCTTGTTAGTAGTAACAATAGTAACAACAAGAATCATAGAATAGCAGAGTTGGAAGGAGCCTACAAGGCCATGGAGTCCATTGTCGTACTGCTCTAACAGTCGGGACGTTTTTCCTGATGTCCAGCTGGAATCTGGCTTCCTTTAACTTGAGCCCGTTATTCCGTGTCCTGCACTCTGGGAGGATCGAGAAGAGATCCTGGCCCTCCTCTGTGTGACAACCTTTTAAGTATTTGAAGAGTGCTACCATGTCTCCCCTCAATCTTCTCTTCTCCAGGCTAAACATGCCCAGTTCTTTCAGTCTCTCTTCCTAGGGCTTTGTTTCCAGACCCCTGATCATCCTGGTTGCCCATCACAGGTGTTTCACTTAATCTGGTGTTCTATTTTGCTCATGCTATGCCCGGCTTTTTTTTCCCCTTTTAGTTTTGAAGACCTCTTTTTAAAACTTGCATTGTTTTCCATTTTTATTCAGGTGTTTTAAATCATCTTGGGAACTGTTAGGCCTGACAGTCAATCAATAACATAATAAAAGTGCAATTAAGTTTTTTTTTTTTTGTTTTTTTTAAGGAACAATAAGGACTAGAAACTTATTTTTAATTCTGATTCTGGAAACTGAATTCTGTACCAATACCATGTTCTAGGGCATTCTTTCTTTCTGTGTTTCCACAGATTTGTGGCACCTGCCTGCCAGTGGATTCTGAAAAACTGAAAAACTTAAGAAGACCCCATGCTGGTTCATCAGACCAGCCTATCGAGTCCAGTATTCTGTTTGCACAATGGCCAGCCAGCTGTCCCACTGAGAAGCCCACAAGCAGGGCATGAATCCAACTTCCCCCTCCCGCTCATGTTTACGATTGCGTAAATAAATGAAGCTTTCATTCACCCTCGGGGTGACCCAGCTCCTCAAACTGATGGCACGAACCAGGAAAGGTGCGTTCACAATTGACCTTACAGGATGTTTCTGCGACTTCATGGAGGGGGGGCGTATCTTTACCTACAATGCCCCATTGAGCAGCAGAGGCAGGCTGGGAGAAGGAAGCTATCAAAGGTTCATTTGTGTGACGAGCGAGCTCAGCAGGCAGCCAGGAAAGCGTCAGTGGGTGGAGCCCACTTTCCGGGGAACTGAGTAGCAGGCCTGTCTGCCGGGCATCAGAAAGCATCGTGGAGCTCAGGGATCCATCCATCTCTCTTCCATCCTGAGTGGCAGAACCTAGTTTTAATGGGACAATTCTTTGACAGCCCCTGTCACACGACAGCAGAAAAAAAGGAAGGCAAATGGCTGACTTCGGTCAGAACCAATCAAGGTGAAAGCCTTTCAAGAATAACCTTGTGGATAATGCACGCAGGTTGTGCGTGTGTATTTGTGCGCGTGATCACGCAGCTCAACCAAACCCAACAGAACCTAGTTCGAAGTGGAACGCTTTGATCCAGCTCCCCACCCCAAAAGATATGCCCTGTTTTGACAAATTTCTGGTGGGAAGGTCCCTCCGTGCTTAAGATTCTTAAGATCTTGAAGATGCTGTGTAGCACGCAGCATGAGAAGGTGACCTTTTTGAGCCATGGGTACACTTGGTGATTTGAGAAACTAGGATGACGGCATGAAAAGGAGGACAGGGCTCCTGTACTTTTAACAGTTGTATTGAAAAGGGAATTTCAGCAGGTGTCGTTTTAATACATGCAGCACCTGGTGAAATTCCCTCGTCATCACAACAGTTAAAGTTGCAGGAGCCCTGCCTAGCATGGCCATAGACAAAAGAGGGCAGGGCTGAAATTCCCTTTTCAATACAACTGTTAAAGGTACAGGAACCCTGTCCTCCTTTTCATACCGTCATCCTAGTTTCTCAAATCACCAGATTTGTCAACTTGACAGTCTTTTAGAATTTAAAAAAGCAATAAAGACTGATCGATTCCAGTAGGCCTATCCAGTGAAATTTTAGAAGGTTTTCAGGATGTTTTAAAGTAGTTTTAATCATAGTTTTAATCCGCCTGGCGCCTACACTGTACTGCTTTCGTCGCCAGCTGAAGACCTTTTTATTCACTCAGTATTTTAACACTTAATTTTAACTTAAATTTAAATTTTACTGTTTTAACTCTGTATTTTAATCTTATATCAACTTTGCTGTGTGGTTTTATCCTGGTTGCGCTTTTTATATTGTATTTCATAATTGTGTTTTAACCTGTTGGGTGTTTTACTGTGGTTTTAATTTTTGTGAACCGCCCAGAGAGCTTCGGCTATTGGGCGGTATAAAAATGTAATAAATAAATAAATAAATAAATAAATGTATGGTATGTTTTAATCTGTTTTAATGTGTATTTTATATCATGTTTTTATACTGTTTGTTTTATACTTTGAATTGTTTTAGTTTTTGTGAACCGCCCAGGGAGCTTCAGCTATTGATTGGTATAAAAATGCAATTAATAATAATGATGATGATGATACAGGAGCCCCGTCCTCCTTTTCATATGGTCACCCTAGAGAAACAGTCCTGAGCACCACCACAAAATGGCTGCCATGGGAGGCATGGCGAAGGATTAGTCACTTGCCCAAAAGACTGAGTACAAGGCAGAGGTGAGGGCTGAGCCCCAACACACTTAACAACGCCTTTGCACTCATAACTTTCAGCACCAACGAACACCTGCTTCACAGCAATCCCAGTAACACAATGTGTGTGTGTGGGGGGGGGTATTTTGGTGTGTCTTTAAAAGTGGGAAATTTTGGCCATCAATACATGTGTCCAGAGTTGTGTTGGTACCTCTGGAGACCACGTTGTTGGCTCCTGCTATACAGCACGGAGGACAATTCCAATGATCAACAATTGACACTTTTGAGACCTGTGTCAAGGATGCCAACAAACATCAGTGCATTAACAAACGTCAGTGATTGTGCAGGGTTGGGGATGGGGAAGACCCAAAGAATGGATCTGAAAGTTTGGGGGCAAAGCTGTAGCTGGACAGGCTGTGAAATCATTAAATTTGGTCTGGCAAATAGGAATTAAGAAACTGTCTCACTACAGGCCTTTCCCAAAAGTCCTAAAACAGGTCTGAGCAAAAAGAAGAATAGCAAGTTCCCAAGACTCTTTTTTGTTTGGCCAAGAGAAGTAACTCAGCTTGCCGCCCCTTCCTGCCACCGAGATCATCCTCTGAAAGCATGAGAGCACTACCGTGCGCGGTGCTATTAATTCTAATACTCCAAGTGTCAACACGTAATGGTGATTTCTGTGCTCAGGCAAAGGAAACCCTAACAAGGCACCCTGGTCCAATCCAGATGTTCCCTCTGTGTCATTATAAAGAATTAGCTGGGAGTCATTAACATGCCGAGGCATCCACGAGGATGCTTGGATGCCATCTGGAATGGTTCCTTGCCACAGAACGGCAGGCAGATGGAGGGCGCTTGGGAAGCCTGAACGATAGTATTCTCTACTTTGAAATAAAAATAGAAAAATCGAGGCATTTATTGTGATCTTGTAAGTCTCTAGTGCTGTGCTGGGGTGGGATAGGGAGGGTGGGAATTTCTTGCAATTTGAAGGTGGTCATGACAACGACCACAGTGTCCTAGACAGTATCATCAACTGCCAGGAAACCACTACATATATGAAAATGCTTCTTATAAGGGCCCATATGCACATTCCTGATCCACCAAAATGATCCCACCCATACCCAGGATCCCAGGAACAGAGGTGGTGTCATGTCTGAGCAATGCCTAGTAAGTTTCCCCCTTTTGGAAGGCGGTTATAATAAGGATAAACTTATGGGAGGAGGTTATAATAAGGATAAACTTATGGGAGGAGGTTATAATAAGGATAAACTTTGCACCGAAACAATCTTTACTATGGAATGATGTGCACGTCCTCCTAAACTACCTACCAGCTTCCTGGAAGTTAACACATGGTCAGCGCAAATGGATTTTCAGAGCCCTTATGACAGCTAAAAGGCTTATATTGTATTATATTATATTATATTATATTATTTATTTATTTAAAATATTTATATCCCACCCTATATCACTAAGATCTCAGGGCGGCATACAAATAAAAACATACAGTATAAAACAATAAATATATACAGTTAAAAACAAATTAAACCATGATCCAAGTTAAAACAATATATAATTTAAAAGCAATAGATAGTTAAAACAGTTAAAACAATGTGCCAGTGAGTTTAACCATCAAAGGCTTTGTTAAAAAGCCATGTTTTTACTTGGCGTCGAAATGAAATCAATGTTGGTGCCAATCGGGCCTCCAAGGGAAGGGCATTCCACAGTCTGGGTGCCGCCACAGAGAAAGCCCTCTCCCTTGTCCCATCATAACATATATGTTGCATTGGTGGGATGCGGAGAAGGGCTCCTCCAACAGATCTAAGGTCTTGGGCAGGCATATATAAGAAGAGGCGCTCTCTCAAGTATCAAGGTCCCAAGCTGATACTTGACAGGGGTGACAATTATTATTGTCATGCCGGAAGGACAAATGCTCACCTCCCATAATGCAATGGACCGAGGACTTAACAACGCTATCAACATTTGAGTGAGTGTTATATCGGTACAATGTGCAAATGAATAAATACATGGCTATGTGTGGTCTGCTTTTCTTGGAATCATGCATAACTCTCTCACTTTTTTTTAACGAATAGTATACCTGGTGAAAAACGATATTTCTATATATGCAATTTTTCTTTGTTTTTCATGATGTATTTTTGTTCTGCTTGTTTATGTTCACAATAAAATGGAAATCATCATCATCTGAGCAAAAAACCCAAAACAGAGGGGCAGTATTTATGTGACAGCATGAGGTTGACCCATGACACTACTTGTGATGAGGAAGCCAGACTCCTCATGTGATCTGGATCAAGGCCCTGATGAGAGGACAGCAAGGAGTAGAGCAGCAGAGCCAACTATAAAGACGCTCAGTTCAGACTTAGCTTGATGCTGAAACAACATCTTCTCTTGTGCTCCCAGACACTCCCTGCTGGACAGCTCCCTAGCTGTACTGAACAACCTGATCTTTGACTTTGACAGCAAGGTTTTTGAAATGTACAAGGTGGAGACAGTAGTAATTTGTTTAGGAGCAACACATCTTGAAGCCCTTTGAAGTACTGAAACTCTTTCAACTGAAGGGTGAAATTCAGTTTCAAAGAAGCTCTTTAGGGGGTGCATTCCAGTGATGGGCAGAGCAAAGACAAGTGGGAGGGGCCAAAATATTTTTTAAAAAAACAGCATATTTAGCATAAAGCTCTTACTGCTAGGAAGTAAGTCTTAGAAGAGGCATTTCAATCATTTAGGGTGAGGAGGTTGTAGGGAGGGACCATGCAAAAACTAGGGAAAGAATCAAATGATTGGCAGCCAGGGGCAAAGAGAGGTGGCCGTCCAGATGAACCTCAAAGAGCCAGATTGGTTCACAAGCACTTTGATGTACAGCATCCTCACTTGTCAGCATTCCTGGCAGCTGTGTGTTTGCAACGTCTTCCACAGGCGGCTGAGGCTCCAGAGCATGAAATGGCTTCCTCACGCCCCTTATGATCGCCCGACATTTGGGAGAGGATTGTGAAGGAAGAGGGAGATGAGAACTCTGTCCCAGGGCTCCAGAAATAAATAGAGGTGCACAGTGCTGAATCTCCGACAAAAGAGGCACGCTTCCTAAGCGGAACGTTGCCTTCCTCTGAGATCCGAGTAAGTGACATGGTCGCCGCCTGAACTTGGGAAGTCAGAAATGTGAAATCCTTCTGTTTGTATGTTCCGGTGTGCTCCGTTTTTCACCTTCCTTAGCCTTTGGTGGCAGCATCTTTAATCTCAGGGGACAGACTCTTGACACCAATCCAGATTCCAACTGGAAAGGAGAAACTAATTAGAGCTCGTGAGGACCTATAATGCCACATTACGAGGATTTTGCTGAGAGAAAGAGAACGAGAGCTCATATGAACCATTTTCATCTCTTCCACACAACAAGCCATTTATCTCTCCCTTTCTACCTAGGAACAGAACCCCTGAGAGAGCGCCGAGGGAATGCACTGAGAAGAGGCTGATGCAAAACCCATCCATCAGTCAAAGTGACGGGCTTGTCAGATGGTGACGCTCAAAACCGAAAGGGAAGCAAAGTCGCGCTGAATCGGAAAATTGCACACACCCGTGGCATTCAATTGGATTTCCCAAATTTGAAATTAAAATGATCGAGAGAGAGCGAATGTGTGGTGTCCAAGACCTGGTTTGGTCCCAAGCCTTCAAATTGGGCTCTGGAATGCAGAACGAAGTAACGGCTTAATGCTGTTCTTCCTCGTAGTCGAAGAACAGAGGTTGTGTGCGGTTGAGGGAGGGAGGTGGGGATCTGTGGCCATTCCCAAAATGTTCCATAAACTCCTGCCAAGTGTGAGGTAAACCATCTTGGTACAGCCTGTTTCAGCTATTCTACTGGGAATCAGGGTGTACATATGTACCTGCCCAGATCCTAAGGTCATCCTCTGGGGTCCTTCTCCGTGAGCCCCTGCCAAAGGAAGTGAAGCAAGTGGCTACCAGGAGGAGGGCCTTCTCTGATGTGGCACTCCGGCTGTGGAATGAGCTCCCTGAGGAAGTTCACCTTGCACCTACACTATACTCTTTTAGACACCGGGTGAAGACCCTTTTATTTCCTCAGCATTTTAACACTCTAGCAACTTAATTTTAACTTTGCTGTTTTCAATTTAGATTTTAAATCTGTATTAGTTTTAGCATTGCAGCTTGATTTTATCCTGGCTGTGTCATGATACTGTATTTTATATTATGCTTTTATACTGTTTTATATTTTGAATGGTTTTTTATGGTTTTGAGTTTTGTAAACCAACCAGAGAGCTTCAGCTACTGGGCGGTACAGAAATGCAATAAAACAAATAAATATTCTACTGGGAATCAGTGTGTATGGGAGCCGCGTGCTATTTCCCAAACACTGTTGTTTTGGGGCGGGGGGCAGCACGGACCAAGCCTGATTTAGATCATTCCTACCTTGCCTTTCCATTGCATAAAACCACCTTTTAAATGTGGTGCCCTCAAAAGAACATAAGAAGAGCCATCAAACCTCTTGGAAACAAAGCCCTATGAAGAGAGACTGAAAGAACTGGGCATGTTTAGCCTGGAGAAGAGAAGATTCAGGGGAGACATGACAGCACTCTTCAAATACTTAAAAGGTTGTCACACAGAGGAGGGCCAGGATCTCTTCTCGATACTCCCAGAGTGCAGGGCACGGAATAACGGGCTCAAGTTAAAGGAAGCCAGATTCCAGCTGGACATCAGGAAAAACTTCCTGACTGTTAGAGCAGTACGACAATGGAATCAGTTGCCTGGTGAGGTTGTGGGCTCCACAATTCAAGAAGGACGCAGACAAGCTGGAGCGTGTTCAGAGGAGGGCAACCAGGATGATCAGGGGTCTGGAAACAAAGCCCTATGAAGAGAGACTGAAAGAACTGGGCATGTTTAGCATGGAGAAGAGAAGATTGAGGGGAGACATGATAGCACTCTTCAAATAATTTAAAGGTTGTCACACAGAGGAGGGCCAGGATCTCTTCTCGATTCTCCCAGAGTGCAGGACATGGAATAATGGGCTCAAGTTACAGGAAGCCAGATTCCAGCTGGACATCAGGAAAAACTTCCTGACTGTTAGAGCAGTACAACAATGGAATCAGAAGTGGTGGGCTCTCCCACACTAGAGGCCTTCAAGAGGCAGCTGGACAACCATCTGTCAGGGATGCTTTAAGGTGGATTCCTGCATTGAGAAGGGGGGTTGGACTCGATGGCCTTGTAGGCCCCTTCCAACTCTGCTGTTCTATGATTCTATGATCATGCAGGATCCGGCCAAGGATCTATTGTGTCCAGCATTCTATAGAAACAGCAGCCAGTCCACGGGAACCTCAAACAGGACATAAGTGCCACAGCACTGTCCCGCCCATGTTCCCCAGCAACTGGTGTACTTAGGCTTACTGCCTCTGATACTGGAGGTGATGGTGAAGCAGTAGAATTCAAAGTGCTGGTATTGACATTTAAAGCCCTAAACGGTTTGGGGCCAGGTTATTCGAAGGAACGCCTCCTCCCATATGTACCTGCCCAGACCTTAAGATCATCTACAGGAGCCTTTCTCCGTGAGCCCCTGCCAAAGGAAGTGAGGCAGGTGGCTACTAGAAGGAGGGCTTTCTCCGCTGTGGCACCCTGGTTGTGGAATGAGCTCCCCAGAGAGGTCCGCCTGGCGCCTACACTGTACTGCTTTCGTCACCAGCTGAAGACCTTTTTATTCTCTCAATATTTTAACACTTAATTTTAACCTAAATGTAAATCTTACTGTTTTAACTTCGTATTTTAATCTTCTATCAATTTTTGCTGCGTGGTTTTTATCCTGGTTGTGCTTTTTATACTGTATTTTGTCATTGTGCTTTTAACCTGTTGGTTGTTTTATTGCGGTTTTAATTTCTGTGAACCGCCCAGAGAGCTTCGGCTATTGGGGGGTATAAAAATGTAATAAATAAATAAATAATAAATAAATAGAAGACACTGCCTAATTGCTCACTGGCTTTCTGTCTGTGAAACAAGCAAGTGGCCACAACAATAAGAGATTGAGAAGCCGTCACTGCTGGTGACAATAATGATGAGAAGGTTGATTCACTGAGGGGGGGGGGGGGCATTAAGGATGTCTTGGCAATGAGGTCTCAGAACCCCAGAGCCAACGTTGACTAGCAGACCCACCATCAAAATTTATTGGATTGGCAGGTTCTAAAGACAGGACCTTTTCAGTGGTGGACCCATGTTTGTGGAACTTCTTCCCAAGGGATATACATCCGCCCTCTTTCATTTCATCGCTTTTAACAGGGCTTTAAAAGCCTTTTTGTTTCTATCGTCTTTTAACTAAGGTGATGGGCTGGGAATTTAATTGCATAAACTGTTGCTCTTTATAGTCTTAATTTGTTTTCTTGGAATTGCCATGCTGGGCTGAACAGCATTTTTAGACGGCTATTTTTAGTTTTGTAATTGTAACGAGATTGTTTTAGCTGCGTTTTAGTTGTATTTTATGGTTTTAATTGAATGTGAAACTTCCTTTGGGGGGGCTACACACAAGATTGTAAATCAAATAAATGAATAAATTTTTTTTTAAAAAAAACGTGCTGATTCAAAACAAATTCAGGAATGTTTTCTATTTACAGAGGTGGTTCAAAAAATACTTCACTCTTTCATCCCTGTTTCTCACTATGATGTAGCCATGTTGCTATAATCCCAGCTTCATGCATACAGAGAAAGAGAAAAGAGAGAAACTCATGCCTGCATAGCCTAACAGGGTTCTATCATCACAATTCCACATAGACCTATTGTCCGATTGGAGTCCACCAAAGGAAGAGCCTCCAGTGTGGTGGCCCCATTCCTATGGAACTCCCTGCCTCTGGCGGTCAGGCAGGGACCAACTTTGTATTCCTTCCGGCACCACCTGAAAATGTCATTGTTCCAGGAAGCCTTCCCTTAACGACCAGCTGCGGTTCATTTTGCACTTTTAAAATTACTTTTAATGTGTTTTTATTCTGTTTTACTTTGCTCAGCACTCCAAAATTTTGAATGGGGAGCAGCATATAAATACTGTAAATAAATAAATAAATAAATAAATAAATAAATAAATAAAATCCAAGAGTGCAGGACACGGAATAACGGGCTCAAGTTACAGGAAGCCAGATTCCGGCTGGACATCAGGAAAAGCTTCCTGACTGTTTCGAGCAGTACGACAATGGAACCCATGACCTAGGGAGGTCGTGGGCTCTCCCACGCTAGAGCCCTTCAAGAGGCATCTGAATGCTTTAAGGTGGGTTCCTGCATTGAGCAGGGGGTTGGACTTGATGGGCTTTTAGGCCCCTTCCAGCTCAACTATTCTATGATTCTATGATTGTGGGGCTTCAACTCTGTGTGCCCTGGCTCTACTAACACCACTGGCCCAGATTCTAAAATTACCTACCTGCTCACAACTACTTGATCTCACAACTACTTGATCTAATCAAAGTGTTCATAATTTGACCCATTCTATGCACTCAACCATCAAGTGTTCTGAAAATGAAAACAAGGAATAGCAATATCCATAGCGTTTATAGGGGAGGAGGGAAGAGGGGACCCTTTATCTAATGCTGTAATCATTGCCTTCTCTTCACGATTCACATGGCCCGTTAATAAAAGCGAAGGGTGGAAATCCCACCCATCCTGGAAGAAGTCCGGACAGCTTATCTCTTATTTTTGGCTGTTCTTCACTGAACGGGATATCATTTTATATCATGCAAAAAGAGCTGTAGAGGGATATTTTTGGTAAGGCCCTTTCAGGAGTTCATTGCCATTAGTGCAAGCTAATTGCCCGCCTCGAATTGCACTTGGCAACTTGTTCAACTAATTGAACGAGGGAAGAATATAATGAGCAATTATAATGAAGTTTATAATTAGCAGCCTTGAAAAAAACCTGGCGCAAAAATATTTAAGATGCAAAAATGTTACATGATATTTGAGGGGGGGGAAAGGGTGAAGGGAAACCAGGAGAAGGGGGCGAAAAAACTAGATAATTATTCCAACTTGGACTGGAGCTGGAATAAAATCCATACGCAGCTAGCCATAAAACGCTCAGGGTAGTTTTGGGCCTATCACCTGAAACCTGTTGAGCCATTTGTGCGAGGCCGTTGATCAAGTGATAGAGCTTTTGCTTCACATGTAGAAGGTCCCAGCGTCAGTCGTCAGCATCTTCAGGTAGGGCTAGGAAAAACTCCTGCCTGAAGCCTTGGAGAGCTAGATGGACCACATGGATTAGGTGAACTCTGCTATATTGAGATAGGTGGACCAAGAATCTTATAGAATCATAGAATAGTAGAGTTGGAATGGGCCTATAATAAGGCCATCGAGTCCAACCCTCTGCTCAATGCAGGAATCCACCTTAAAGCATCCCTGACAGATGGCTGTCCAGCTGCCTCTTGAAGGCCTCTAGGATGGGAGAGCCCACAACCTCCCTAGGTAACTGGTTCCACTGTTGTATTGCTCTAACAGTCAGGAAGTTTTTCCTGATGTAAAGCCGGAATCTGGCTTCCTGTAACTTGAGCCCTTTCTTCCATGTCCTGCACTCTGGGATGATGGAGAAGAGATCCTGGCCCTCCTGTGTGTGACAACCTTTCAAGTATTTGAAGAGTGCTATCATGTCTCCCCTCAGTCTTCTCTTCTCCAGGCTAAACATGCCCAGCTCTTTCAGTCTCTCCTCATAGGGCTTTGTTTCCAGACCCCTGATCACCCTCATTCCCCTCCTCTGAACACGCTCCAGCTTGCAGGATCCTCCTTGAAGTGTGGTGCCCAGAACTGAACACAATACTCAAAATGAAGCCTAACCAGGGCCGAATAGAGGGGAACCAGTACCTCGCGCGATCTGACTTTGTATAAAGCAGTTTCCAATGTTCTGCATTTGCATGGGGCTCAAGAATGCTGCCTGATACTACAGCGTTCCTCAACCTTCTGTCTCTGAGATATATGTATCTCCAACTTCCAGCCAATGCAATCCTTCACAGGACAGATGAGATTCAAGGAGGAATTTGAAGAAAGAGACAGACGGAGGAGTCGGGGCTGAGCAGAGACAAATGGCATCCATACAAACACACACCTAAATCAAGGTGCATAGTACCCAAAGCCAGCCAAGTTATTTGGGCACAGAAGAACAGAAGAGGATCCATGCTGGATCAGACCAAGGGCCCATTTAGTCCAGTACTCTTTTCACACAGTGGCCAACCACAGGAAAGCCACAAGCAGGACTTAGTGCCACAGCACCCTCCTGCCCATGTTCCCCAGCAACTGGCGTGCATAGGCATACCACCTCTGCTGCTGGAGGAAGCACATGGCCATCAGAACACAAAGCCATTGGTAACTTTCTCCTCGAGGAATGGATATAGGTTTCCTCAATATAATAAATACGTAGGACCTGCAAGAAGATAAGCACTCTGCTCACAGTGGCCAACCAGTTGTCCACCAGGGACCCAGAAGCAGGACACGAGTGCAACAGTACCTTCCCGCCCATGTTCCCCAGCAACTAGTGCACATAGGCATACTGCTTCTGATACCGGACAGAGCCAACAGGACTAATAGCCACTGATAGCCTTCGCCTCCAGGAATTTGTCCAGCCCACTTTCAAAGCCATCCAAATTAGTGGCCACCACTCCATCTTGTGGTAGCGAGTTCCATAGTTTAACTGTGTGTTGTGTGAAGAAGTCCTTCCTTTTATCTGTCCTGAATTTCACATGAGGCAGAAAATCCCACGAGTGCTTTTTTCTCCACCCCTGGCAGTAAAACGGCAACAGCTAACAATTTGCTGCCCTTTCATGATGCCATCTTCTGCTGCCAGAGGCAACTGCCTCACTCTGCCTCATAGTAGGGCCGGCCTTGGATGGGGTACTCACTTCCTAGGGCTTATGGGAGCATGTTCCAAGCATAAGGGACAGCAAGAGTAAACAGGAGGGCAGCTGAGAAGTGGGAGGAATAAAGATTACAGGCAGGGATACACACTTGGGTACGCAAGGACTAGAAGCTTTTCCTGGTTATGGAAGCCATATGTGGACTAGGGTGAGGGCATCCTCTGTGAACAATTTACAGATAGGAAAGAATTCTGAATTATTATTATTGTTGTTGTTGTTGGATTTATATACCACCTTTTTTCCTCCAAGGAACCCAAGGCGGCATACATAATCCTCCTCTCCATGTTATCCTCACAACAACAACCCTGTGGGTTGGGCTGAAAGTCTGTGACTGGCTCAAAGTCAACCCAGTGGGTTTCCATGGCTGAGTGGGGATGAACCCGGATTTCCCAACTCCCAGTCCAACACTTTAGCCACTACACCACACTGGCTCTGAATGATTAAAACAAGGACTCATACTGTAGCATAAAAAAAAGCAAAAGAACAAATTATCTCCGTGCATGAAGAAACCGAGACGTCACAGTTGGTTATCCTTTAATACCTCGTCAGATCACGGAGAGCAAACTGGTAAAAAAGAAAAGGGGGAAAAAACTTTTTAAAAAATGTAACAAACAAGGATTAACACAGTTCTGGAAAGTTTAAGCCAGAAGAAATTAGAACAAATAGCAAACAAGTCTCACAAATGCATACTAATAGCATTCTTTAATAAATAAATAAAAACATGACATTATTATTATGTGCTGTCACGAGTACCAGAAAAAAATGAAAAATTACAAAAAGTGAATGGATCTGACCCCAAATGCCAGCAAGACTGAACCTGGGCTTGAATTATGGGGTGGGGGTGAGAGGGAGGGGCCTTTAAGGAATTCTATGATCTAGGCCTCTCCCTATGGCCTTCTAAAAGCAATAGCTAGGCTTGTTGTGTCATGCGAACTGAGGCGGCACAGGTTGTTTGAGGGCTAAACAACTCTCAAATGACTCTAAAACAAGTTATTTGAGGATTGTCTAGCCCTCAAACAAGCCCTGCTTTCTAGGTTCATACAACACAACAAGCCATGGCAAATGCTAGGTGGGGCTCCGGTATTAAAAATGGCAGCCAGCACACACTGCAATGCCCCGAGGGTTAATTAACCCACAACGGGTTGTCATGAAGTATAAGGAAACTGGTTTTGTTCCTGTCATCATAGGATGCCATCTCTGGTCTGAGGTTTTGCGTCGTTTAGGACTGGTCCCACCAGGAAGATGGTGGAACGTGACACAACAGCAGCGATAGCTACCGAGCAAGCTTGAGCTTTGACACCTCACTGACCAGAAATCTTAGTGCTTCAGGTATAATTAAAGATGTGCCATAAAGCAATCCTTCGATCCTAAGGGACAATAAAACAGCACAGCCACAGTGATGGAAGCACTCACAAAATTTTGACAATGCGATCTATCACTCCGGTGGCAAATATGATATTATTTTTACCTTCAGGAGACAGGAATGGGAGGCATAAACTCTTCTTCTTCTTCTTCTTCTTCTTCTTCTTTTAAAGCACGATTGTGTGATAGGATTTGGATCGTTACAAGAAAAAGATGAAGTAGATGACGGCGGGAAAGGACGGGATGTCTAATAAAAGAAAAATTAAAGCTCCTCTTCTCCCGTCCCTGGTCAGATTTAAATGACGCATTGTTCTGGTATTTCTCCCAGCCCGCCCAAGCCGAGAGAAGTAAATTGAATAGAGGGGTGAAGAGACAGAAACGGCGACCTCCCAGGCATTCAATTTGCAGGGTCAAGCAGGTAACCAAATGGAATTGTCACATCAGAATCCGAACCACGGCCAAAGTGCAGAATCCTCACATTTCGACGTGGAAGTAATTATGTGTTACGGAGCCTGGCAGACCTCAAAGGCTTCCGATAAGGAAATACAAAGCAATGCAGCCAAGTCGACGAGTGATCTGAGAGGCACATGCGGTACAAATGGCCCTACCTAATCAATGACAGTCCGTACAAGCCAGGCATGTAGACCATCAGGCCTCCTGGCCCAAACGTCTGCACCCTCCCCAACCTATGCCTCCTTGCCTGGGCGATGCCCGCCTCTATTGTTTACTCTGTTCTAGACCTGGCTCCAGGTTTTGGAGGGCTCTTGGGGAAGGCACCTTCCATGGGCCTCCTCCATCAGTGAGGCGACCTTCTCACCACCCTTGTGACCAGGTGGTTTTGCTCCTCCACCTTTTTCTCGTCATTGCTCCCACTTGCTTGCTCAGCCGGCAGAGAGCAAGGAGGCCATGGCATCTTCTGCTCCTCGTCCTTCTCACCACAGCCATTATCTGGGCCAGAGCAAGAGGCAGATGGACAATCAGGTTGCCATGGTGAAGAAGAGGAACAAGAACAGGGGATTCTTGTCAGTGGGCCCCTGCTGAGGAGTGGGCCCTTGGAAGGTGCCCAATCATGCCTACCCTGGACACCAGCCCTTCTGGGTTCCAGTCTGTGCCCCCAACCTTAAAGCTGATGGAGAAAAGCCCTGTGTAAGGACTTTATACACCAGTAGCAAAATACTAAACTTGGTCTGGGAGCAGATAAGCAACCAGTGCAGTTCCCCCAACAAAGGAGTTACGTGCTGAAAAGTGTTAGAAAGATTTTAACACATGGTGAGAGATGTTTTAAACTGTCATCATCATCATTAATTTATTATTTTCATTTCTATACCGCCCAATAGTCGAAGCTCTCCGGACGATTCACAAAAATTGCAATTCAAAGTAATAAAAATGTAATTTAAAACCTTTAACATGCAACATTTAAAAAACATTAAAACAGCTAAAGCAAGAAACCGGGTGACCTGATAGATCATCATCGTGTTTTTCTGAAGAAGCTACTACCGCGCAAGCAGGACAAACAAACCGGGGCCTGTTATAAAGTTTACAATGCTGATAAGAAAAAGAAAACAATAAACATAACCTCGTATTATAAACATAGTTTATAAGGTTACTATACTGATGTCATCACCAGCACTGTATTGAACTATAAAACTGTGACTGTGGTTTCGATTTACGTACATCATGCATTAGAAATTATTCATTATAAAAATGTGGCGAGGGTTGTATTAGGAGTAATTTTCATGTACAGTTTTGTTAGGCAACCAGCAGTTTGCCATTGATGAACGTGTCATTTCACCATGCAGGGGATGCATCAGTTATAACCTCCATATCTGTGAATAAACAAGTTTAATTATCACTGTCCATCCTTGAATGTAGTTGTGTACTTTGGGCACTCTGTATATATCTGATAGAAACAACTGGCATAAATACCCAAAAGATGGCGATGTTGGTGCCCGGTGGGCCTCAATGGGGAGATCGTTCCCTAATCGGGGGCCACCACGGAGGAGGCCCTCTCCCTTGTGGTTATCTTCCAAGCCTCTCTCAGAGGATATGCCTCAAATGTTGATCATTGTGTCAGGCGTTTTTTAAAGCCATGTTTCTCGTCTGCCCAAGGGCCTCTACTTCCCTTGCTCGGCTCCGTCCATTTTCTTCTGCTGCCCCTTACGCCTGGAACGCTCTTCCAGAACATTTGAGAACTACAACTTCAATCGCAGCTTTTAAAGCTCAACTAAAAACTTTTATTTTTCCTAAAGCTTTTAAAACTTGATGTTGTGCAGACTTTATACTGTTAGTTTTACCCTACCCTGTGCCTGCTTACCCTACCCTGTGCCTGTTTGCATTCTCTTCCCCTCCTTATTGTTTTACTATGATTTTATTAGATTGTAAGCCTATGCGGCAGAGTCTTGCTATTTACTGTTTTACTCTGTACAGCACCATGTACATTGATGGTGCTATATAAATAATAATAATAATAATAATAATAATAATAATAATAATAATAATAATAATAATAAAGCCACAGGTTCCTAACAAAGGAACGACGCATCCAGAACCTTTCTGCTTTAATCATTCCACAACATGGCTTGAGTGAAAAGAAATGTGTACGGAGGGGGTTGGGAAATTGTGCAAGTCAGTTCACCAACTCCTTTTTGCCCTACGCCAAGCAATGTTCTGCGAGCAACATTCATAACCCGTTTACCTTTGCCACAGGTGCAACTTTTGGCCTGCACAGCTGGAGCAAAGACAGTGCCCAAGAAAGTGGGACTCCAAATCTAATCTCTTTTTCAAACTCTCTCTCCCCCTTTCTCCAATGCCACAGTTTTTCTTGAAGAGACCGAGTCACGGGGCGATTGTGGAAGCTGCTATCTTAAGGGTTTATAAATAATGGCTCAAGCGGCCTCCCTGGAAATTTCAATGAGACCGACAACCCTCCAAAGCCAGCTCTTGCTACAAAGACTTTTAATATTTGGATGGCACAGGAATCGACTGTTTGCTCTTGCACACACACACACACACCCATGTACGCACCTTAAATCTAATCACAGGTTACGCCAGGCAGAGCTGAGAATATGGCAGCCATCAATACAGATTTTGAAACTGTATGTGGCAATCAATACATGCCATCATCTAGCAGACTGTGGAATTTGATTTGTTTCTCTCCCCCACCCCACCCCACCCCAACACACCTCCACTGCTTTTAAATCAATCTGTCATCTTATGAGTTGCTAAAGGTAGAAGCAAGGATAGCATTTTATATATAGATTTCTGGGTTTAGGGCAGCTGTTGATTTGACAACATACCCGCTAATTGCACGTCCGGCTCTGTCGTTAGGCAGAGGGAGGTGTCTGCCTCTGGTAGTGAGCGCTTGGGGTGGGAAGAGTAACTAGGTGTTAAGGCAGGGGTCCCCAACCTTTTGGGGGCCTGTGGGCACATTTGGGAATTGGTGAAACTGCTGTGGGCACCGTCACAAAATGGCTCCCACGGAGGAGGTGGCCAGTCACATAATAGCTGCCGTGGGGTGGGGAGCGTGAGAGGGGGAGAAAGAGAAAGGCAAGGGCCTGGGAGGAAGAAATAGCAAGTTGAAGGGTGGGAAGAGAGAGAGAGAGAGGGATGGGCTAGGGCCTGAAGGAAGAAATAGCAAGATACAGGGAGTGAGAGGGAGGGAAAGAACAAGGCAAGGAAGAGGAAGAAACAGTAAGGTGGGGGAGAGAAACAGCGAGGTTGGAGACTGGGCGTGAGGGAGACACAGGAAGGCAAAATGGCCGAGCGGAGAAAAATGCTGAGATGAGAGGCCGAGAGTGGGAAGAGAGAGCAAAGGGTAAAAGTCCGTCTGGTCCAAAGAAGACCAGGTGGAGCCAGGAAGCAACTCTTTCATTCTCTACCTGACCGCCCAACCGCTGATCTGCAGCAGGTTCGGGAATAGGAAGGAGAAATTGCTACCCTATGTGTTATTTTTTTAATTAAAAAATGTTTTTGAAGGGGACAAGGCAAGGAAAGTTGAATGGATGCCTTGGAGGTCTCTGTAGGCACACCGGCACCCATGGGTGCTGTGTTGGGGACCACTGTGTCAAGGGAGAGAGCTGTGTGAGCTGAGATGCTTTTCCCAAGCCCCCTAATATAGCCTCCTGCCCTGAGGCTGTAGTGGAAGATGCTGCCCCATTGGTAGTAAGACTCAAACAACACACTGGTGGGCTTCTGAATGGGAAACGGGAGGGCGCCATCTTGGCCTTTCGCTGACCAGCCCTGTGGCTGAGAAACGCTTCCATATGAATGCCAAGGGAAATCTCGCTGAATTGAATGAGTTTCCATGGTGGCTGTAGCTCAATTGATGGGAAATTTATTCCAAAAAAAAAACCTTGCAATGAAATGGCTCAATTAAATCGATTAAATCCGCATCAAGCCGGACGTGACGAAACAATCATTTCGAAGTGGGGAAAATGCAACTTCTGCCTAGCTCGCTGTTTAATCTTATGCCCCTTTTTCCCTCTGCCAAGATCGACTCCCAAAATGGAATATAATTAAAATCCTCATTAAATAAACGTTTACGGCACAGCCCGATGCATTTCTATTCAGAAATAAGCCCAGACGAATTTGACGGCGCTTACTGCCAGGTAAAGTGGGGATCGGGTGGCAGTTTTCATCCATCCATCCAATTTAATATCTTTGGATTGGCTAAAATGGCAGCTCTGATTAATCAGTCAGCGGGGTTTTAAAAAAATAAATAGCAAACGTACTTCTAAAAACTGCAGGCAATAAGCACCAACTTCTAAGAGGCATCCCCTTGCATGGCTGGCTGGGGATGCTGGGATTTGTAGGACTTTGCCCCCAAGAGCCAGTGTGGGATAGTGGCTAAGGTGTTGGACTGAGAGTTGGAAGGTCCGGGTTCTAGTCCCCACTCAGCCAAGGAACCCCACTGGGTGACTTTGGGCCAGTCACGGACTCTCGCCCAACCTACTTCACAGGGTTGTTGTGAGGATAAAATGGAGAGAAGGATGTACTCCTTGGAGGAAAAAAATGCAGGGAAGAAGAAGAAGAAGAAGAAGAAGAAGAAGAAGAAGAAGAAGAAGAAGAAGAAGAAGAAGAAGAAGAAGAAGAAGAAGAAGAAGAAGAAGAAGAAGAAGAAGATCAGCTGCAACTCAGGGACATAGGTAGGGAAGGATATTTTTCAGCTACAGCTATCTGATGCTGAACCTGGGCGAAGCAGGCAGTTCCCTCATCAAAAAAGGGTTAACCTCCCCCCCTTTTGGGGAGTGGGGGAATGAAGCATGAAAATAATAAACACACAAGAATAACAAAGTCACAGGTATTCCCATCGCTTGCTTCTTTCCGCTACATACAAATGATTTCCCATTTTCTCTCTGCATACTTCTCCGCTCCGAAAGCTGCAGATCTACAAACAGGGCCTATTAAACACTCGCCCCTCCCTGCCTCGCCGTGACCCACACGCCTCCAATCCAGTTCCCGCCAGCGGAGTTTAATAATGCCTTTACCGACACATTTACCGAAGACGAAGGATAGCAATCTAACACATCGCCGTCTCTCTGACTGACTTTCCAACAATCCCGACACGAGATAATAATTCTCCCCCGCCCCAGATGTATTTAACATTGTGTGTGCAGCTCACCCTCTCTCGTACACCCCGGCTGCACCCCAACAGGGCAGTGAAAGTGTTCCAGTGCGGAGACAAAACCTCTGAAGCGAACAGAGCATGAAATAGATTTGGAGATCTCAAACCACCGGGTCACTTAAAGACTCTCTGTATGTTTGCGTTGGGTGGATTAATCTGATATGAGACGCTCTCAGGCGTGCCGCAGACCGCCATTAATTCATGACATGTCAGATATCAAAGTATATCTCGCTAGACACAAGGCAAAGACAAACTCATACATGGTGTTGGCTTTATAAGTAAGGCCAGAGGGCAGCACCGATGGCCTTGCTTATAACAGGATCAGAGAACAGTTGGGGTGACCCTGAGGAACTCAATGATTTTGAAAGGCCGTTGTCAGGACTGCCAACTTTGATGGGGGGTCTGCCAGAGACACGGCCTTCCCCGTGGTGGCACCCTGCCTTTGGAATTCTCTTCCCAGCAGTGCCAGCTCCAGGCTTTTGATAAGTCGCCCTCAACAGGCCTCCTCCCTCAGTGACTCTACCTTCTCAAAGCCATTGTCAACACCTGCTTCTCATCCTCTTTCTTGTTATCACTTCCACTTGCTTGCTTGACAGGAAGACAGCCAGTGAGCACGTAAGTAGTGGTTAGAGCCAGTGTGGTGGAGTGGTTAGAGTGTTGGACTGGGAGTCGGAAGATCCAGGTTCTAATCACCACTTGGCCATGAAGCTCACTGGGTGACTTTGGGCTAGTCACTGGCTCTCAGCCCAACCTACCTCACAGGGCTGTTGTGAGAATAACATGGAGATGAGGAGAATGATGAAATTCGCCTTGGGTTTCTAGGTGGGGTACAAATGGAATAATGGTCCATATTTATTACATTGATATCCTCTTTTTTTTCCTCCAAGGAACCTGAGGCAGCATACATAACCTTCCTCCTCTCCATTTTATCCTCGCAACAACAGCCCTGTGAGGTAGGCTGGGCTGAGAGTCCGTGACTGGCAAAAAGTCACCCAGTGAGCTTCCAGGCGTGTGCATAGCAGTGAGGGGAGACCTTTTCTGAACATCAGGCGCAATGATGAGTAATTGCACAGACAGCTGTTGCTTAACTACATTCGTACGTGGATGGCCGAAAAAAATAATATTCCAGAGGCCCACCTTTGGGCCAGCTAACGGAATTGCTGGGGAGTGCTTTGCATAGGCGATTCCTTCCATCTGCACACAGATTGTGTCGGGCGAGACGTTTCACGGCTGCTCTTGATTATCTCATGATTGGAATCTAAATGAGGCCCCCAAATCCCAGGAAGGCAAAGGAAGAAGAAGAAGAAGAAGAAGAAAACCCAACACGCTTTCCAATTCTCAATGGCCACCATATTGTTCCAGAGCACGACTCCATCCCCGTCTGCATTTACATACAATTTCGCTTTTCTTTAAAAAAAAATTTTTTAATAAACCCACTTTCTACACTTGTTCTAAGTTTTGTAGTTAAAAAATAATATCCCTGCTGAGGAAGGGAGGGAGAGCAGGAGGCAAGGAGAATTGTCACTTTTTCAAAGGTTAAACCTTGTTCTTTTTTAAAAAAAAAATAGAAAAAAACTCGCTCAGGTCATTCCCAGGGGATCTTGAAATGATTATTAGGATGATCCACGTCTTTGCAACTAAGACGATTGCAAGGGGAGGAAGAGGGATGTGCTGCAGTTAACTGTTGCTTGGTCAGCTTAACTTTGCTGTGACAGCCACGGGGTCTGAACAAAGAGATGCAATATGTAAATGTAGGTAAGGCTGTGTTCATTTCATCAGGACCAGGTTCAAGGGTAGGCGCGGTCGGCTCGTGTCAAGGGCCCACACCCCGCCAGGGGGCCCACTGAGAATTTCTTAGACTTGTTCTTCATCAAGCTGTTTATCTGTGGGCCTGTTCAGATAACAGGATAAGCCACGGTTAGGCCACTAACCCTTTCGCAGCAAAAGGATATCGAGCATATTTAAACCATAGTTATGTAGCCGACGTGCTAACTCATGGTTCACACGGCATGCTAAGTTGTGGTTCACAAGACACACTAAGCCATGATGTTTAGCTCAAAATGCTTAAGCGTGTTGTCTGAAGAGGGTCTGCGTCTTGCTCAGGCCCAGACAAATGCCTGTCAAGCAAGCGGTAGCCATGATGAGAAAGATGCAAGAGCAGCTGAGGACAATGGTGGAGAGGATGTGTGTCTCACCCATGGCCACTCCAAAATCTGGAGCCGGTGCTGCATTCCATGATTCTGTGTGAGTACAGAAACAGGATGTGGCACTGTGCACAGGAGTTAGCTTTAGAATCAATCAATCTCACTCTCACTCTGTGTGTGTGTGGTTGTTGTTTCAAAACAAGCTCCTAGTCCCTATCGTTGAGAAAGCATACCTGAAAGTCAGGAACAGCTGCACCACAAATTTGATCCCAGTTGAAGGGTCATAGCTTTTAGCAAAGATTTTTGGGAACTGTAGCTTAGCATGCTGGCTAGGGATGGGGTGGAGGGGGGATGGAAGCAAGGAGAATTGCCACTTCTTCATGATGGGCACTGTAGTCCAACTCATCAGAAGGTAACTAGGCTGGAGAAGTCTGCCACAGTGCTACAGTTTCCCAGAGATGCATGGAAAGGAGAAATGACCCTCCAACTGCTTTTAACCATTTGGTGTAAACATGGCGGTGGTCACCGAACTGAACAAATCATTAAGTCCATGAATGTGCGTTTTGATCAGTAAGTGGGTATGAATGTAATATTTCTGAAGTTTTAGATTCTGCATGCATGTGCTGCAGCAGGCATTCTCTCAGAAGAAGCATTCCTTCCTAGGGGAGCAGGAAGACTTTTCTGAGATAACACCAAACAGGTATTACTACCGTAATTATTGTATTTTTAAAAAGCACTGCCGGATTAATCATGGGCATTTTTTTTAGAAGAAACGCATACAGAATTGTGTCCAATGAAGTTGTTATAAAATGGGTGTAATATGTTCCTCCCAGCTTACCCCAGTCAAAAGGCATGCGATCCTTTGTACTAATTAAACCTTCCAGGCAGTCATCAAGGGCAGCCCCACATAGAGCACATTACAGTAGTCTAATCTGGAAGTCGCCGAGGCACTGGCTTAGTTTCTATGCTTTTCAGAGTCTTTTGCACCAGGCCAACACTGAAGAATAGATCCTTCCACAATTCTCAGATCACATGTGACTATAGACACATTAGGCACTATCCCATCTTATCATTTTTGGATGTATGCATTAAAGATGACACTTCCGAGCCATACAAGAAATGCAAATTAAGAGTTTAAATCCCAGCTGCTACCAATTCAAAAAAGTTCTGCCATGTTTGTTAAAAGACCAGACTTTAAAAAGAAACCCACTTCAGCTAAATCTTTCATATTCTCTCACCACGAACTGGCGCCTTTCAGAACCAGCTGGCATTAATTAATGAACTAGTCCAAATTTACTTATTAATAACGATCAGAGCGCTTTGTAAACGCCAGCCATTTTGCATGAATTAAAGAATGCGTAATGAAGTTTTAATGAATACACGTACGTGGTTGATGAAGCCTTTGCGTTCAGCACGCTGAAGGGGGAATGGGGGGGGTTAAAATCTGAAACTCCTTCCCCCAGCCTAAGGGGAACAGGCCTAGTCATGGCACAGACCACATTCTAAATCCCCTGGTGCCATTTTAGACCACTTACAGTTTACTTCCATTTCAAAAAAATTAAGCTATCCAGAGATAGTCATATGACCAACAGAGTTACCCTTTAGAATCATAGAATAGTAGAGCCGGAAGGGGCCTCTAAGGCCATCGAGTCCAACCCCCTGCTCAATGCAGGAATCCACCTTAAAGCCTACCTGACAGATGGTTGTCCAGCTGCCTCTTGAAGGCCTCTAGTGTGGGAGAGCCCACAACCTCCCTAGGTAACTGGTTCCATTGTTGTACTGCTCTAACAGTCAGGAAGTTTTTCCTGATGTCCAGCCAGAATCTGGCTTCCTGTAACTTCAGCCCGTTATTCCGTGTCCTGCACTCTGGGAGGATGGAGAAGAGATCCTGGCCCTCCTCTGTGTGACAACCTTTTAAGTATTTGAAGTGTGCTATCATGTCTCCCCTCAATCTTCTCTTCTCCAGGCTAAACTTGCCCAGTTCTTTCAGTCTCTCTTCATAGGGTTTTGTTTTACACCTGAGCAGCCTTGATAATCCGGGCACAAGTTTTTCTAGATTTTTCTAGTCAATTGCTGTGGTGATGTTATAATTTGACAAACTCACTCGTATATTTGGCTTAAGTCTGAGCCTTTAGGCTTCTTCAAATATATATATACATACACACACACACACACACACACACACCGTATTTCTTCGATTCTAAGACACCATCAATTGTCAGACGTGGTGGTAATTTCAGTACCACCAACAGGAAAAAAGCTTTGATTCTAAGAAATAATAAACAACCTGCGATTCTAAGACGCATCCCGTTTTTAGAGACGTTTATATGGAGAAAAAAGTGTGTCTTTTTTCGGTATATATACTATATGAAACTGAGTTTAAGTATTTGAGTTCAAGCATTTCCAAAATTTATTCTGTATTCCTTGGAATGATGCAATGGCCATTGGCCAATGCAATATAAACCTCCTGAACTACCAAGTGTACAGAACCCATAAAATATGAAAAAAAATAATAATAAAGTCCCGGTATATATTTTGCACACTGCTTCAATGTCGGTTACCCTGTTCTCCAATGCATGTGTCAACCTATTATTTCAAATTTACTGTCCTTAACTCCGTACAAATCTGTACAAATCACTTCTCTCCAATGAAGGCAAGATTTTTTTCCTGCATTTTATTAAGCTTAAATCCTTTAACATATCATCGAGCTCGCTCAGCACATGATTTTAGAAAGGGGAAAAAAATTCCCAAAACAGAATTTAGCCACCCATTTATTCAAAGTAACACAGAAGTTGCTCGAACCCCAGACTGTTTTCCTGCGGGGTTCGTGCAAATCGATTGCCCTTTATGGAAAACACAATGGACTGTAACATCTCCATACTCTTGTGACAGCTTGTTTTACTGGGGGTGGGTGGGTGGGTGTTATCTTTAAAAACCAAGACAGATAAAAGCACCAAGAAACCATTTTAGATCTCTCTCCCAGCCTCCAACAGCCCTGAAGATCATATATATATATATATATATATATATATATATATATATATGAGGAAGTTATACATATTGGCCAAAAAAACACACCAGCTCTTCTGTGGGGAAGGGGGTTGCAGGATCAGCAGATGGCAGCCTGCTTGCTGTATCTGGCCCCAATGTAACCATCCATCTTAGCTGCTCCCTGCCTATTTTTCACTTCTACTGCTTTCTTCTGCACGTGCCAGGTTGTAGGCAAAATGCCGTTAAAGCCTCTTTCCCCCCCATTCTTCAGTGTCCAACACTGAGGTGGCGAACCTGTGGCCCTCCGGAGATAGTTGGGATTCCAACTCCCATCAGCCCCAGGCCAATGGTCAGGGATAATGGGAGCTGTAGTCCAACACCATCTGGACAGCCACAGGTTTCCCACCCCTAGGGATTCTCCCGTCTCCTATGCACAAACCAACATACAGGCATGTGGGAGTTCAGTAGTAGAGACCCAACCTCCCATGAAGCCGGCACCAAGGAAAAAAGGGTTGAAGACCCCTTGGTTTAGGAGCATCCTTGGGCAGAGCCTATACGGTGTTGGGCCCAGTCAGCGCTCCGTTAACGATATGGCTCTTGTAAAAGATAAGGTGCCGAACAAAAGCGTACAAGCAGCTTTCCCAAATCCAGATGTTTCAGGCTGCAACTGCCCTCATTCCCAGTCAGTCTAGCCATTGGCTGGGAATGATGGGGGTTGCAGTCCAACGGATCTGGAAGGCATCCAGGTAGGGAAGGCTGATGTACAAGATCAGAGGCAATCCCATACACATCCGGGCCCAGGCTCTGCATAGTACAATGGGTTTGTACACATGGATCAAGTTGACCACCGCCCCTTTCTTCATTTTAAAAAAACAAAATTTCAAAACAGATTTTTTTAAAAAAAAAAACCAAGCACACACGTTTCAGACAACTAAATGCCCCGTCATGCTTTCAATGCCGCCACCTCCCCCTGCCTCCAAATTAATTTGAAGTTGGGTAGACGAGGCAGCCAAAACTGGACACCAATCCTAAGGATAAACATTATCCACACCGAAGACCCAAGGAATCAATGGGCCCTTCAGCAAGTCACGACGAATTGGCCCCATTGATTGCAAGAGCACGCCAGCATGGCTGCCTCTAGCTGAGGGCCGATGTCTTCCATGCAGTGGAAGTGAAGTATTATTTAGAAAAGCGACAGAAATAAAAACGCTGGGCTGGGTTGTGAAAAGAGGTACTGTCTTTTTTAAAAGTTAAAACAAACCTAGAAGTCCATCTATCTCTTTAAAAAAAAAAGGGGGGGAAGTAAACGTGTTGAGAACAAAAAAGGGACCCCTTAACTCCGCACTTTTCAAAACTTCTTTGCTTCAGGGAACCTTTTCCGCACAAAATTGGTCTAGGACGCACCCTCACTCACCCGGAGTGCCGGCTAAGCCTGAAGATCAGCATCGGATAGGTAAGCTACTGTTCCGAGGGAGCTGGTCCACCATTTTGTAACCTTCCCATTGAGAAGCCTCTGGTCAAATTTCCCAGAATCCTTGGCACAACACTCGAGAAACCAACAGTACCTTAACCCAAACAGAACACAGCCGCCTACTTGTGTGGACATTCAGCTTCTTCCCGTAATTTTAGAGGTAAAACTCGAACCAGAAGTCACGGGCTTAGTATACATTATTTTAAAAAATCGTAATACCCAGTTATCTGAAAGGAGGCAAAGTGATCTTGGCTGGGCTTGGAAGAAGAGCGCTGGCCATGGGCCAAACTCCGCCACCCTGCCCTCCCCCAAAAAGCCTGTTCGTGAAGCACTTGGCAAAAAAACCAAACGAAAAACAGAACAGTATTTCTCCTTTCCAAAAGAAACACCGTCGCTTAAATATGTTTCTTTTACATACAGTATCCATATACATATTATATATACAGTACAAAACCAGACATACATACACACACACACACACACACACACACACACACACACATGAACATCAAGAGATGGAAAAAGGCAGATCCCTTCAGAAGTCCTGCAGTTCGGGAATGTTTCGGTAAAGGTCCAGCGTCTCCGGGTTGGAGAAGATTCCCCGCTGAGCAACTTCCTTGCCGGCGATGATCTGTTTGACAGCCACTTCGACTTTCTTCCCGTTTATTGTGTACTGTGGAATTGAGAACGAGGCAACGGTGAAGTCGTGACTTACATCCCGCCGACATCAAACCTGACGCTCGATAACTGAGGGGAAACTACCCCGCGCTCCGGCATTTTTAAAATTTATTATTGCATTTATATCCCGCCTTTTTTCCTGCAAGGAACCCAAGGCGGCATACATAATCCTCCTCCTCTCCATTTTATCCTCACAACAACAACCCTGTGAGGTAGGTTGGACTGAGAGTCTGTGACTGGCCCAAAGTCACCTAGTGGGTTTCCATGGCCGAGTGGGGACTAGAACCCAGGTCTCCCGGCTCCCAGTCCGACACTCTAGCCACTACACCACACTGCACTTGCACTTTGAATGTGGATCACAGCCAGCCCAAGGTATTTTTCTGGTGGAGCGGCAAACGCTGCACCCCGCCCCGGCTAAACTCAGGGCGCACAGCGCCAAGCCCCTGCGGTGGAAATCCCCAAACACGCCTCTCCTCCTCCGTGGCAGTAAAAATTAAATCATAACCAATACAATGATAACCGCTGCCTTTTCAAGATGCCCACGATGAAAAATGATGATACTCCTATATGTGTAACGTGCGTGTTTTTCTTTACACGATGTATTTTCTGTTCTGTTTCGTTGATATTTTTTTAAAAAAAAAGGTGCCCATGATTTGTCTAATGGTAGGGCCGGAACTGATGCAGACTAAAATCCACGTTAAAGAGAGCGCTAGAGTAAAGTAGTGGCTAAAGGACGGGGCTCTGACTCATTTAAGTCCCCTGGTTCGAATCCCACCTCTGATTGATTGATTGATTGATTGATTACATTTATATCCCGCTGTGTTTTTTCTCTTGTAAAGAACCTAAGACGGCTTACATGGGCCTCTTCCTCTCGATGTTATTACATTACATTTATATCCTGCCTGTTTTCCCTCCTTAAGGAACCCAAGGCAGCGTGCATAATCCTCCTCTCCTTTTTATCCTCCCAACAGCAACCCTGTGAGGTAGGCTGGGCTGAGAGTGTGTGACTGGCCCAAAGTCACCCAGTGCGTTTCCATGGCCGGGTGGGGGACTAGAACCCGGATCGCCTGACTCCCAGTCTGACCCTCTAGCCACTACGCCACACTGGCTTGAACCCACTAAGCAGGCTTCACCCCGCCACTCTCTCTTAACTTCTATCCCCACCATACAGGGGATAGCGATACAGACTTACCTTACAACAGGGGAACCTGGCACCCTCCAAAAGTTTTGGACTACAACTCCCAAAAGCCCCAGCCTGCACAGCCAAGCATTAGGGGTGACCGTAGTTGTAGTCCAAAACATCTAGAGTAGCTTTCCCTAATCTGGTGCGCCCCCCGCCCTCCCCGAGATTTATCTGGCTACGAATCCCAGCATTCCCCAACCAGCCATATTGGCTGGAGGGTGCTGGGAGCTGGAACTCCAACACACCTGGAAACAACGAGTTTGGGGGAGGGCTGATCCAGAGGGGACCAGGCCAGGAAAAGCTGCTCTATGGCGTCTTTTTTTATTTGATTTGATTTGATTTATTGCATTTATATACCGCCCCATAGCCGAAGCTCTCTGGGCAGTTTACAAAAGTTAAAAACAGTGAACATTAAAAAGTATACAAAATTTAAAACCATCAAAACCATAAACAGTATAAAAAACAACAGTATCCATTTAAAACAACAGTTCCGGGGTCCATTAAAAAACAAACTTAGCGTTGTTAAATGCTGTTAAATGCCTGGGAAAAGAGAAAAGTCTTGACCTGGCGCCAAAAAGGCAACAATGTTGGTGGCCAGGCGAGCCTCATCGGGGAGATCATTTCCATAATTGGGGGGCCACCACTGAGAAGGCCCTCGTCCCTTGTTGCCATCCTCTGAGCTTCCCTCGGAGTAGGCACTCAGAGGAGGACCTTAGATGTTGAGCGCAGTGTTTGGGTAGGTTCATGTCGGGAGAGGCGTTCCGTCAGGTATTGTGGTCCCAAGCCATGGTCCCAAGCTGTGTAGGGCTTTATAGCTTAAAATGGGACAGCCACCACGAAGATGTTAGACCACACACAGGGCCCAGTTCCCAATGTCCCATCCTACGCCGTTCTACACTTCTCAAACGCCTGCTTTGAAGCGGCCTGTTTCAGCTCATGACAAGCCCCTCGACTCCAAAGAGAAACAAAAACCAAGGCAGGTAGATAGGCGGTTTGAAAAGCCTAAATATAGTTCCAGGAGCTGTGGCAAAAAATTGACACTCACACACAAAGGGGGGGAGGATTGGCGAAAGCCAGCATACAGCTCATCGCTTATATGTCGGTGCATTTTTACCTCCACCGTAATTAGAATCCAGTTATAAATTCCTCCGGAGTGTGAGCTAATTAATAATCTAAACTTAGGATTCCTAAGTTACCAGCTGTCATATAAACACCTCGACGCTGTTCCCTTTACTCTTTGGAGTTGGTCTTCCGTAGCGTGGAGAAAAAGGGCGGGGGGGGGAGATCGGAACCAGACCTAGTGCCGTCCAGATGCTTTGGACTACAACTCCCATAAGGCCCCAGCCAGGCTGGCCAACAGTCGGGGATAATAAGCATTGTAGTCCAAAGCACCTGGAGGGCAAACGTCTCCAATTTTACGGCACTATAACTATTGCACTGGTGTAACCATCATGGCTTCCCCAAAGGCAGCTTGGGAGCTGTAGTCCGGCGAGGCTGCTGAGATGCCCGTTGGGAGATTCCCAAGCTGCCTCCCAGAACCACAGTTCCCAGGGCTCCCTGGGACGAGGGAACGCCGGTTGAAAACCAGGCGCCACCCTTAGTCTGAGGAAGGGATGCAAGATTGCAAGAAACTTCACATTTGTGCATGGTAATTTCAAGCCAGGTGTTTCATCCAAGAGAAGCGTGAAGAACCCATTTTCTCAGCCCACCCTGAGTAGAATTTACCAAAACATTTGCCCAGGCTCCCCACAATTCCTGCCAAAGGTACACACTTCTATTGCCTCCTGCGATGGAATTTTACGATAAGCCGCTGCAAAGTTACGAACATCGGGGAGCCGATAAAAGTTTCACCAGCCCCCCCTTAACTGCCATCCTGAGACTCCAAATTGGTTCTCTCCAGACATTCATGAATTTTAGAAATGGCTTAAAACAAAAACAAAAAATACATCTCACAAAATTCTTTTCTCTAGATTTTAAGAATGGAAGAAACTGAAATGAGAGGAAGCATTTCAGCACGCCTGAAAGCCAAAAACAATCACCCGATTTTATATTTATTGAGAAGGCCCAAGATTCTCGCTCAACAGAGCACACGTGTACTTATAAACCAAGTATGGCTCTCTATTAGGGAACAGGGTTTGGTGTGTGTGTTTAAAAGAAATTTAAAAAGGCTTATTCAAGAAGAAAAAGTGCACGCACACACACACGTTGCTAAGCAACACGGACAAAACTATTTATAAGACTCCAATCCACTTTTTCAAAGGGTGGGGGGAAGAAAAACGAGGCAAAAATTTCCAGGCATGTGTGGGCTTTGAAGAAAGATGACAACTGTTCCTTAATTACTATTCCAAGGTGACAATGAAAAAAATAAGTAACAAAACGCAGCAACAAGAAGTAAGAAAAATACTCCCTTGACGTACCGGAATGCCTTCGGTTTCTAGGATGAGGCTGGGAACGTGTCGGGCTGAGAGAGCAAAGCGAATCGCTTCCCTGATTCCTTTCACCAAGTTCGGACTGAACTCCTGGTTGGTGGCCATTTTCAGGAAGAGGATCACCCTTTCTTCGCCGTCTTTATTGTACTGAGGGACACAGAGGCTGTCGGACACTTCCTCAAAAGCTTCCACTGTAGGGACAAGAGACGATTGGTTTTGAACCTATTAATATCTTTTGGACACTGGGCAGATGGCAGTAAAGGGCAAGCCAGGCCATGGTTCCTCGTCTTCAGAGACTCCGTAGTCCGAAAGCTAAAATGGCCGACGGCTGGTGCAATTTGACCCACCGCCAACCTTCACGGGCCTCCCAAAGATTAGCCCCCAGCCTTTTGGGGTTGACGGGCACATTTGGAATTTTTGAGAGGCCGTTGCGGGTGTGGCGAATGTGGATAGGGAGACATTTTTCTCCCTCTCCCCTAATACTAGAACCCAGTGGTGAAGCACTCTTCAAATACTTAAAAGGTTATCACACAGAGGAGGGCCAGGATCTCTTCTCGATCCTCCCAGAGTGCAGGACACGGAATAATGGGCTCAAGTGACAGGAAGCCAGATTCTGGCTGGACATCAGGAAAAACTTCCTGACTGTTAGAGCAGTACGACAATGGAACCAGTTACCTAGGGAGGTTGTGGGCTCTTCCACCCTAGAGGCCTTCAAGAGGCAGCTGGACAACCATCTGGCAGGGATGCTTTAGGGTGGATTCCTGCATTGAGCAGGGGGTTGGACTCGATGGCTTTATAGGCCCCTTCCATCTCTACTATTCTATGATTCTATGATCCCATGAAGCTGACTGGTGGGAGATTCAGGACAGGTGGAAGGGCTTCTTCACACAGAGCAGAGTTGAACTGTGGAATTTGCTACAAGAAGTAGTGGTGGGCCACCAATTTGGATGGCTTTAAAAGGGGGTTGGAGGAATTTGTGCAGGAGACGGCTATCCATGGCTACCAGCCCTGATGGTTATGTGCTACCTCCAGTATCTGAGGTAGTAAGCCTGTGTGCACCAGTTGCTGGGGAACATGGGTGGGAGGGTGCTGCTGCAGCATGTCCTGCCTTGTTGGTCCCTGGCCGATGGCTGGTCGGCCACTGTGTGATCAGAGTGCTGGACTAGATGGACCCTCGGTCTGATCCAGCATTAGGGCTCTTCTTATGGTCTTATGTTCTTAACTAAGCTTGTATTTCTCAACCACCTCCTCCTCTCCCACCCTTCCCCAAAAGGCGGGGGGGGGGGGGGGACATTAACAAAGACGCTATTTCAGGAAAATAAAACGGAGGGCAGGGAGGGGAGCAGAGGGTGAAGAGAGGAGGCCGTTGAAGTCCAACTGCTGCCCACACGGGGGGATAGAATTACAGCCAGACAGTGGCCCGATTCACTCGGCTGCCGGGCCCACGCCATCACGCCTGCCCTCCCTTCGTTACCGCGGGCTCTCCGCTGACTTCACGGCTCGCGCTGACAACCTCTTTGTGCGCACGCAAGAGTTATGGCAGCGGGGAGCCGTCAAAGGAGGCTATTGACGAGGCTCGGCTCGAGACAACCGGGCCCTGTGTGCCTCTGGGCTCCCTCTCGGAAAGAGGAAACCACCCTGGCGAAGGGGCTGCTCACGCCAGATGGTCCGAGAGAATCCCCGAAATGACGACGACGCCGTTGCGCAGGTGCCATGCGCGTGGAAGGCGGCGGTGGCGGCAAGACGTGGCCCCAAGGAATGACTCCATTCCGTGCGGCTTTTTAAGCGGAAAACGTAAATATGCCGCTACCGTGTTGTGCGCCTGATGAAGCAGACTACAGCCCACAAAGGCTTATGCCAGAATAAACGGGCTAGCCTTCGGGGTGCCACAAGACGCTTCGCTGTTTTTGGCTGCAAGAGGCTAGCCCGGCCATCCCTCTGGGAAAAGCTGTGCGGGATAAAAAGCTGGCCAACGTTACCATTCAGGGGGAGGGGAGACGGAGTGGCTACGACGTCAGCTGCTTACCTATGTTATAGATCTCAGAGCTCCCAAACCTGACTCCGCTCGGGTTCAGCGTGCCGTCGCTGGAGAAGGGACAAAGCCAAAGAGGAAAAGAATCATTAAGATATCATCGAGGTTTGATGAAGAGGCAAAACGGATGCGATTCATCTTGGTTCTCAATAAGCCAACTGAATTAAAGATGCAACACAAAAATAATCCCTAGGCTAGGATCTAACTGCAGTACAAGACACTTCTATTCTATAAAGATTCATACTCATTAGACTGAAGTGTTATACAAGTTTAGGGAGGGACAGAAGACATACAGAGAGAGAGAGAGAGACAGACAGACAGACACACACACACACACACACACAAGGAGACATACACAGAGAGAGACATACACAGAGACAGACATACACACACACAGAGAGACAGACACAGAGAGACAGACACATACAGAGACAGACACAGAGAGAGAGAGACATACACAGAGAAAGACAGAGACAGACAGACACAGAGAGAGAGAGAGAGAGAGACAGAGAGAGAGACAGAGAGAGAAAGAGAGAGACAGAGAGAGAGTGAGCATATATATTAATACATCTAAGTAGGTTTAATTGCCGTAATGCATGTCCAAAGAACTCTGGGGACTCCAGTTTAGCAGAACCAAGTGGCTTTTAGAGAAAGCACTCAGCACAATCCCAGGGTATCTAGAGGCAGTGCTAGGAGCCATCGTAAGCAAACGTAGCTGGAACCAGACGAGATGCTGAGTGCAGGAACTGTGCCAGAAACAGCATGGAGGTATCACGGGAAATGATTACACCGTATTTTAATACGTGAAAAATGACATGGAATTTTCCCAAATCAATTCCTCCCGATTCCACGAGGGTTTATAACGGAAATGATTACTATTTAAATGTGGGGAGAGGTGACTTTAGAGACGCACAAACTATTCTTTAGAACATGTCAGGGAGGAAAAGAGAGCTATCAGTAAGATCAAAACGAGAAAAAAAAAGCCCTGACAAATGTAGGGTCAAATTAAACATGCACAGAAATAATGTGCAGGTTTAATTTTGAATAGCCAATCCGTGTGCATGCGCGCGCATGCTCAGGATTAAGACCGTGGCGCATCAGCTTTGTTTACGCCTTCCCCCTACCCTAGGAGATGTAGGCCAAAACATTGTGCCCCCACTAACTTCTACAAATTATTTTTTTATTTAATTTCATTTATATACCGCCCCACAGCCGAAGCTCTCTGGGCGGTTCACAAAAGCTAAAAACAGTAAACATTAAAAATATACAAAATTTAAAAACCATCAGAAAAATAAAAGCAACAGTATAAAAACAGCAGCATCCATTTAAAACAACAATTCTGGGGTCCATTCAAAAACAAACTTAGCGTTCAATGCCTTTAAATGCCTGGGAGAAGAGGAAAGTCTTGACCTGACGCCTGAAAGATAACAATGTTGGCACAAGGTGAGCCTCATCGGGGAGATCATTCCACAGTCAAGGGGCCACCACTGAAAAGGCCCTCTCCCTTGTTGCCATCCTCCGAGCTTCCCTCGGAGTAGGCACTCGGAGGAGGACCTTAGACGTTGAGCGCAGTGTATGGGGAGGTTCATGTCAGGAGAGGCGTTCCATCAGGTATTGCGGTCCCAAGCCATGTAGGGCTTTACAGGTTAAAAGCAGCACCGTGAATTGGGCTCGGAAACGTATAGGCAGCCAATGCAAGCGGGCCAGAATCGGTGTTATATGCTCAGACCTCCCTGCACCAGCTATCAATCTGGCCGCCGCATTTTGCACAAGCTGCAGCTTCCGAACCGTCTTCAAAGGCTGCCCCACGTAGAGGGCATTGCAGTAATCTAATTTGGAGGTTACCAGTGTATGGACGACTGAAGCTAGGTTATCCCTGTCCAGATAGGGGCAATGAATGGCTCTCACCTGCGGCCAAGCATAACGATACCTCCGGTCTTGGGGTTGATTTTGCAATAGTCGCCGTGAGCCCAAATGCCTGTCCGGGGTGGGGGGGGAAAGAAACCACATGGAGGTCAAACAGGTCACTGATCAGCAAGCCGGACCTGCAGGCGGCCTGCCCATTGCCTCCCGCCTTTCTGCAAACGGACTCTCCGCTTAACAGCGGGACAGTTCACAGAACATGAATGCACACTAAAAGCAGTCGCGATGAGTCCAAAACACAGGGAATCGGGCCGGCTGTCAAGTGCTTCAAGGGTTTTTAAAGCATCTGCCTTTTAGCCAATTCATTTTAAATTTGCATGCGAGCGAAAACTCAAAATGGGGGCCTACGGAGGGACGGAAGCTTGACGCATTAGCAGGCTAGAAGAACACAAGCTTAAATGAGCACTGAATAGTTTCGATGCCTCGTGGCTACTACCTACTCAAATACACGCCCCTGCGTGGAGGAAGGCCCCAGAGAAAGCAGCTGAAGGAGAAAACTCCTTTGTTGCAAAGTAGCAGCTTTGGTGGGTACCGCATCAATGGCAAGGAGCTTGTGTAAATAAATAAATAAGCCTTGCGTAAATAAATCTGCTTCAAAACCATCTCAAAAGCCTTGTGACACCTTAAGGATGAGCCGACTCTAGTTTTGTGCGTTTGCTGCAACAAGCTCACAGGACTAGCCCGCTAGAACGTATCAACAGGAAACTCCACAGCACCTCATGCCCTGTTCATGGGTTGTTTCTGTTACGTGTGAACCCAGAACTTGGGGAGAAACAACCCAGAGTTTGACCCATGGTTTGATGGGTTCAAACTCTGGGTTGTTTCTCCTGAACAACCCAGAGTCCTGGGTTCACACGTCATGGAAACGAAGGGGGGTTCCTACGTTGTTTTGCAATCTGAAAGCAACAACCATGCTTGTTTCCAGACGGCTCCCAAAAATTCACGGGTTAAACAGCCCATTAATTGTCATTTCATGTGAACCGGGTCGGTTTGAAGTGCTTTTCACCGATACTGTTTGTGGAATTTAAAAGATCAAGGCTAAAGCCTCAGTCGATCAATCAATACTCGCACCCACTCTACCCTCTTCTTTTCATGTTTTAAAAAAACTGATTGGGATCCCAGTTCATTCCTGACATTGGTGAGAAGGAACCAGAAAACAAGGACACCTGCCCAATGACCGTTCTACTTGTGAAGGGGAAATGGGGGACGGACACCAGACAGTGGGCAGGCAGGCAGGCAGGCGCTTCAAGGGACCCACACTAACGGACGTACGATATCACAAACAAATATAGATACCTGCAGCCATTCTCCTATGAATGTTCAATTATTAGTAGGGGTGTGCTCCACTCCATTACGGATCCCCGGATCTGGAGTGGGCCGATCCGGACCTCCTAAGCCCAGTTCCGGAGCGGGGGAGGTCCGGATTGACCCGAAGCAGTCCGTGCGGCGACGGCAGCGTAGCCAGGTAAGTGGGGGAGGGAGGCTTACCTGGCTCCGTCGTCCGCCGCCATGGTCCGTGCAACGGAGGCGGAGCCAGTTAAGTGGGGGGGCTTATTCAGCCCCCATTTTGTCCCCTCTTCCTCACTTACCAGCCGGAGGCAAGTAAGTGGGGAAGGGGGGCCGAATATCGATTCAGACCTCCGGATCTTGCTCCGGATCTGGTTCCAGAGCAGATCGGGGGAGGTCCGGATCGATCCGAACCGGTTCAAGGCCCAATCCGGAAGGTCCAGATCGGGATCCGAAGCGGTTCGGGGAGGACGTGCACAGCCCTAATTATTAGTTCTGTGGGCTCCATCAGCGCAAGGCCGTCAATGCCAGGAAAAAGAAGAAACAAAACCACTTCGGCCGGAAAGTGTCTCACCACGTACCTGGATATTTCGAAAAATACGCCTTCCGGTATTTGCTCCCGTTCTCGTCGTTCCAAAAGTGCGTCGGCTGGCAAGGCATGGGCTTGGTGCAAACCAGCTCTCCGCTTTCCCCCAAAACTGGCTTGCCTGTTTTAAAAAAATCAAGGGGGGGGGGAGTCAAATATCAGACCACAACAATGAGCTAAACCTCGTCTATCCCCTGACGCACGGCTGCAGGACCGCTTTCAGCACAAGGAGTAAATTCCATTTTGGAGAAGTTCTCGGGGGCAGGAGCCCGGGGGGGGGGGGGGGGGAATATGCCACTGGTGGGCAGAACCAAAGGCAAATGAGTCAGGACAACAACAAAACCCACCCCAAAATACCAGGCATATTTCTGCTCAAAGGTCTTAGTGGGAATAGGAGGTAGGGCTGAAGGAAGAAAATAAGCGTGGCGTTCCGAGGAATGTCGGAAGGCCAGGTTTGGCTCCAGGAACTAAGGTCCTGCACCCCAACGCATCCTTCCCCAACCTGGTGCCTTCTAGATGTGCCAGACTACACCACCCAGCATCCCCAAACCAGCAGGGCGTTGTGGTCCAATATATCTGGAGGGCACAAGTTGGAGAAGCGAGCAAAGGCTCACTGTGACTCCCCCGAGGTGAAATCCAAGTCAGAAACAATAATGTCAATAACAACTTAATTATAGTAATGATGGAAATGTTTTAATAACGATAATACTACCAATGAGGAGGATAATAATAACGTTCCTAATTTAACGATAATAATTTAATAATTTTAAAATGCTAATAATGGTGATAACAATTTAATACAGCGAATGATAATTTAATAATGAGAATTTGAGAATTTAAAAAGGTTAATTATAGCGATGCTAATAATAATTTAATAATGATGACGATGATGACAATAACAGCGATGCAATACCTTCGTCGTTCCAAGCTTCCACCGCCATTCCAAGATTCCGCGCCTGGATCTCACCCTTGTAAACCGGAATGGACACATTCTGACCCATGAAGCAGGAAACGATATCTGTGCCACCTACATGGTGAGGGGAACATCCCATAAGCACCTCTCCCCAAAGAGCTGAAAATCCACTACACTTAGCTTTGGGGGCCTCCCCAGAAAAGGCCACGTGCTTAACCCACAATGGTAGTAAAACTCCCTCAAGTCCCACGTGCTTAGAATTTCCCCCCACGACAACAGTGTGATGCCACCTTTTATATCCTGCCACCCCCCGCCAAATAAACACGTCCTCTGGCACTGGAGTGTACTTTGGGAGACAGAAAACGTAACAACGTTTAAACGCCTCCTGAAAACACACTTGAAAACACACGGGAAGCAAGAGAATTATGACACTCCTCGATTTTTTCCTGTAGTTGGAAGCGGTTTTAATGCTGTGCTTTAATATTGTCATTTTCATAATTTTCATATTGTGAACCGCTGAGAGAGATTTTAGTATATTATCCAGCGGTATATAAATGTAACAAGTTTCTGTTCACCACTCTGCCGCAAAGATCATCTTCTTGGCTCGCCGCTCTGACCATGTTACTCCGCTTCTGAAATCTCTTCATTGGCTTCCAATTCACTTCAGAATCCAATATAAACTTCTCCTGTTAACCTTCAAAGCTTTTCACGGTCTAGCTCCTTCCTATCTCTCCTCTCTCATCTCACACTATTGCCCCGCTCGTGCCCTTCGGTCCTCTGATGCCATGTTTCTCGCCTGCCCAAGGGCCTCTACTTCCCTTGCTCGGCTCCGTCCATTTTCTTCTGCTGCCCCTTACGCCTGGAACGCTCTTCCAGAACATTTGCGAACTACAACTTCAATCGCAGCTTTTAAAGCTCAACTAAAAACTTTTATTTTTCCTAAAGCTTTTAAAACTTGATGTTGTGCAGACTTTATACTGTTAGTTTTACCCTACCCTGTGCCTGCTTACCCTACCCAGTGCCTGTTTGCATTCTCTTCCCCTCCTTATTGTTTTACTATTTTATTAGATTGTAAGCCTATGCGGCAGAGTCTTGCTATTTACTGTTTTACTCTGTACAGCACCATGTACATTGATGGTGCTATATAAAATAATAATAATAATAATAATAATAATAATAATAATAATAATAATAAGCAAAAGCTTGGGGAACCTACAGTTACTAGGACTTGCACGAACAAAAATTCAGTTGAATTCTTTTGCGTATAGTTTGGAACCTAGTTATCGCGAGCGCAATGTCATTTGCGCTAATGGAACGGCACAGCTGGACAGTACCCATAAAGCAGTTTCTAAATCCTGTAAATAAATTAAGTAGGGCCATCATTATATATTGCTGGGGCAGCGAGGGTACTGGACTCCAAGGAGTTGGAGAATATCGGAAGGCCAAACACACAGAAACTGGTTGTTTAAATTTAGGGATCTAGCAAGCCGCTACCTGACTGTTAGAGCAGTGCGACAGTGGAATCAGTTACCTAGGGAGGTTGTGGGCTCTCCCACACTAGAGGCCATCAAGAGGCAGCTGGACAACCATCTGTCAGGGATGCTTTAGGGTGGATTCCTGCATTGAGCAGGGGGTTGGACTAGATGGCCTTGTAGGTCCCTTCCAACTCTACTATTCTATGATTCTATACCTGAGATAGATCCGAGCAGAACGCCGCTCTTTATGTGCTTGTAGACGTACTCGTAGCTTTGAGGCTTGAGGGGTGAACCGGTCGACAGGATGGTGTGCAGCGTTTGAAGGTTATGGGTTTCACCTTGGGAGAAAGCACCAAGCAAAAAGTAGCGTTACTCCAAGCGGAGTTGCAATTCTTCCCTTAATTCATGTTCATTCTGGACTTAAATCTGAAATCACCGATTCTCTCTTCCACATCCGGTGTGTCTCTCCTAGAAACAGGCCTCACTGGTGGGGCAGATCTGACCGGAGGAGAAGGTGAGGGCCCGAGACGGGGTGGCTGAACCTCATACAGCAATCCCCAAAGCCAAAAAGAACTCAAAGGCCATTTTACACTTACACGGTTTAAGATTCTTCTCCTCCAGCACTGCTAACCACTTGGCTCCTGTCCCAAGGATAGTGATTCTACAGCCAAAAGAAATCATCATCGTCATCATGTTTACTCATTTATAACCTGCCTGCTTACAAAAAAAAACCCCATCCCAGGCCCAACTCAAAAGCACAGATAAAGTCGATCAAGCTTCTAAAGAGCTCAGAAACCGAAGCATCTTCCTTTAACGGAACGGTGACGTCAGGATGCTTTTGCCAATCGTGACTCATGGTTTACTTACCCAAGCCGGTCAATCAAATCCCACAGGACGTTGGGGGACGGGACAAGCGGCGACCCGTCATAGAGGACCACCGACGCACCTACAGCAAGGGCGGACACCAGCCAATTCCACATCATCCAGCCAGTCTGGGGCGAAAAGATACACGTTAGCTTAGAATCATAGAATAGTAGAGTTGGAAGAGGCCTAAAGGCCATCGAGTCCAACCCCCTGCTCAATGCAGGAATCCACCCTAAAGCATCCCTGACAGATGGTTGTCCAGCTGCCTCTTGAATGCCTCTAGAGTGGGAGAGCCCACAACCTCCCTAGGTCACTGGTTCCATTGTCATACTGCTCTAACAGTCAGGAAGTTTTTCCTGATGTCCAGCCGGAATCTGGCTTCCTGTAACTTGAGCCCGTTATTCCGTGTCCTGCACTCTGGGAGGATTGAGAAGAGATCCCGGCCCTCCTCTGTATGACAACATTTTAAGTATTTGAAGAGTGCCATCGTGTCTCCCCTCAATCTTCTCTTCTCCAGGCTAAACCTGCCGAGTTCTTTCAGTCTCTCTTCATAGGGCTTTGTTTCCAAACCCCTGATCCTCCTGGTTGCCCTCCTCTGAACACACTCCAGCTTGTCTACCTCTTGGGCGGCACATTCATATCCAAGCTTCACCTATTTCCAGAACTGTGAGAAGCCAGTCTCTCTCGCTTCCTCTCAAGGACAGCTCTATGTGCTGTCATGACACTGCAACCCACGGGGTCGTATTCCAAGGGTGATGCAAAGCCCCAGCAACTTTAATGGCATACAGTCGCAATTTTAACGGCCTAGGGTCACAGTCCTCTGCACATTAAGGCAGAAAAATAACTCCTACAACTCCCAGCATCCCCTAGAAGCAGCAAGCTCTGGCCGGCGTGATTCGTGCCTTCGCTGCTTCTCATTTAAACCACTGTACTGCGCTCTGCAAGAGGCGGCCCTTGAAAAATGTTCGGTAAACCATAACTGGGGCAAAACGCAAGTGGCCGGACGTTGGTCAGGACTGCTCTTTTTTCCCTTATAGACCTGCCCTTTTCTTTATGCCACGGCGGTTTTGGAACAACTGTTTCCAGGCACAAAACGGTTTGAGGGTGGGATATCTAAACGGCCGCCTCCTTCCCTACGAGCCTGCTCATCATGGGAGGCCCTGGTATATGCCCTGCTGCCTAGCGAAGCTAGTTTGGCAGGGATTCGGGACATGGCCTTTTCCATAGTGGCACCCCAATTATAGAACTCTCTCCTGAAAGATGCGAAACCGGCACCTTCCTTATTTGCCTTTAGCCTAGGCAGCAAAGACTACACTGCTCCATCAGGTTCCTAATAATATATAGCAGGCTTCCTCAACACGGAACACCTATCATCTCCACCATGATGGGAGGGGATAATGGGAGCTGTAATCCAGCCACTCTGGAAGCTGCCGAGCTTGGGAAGGCCGCTGCGTTGTTTAGTTGCTCCTCAATTTTAATGCTGCTCCTACATTTTATTGCGTTTGTTTTATGAGAACTGTTAAATAAGATCTTTACTGCGCATCAATCCAGGGCCTGGAAGGTGACGTTTAAATTAAGAAGAAGAAGAAAACACTTGCCGTTGTGTAGTACATGATGTTGTCGCTGCTGGTCATGTTGCCGTGGAGAATGTGCTCCTTCAAGTGCTGAATCAACGTCCCCTGGTTGGGGGAATAGACGGACATTTTGAGAGAAGGAGGGGGGGGAAATGAACATGTGGTGTAGTGGTTAGAGTGGGCGACGGCTTAGGTCTCGAGCCTGGCCTATCTCACAGGATTGTTGTGAGCATCAAAGCAGGCAGGGGAAGAACCATTTACACTGCCATGAGTTTCATGGCGCAGGTGCGCAGAACCCCAAGCCGGTGGGGCAGTTCCGTCACACCTAAGGTCCCAATCCGGCCCTCCGGCATTCCCCAGAGGGCCACACGTCTCCGCCTAACCCTTCCCCCTTTTTGCACCCCTGTTTTAGAGGCTTGAGGGGGTGGTTTAAAATAAAACAAAGAATGCAAACCGCACATGCCCCTGAGGAAGGAGCGAATGAAGAGACACGCAAGGGAAATTTTACAGTACCGGGATTTGCAGCCGGTTTGCTTTCCAGCGGCCTGATGCTGCCACCTAGTGGTAGAGGACGTTTTTTCTGTAATTAAGGTTCCGACAGCAAGGAGCAAACTAGATGGTATTTCAATTGCAGGGTTATCAACCCCATCTAGTCTTTTATTTAAATTAACATGAAAGAATAATAATGCCAGGTAGGGGGATAAGGTTTGATTTTAATCAGGACTGCAAAGAACATCAGAAGTCCCATGCTGGATCAGACCAAGGGTCCATCTAGTCCAGCACTCTGTTCACACAGTAGCCAACCAGCCATCGGCCAGGGATGAACAAGCAGGACATGATGCAACAACACCCTCCTGCCCATGTTCCCCAGCAACTGGTGCACACAGGCTTACTGCCTCGAATACTGGAGGTAGCACACAACCATCAGGGCTAGTAGCCATGGATAGCCTTCCCCTTCAGGAATTCATCCAAGCCCTTTTAAAGCCATCCAAACGGGTGGCCATCATCACATCTTGTGGTCGTGAGTTCCATCTGAACGTGACACTATGTGAAGAAGTCCTTCCTTTTCTCTGTCCTGAATCTCCCACCAATCAGCTTCATGAGATGACCCCTTTGGGTTCTAGCATTTTGAGAGAGGCAGAAAAATGTCTCCCCTTAGCCTCCTTTTTTCCCCAAGCTAAACAATCCCAGTTGATGTAACCTTCCCTCATCGGGGAGACGCTCCAGCCCCTTCATCATTTTAGTTGCCCTTCTCTGCACTTTTTCCAGCTCTATAATATCCTCTTTTAAGTGTGGCGACCAGAACTATACACAGTATTCTAAGTGCGGTGGCACCATAGATTTGTATAAGGGCAGTACGATACCGGCCGTTTTATTCTCAATTCCTTTTCTTATAATGCCTAACGTGGAGTTTGCCTTCTTGACGGCGGCATCGAGCTGTCCACCACAATCCCAAGATCTCTTTCTTGTTCAGTCACCACCAGCTCAGATCCCATGAGGTTATACTTGGAAGTTGGGTTTTTTTGCCCCAACGTGCATCACCGTACACTTGCTTACGCTGAACAGCATCTGCCATTGGGATGCCCGCTCTCCCTCTCAAGCTGTACACCCAACGAAACCCTGCCCACGACGCAGCAGTCAGCATTTGAAACCATTTTCCTGGACCATCAGGAAAGCGTCCTTCCCGAGGCTTAATTGCCGCCCGGGTTGGGGGTGATTTCTGTTGGGAAGGAAGGGTTTGCTGCACTCAACAGCAATTTAATACCATTCGCCTACTTTCCGTTCAGCTTGCGTGTCGTCGTTTTTAAACCGCTGAAACTAAACATTCTAGCTACTGCCCAACTCTTTTTGTTTTCGGATCGTAAGAACTCATTTCAAAGTGGATCAGCCTTCGCCTTCCGGGTTAAGATTTTCAACTCTTCGGGAGCTGCGTCACCCGCTGTCCGAGGTGAGCTCACAAAACAAAATTAAAACTTAAGGAGCGCAGAAAACTATGACATCCTAACAAGCTGCGTATTTTTAAAAAGAATAAACAAGCGACTGCAAGTCTGGCAGGCAAAGAGAGACTTGCCTGCAACAGCTCGCAGGATTCGAACTGGGGACCTACTCCCTAAAATACCCGGGTTCTACCACTGAGCTCTCGGCCGTCCCCTCTTTCTGCTGCACATGGAGAGTGGGCTCTGCCATGTCAGGCTTGAGGAAGGAGATACCATTATTGAAGGGAGGGGAGAGAAACAGCCCTCTGCAGGTAGAAAGCTAGCACCATTGGAAAGAGAGATTCAAGGCCAGCCCTTTCCCTGCTGTGCTCGATTTCTACTCGCAACGAACCTTTCACATCATGAATATTCAACCCTGTCTCCCAACGTCATAGTCTGAAGTGGTACAGCCCTTCCTATCCCCGCAGGCCTCTACCACCTCAATCCTCTGGGTGTGTTAATCCAGTGAAGCAGGTTAGCAAAATCCACTGTGCAAATTCTGTCTCTTTTTTGGGAGGCTGGACAGCGCTCCCCACCACCCCCTGCAATCGATGGCTCTTGGAGGATTCATATTTAGACTCCGTAACCCCGGGGTGGAGACAGACCTACCCCTGCTGAGTGAACCATGCATTTGGGAGCTCCCGTTGTGCCGGATGAATACATGATAAAAAGAGGATGACTGAAGGGAAGCTGTTCAAACTCCAGCTGCGGGGCCTGATCCCCCTTGCCTGCTGCGAGGAAGTCGTCTAGAAAGGTGCTGAACAAAAAAAGAAAGCAAGAATTGATATTGCTCTTAAAAAGTTCACGACACACTCACATACAACGTCTCGGGCAGGTGGCAAACCCATCGTCCTTCTCCTGCAAAGTCTTGAATGCTACAAGACAGCTGGGTGGCGGGGGGAGAGGAAGAGGGCATTCTAAATGGAATTAGAACGGAGTCACAAATCAAGCATCGATTTGCAAAACAGTACGGCTCTGCGTCGCTCCGGGGGCCTGTTAGAGGCACAAGAGAAGCGCTTGACCCGTTAAAACGCATTTGCGCAGAACGCTCGCTGGCGACGAAGCCTGGTTAAGCGCTGCAACCCCGAAGGCCGGGCTCTGGGCAGCTCAAAATAGCCCTTGTAATTTATTTGTTGCATTGCTGCATCTTCCACTAGCCAAAGTTCTCTGGGTGGTTCAATCTTGAAAAGTTCCAAGAACCCACCCGTCGGATCGGCAAATTCGTTAGGCAGAAGAATTAAGCCAACTGAACGCCGGGGCCTTCCGTTTTAAAAACAAATGCTTCGGCTTCCGTGACATCCAATCGCGCAGAAAACTTTCTACAAGAGGGCGGCCGTGTTCGTCTGCTGCCGCAAGAACAAAAAGTTTGTGGCGCCTTTGGGACGAACACATTTATTCTGGTGTAAGCTTTCAGGGATGTATCAGGCAAAGGGGGCTGGCAGTCCACAAAAGCATGTGCCGGAATGCATTCAGTAGTCCTTAGGAGGCCACAAGTCTTTTTGTAGTTGCTTTAACAAAAGATTATATCAATATATATTTATTTTATCGCATCGGACCCCTCAGCACAGAGGGGCTCATGAATAATGCAACTGTAGCTCATGCATAGGGAATCTCCACTCCGAAATTTGCATGCTGCCCGCCCCTGCCCCATCTCTCGCGTGCCCCTATTGGCCGCCTCCATTCCCTCTCCCCGTTGGCAGTGACAGCCTAACCACACAACTTCTCCCAGGGTCCGCCTTCATGCTGCACTGATTGGCCGAGCAGGGCTGTCCATCATACCGCTGGCGGGGCTGCCGTGCCTGCTCGGCACAGGGGGAATTAATTGCTATTAAAGCTCAAGCTATGAGCTTTTTTAAAGTTTCTAATTTCCCTGCACATTTACACAGCTCGAGCTTCAGTTTAGAATGAAAATGAGCAAAACCGGTCTGGTAGTTGTCAAGTAATAAGCCTTGCACTACCTTACACTACCATATTCTTATATAATTATAAATTATAGGTATATGCATGCATGTTTGTTCAGCCCAATTTATACCTGTGCGGAATTTTGGAAATGTCTACGGATTCTCTCGAGGAAACGTATGGGATCACCACTACTTTTTTTAAATCTGGGAGTCCTGAAAGGAAAAAAAAAAACACATACGAAGTTCAGTAGGGAGAAGAAAGATGCCTGTTTTTTAAAAAAAACAAATCTTCCTAATATTTAGGCTCCCTTCAATCAACAGCAAACCAGCTCCAATGAAAAATACCCAGTCTAAACAAACCACGGTTTACTGGAGCATCAATGAACTCAAGCTTCCTGATACTTCTGAACTGGTAAACTGTAGTTTTCATGCTCCCTGCAACCCCAAGCCCCTGTCTTACGTGCCACCTATGCCAGTAGCTTATGAACCAAACCAACGGGCAAACCTGTTCAGGCCTACAGGCCCCATCGTACCCTGGCTTTGTGCCACATCGCTGGGTGCTGAGGACCCACAGCCCAAATAAACTACAAGATGCTAAGTAAGCAGCAGTGGCAGCAAAGGTATAGCCATTTGGGGGCACCCTCATCCGCCTGCTAGACACTTTCGCGTAGCTCAGACCTGACCGTATTCATTCCTTCATTAAGTTCATGGACTTATAAGGGACCTGGGGGGGGGGGGCGGGGAGAGAAACAACGGTCATCTTCCCACGAACACGTCATACCCTTTACGACGTTCTGAAGCTTGTCCAGGTGGTTATGCTTTTTCCCGTTGTAAATGACGGCCTCAACAGAGAAGATCAACTTGGGCTGAATTTGAGAAAACCTGTCCAGTACACCCTATGTGAAAATAGTTTAAGAAAAGAGAGAAGGGGGGGTTGACACAGACATTAACACGAGCTGGAAGAAACCTTGGTTTTGCCCAGATTGCAAAATGCCGTGCCCCTTTAAATATCTCCCTAATCACAGGAGTGGGGGTTTGCCCTTTTCAGACATAAAGCTAAAGTAAAACCACGGTTTAGCGTTATGTGCTCAGCAATCTCCGCCTCCCCCCCCGCCCCCGGAGCTGCAAGGGGGTGTTGGGAAGCTTTCGCTTTTAAACTAACCAGAGGTTTCTCATTGCATCTATGTTTTGCAGAACTCTGGTTTGTTTGAACAAGCCAGGATCAAACCACCATTCGTGATCCTGGCTTGTCTCAACAAACTACTTCTTTAAGCCATGGTTTAGCATGACTTCTGAACCATACCACTTTGTGACTGGTTCTGATGCCAAAATCTGCACCCTCCCCTCCCAGCGGGGTAACAACTCTATGGTCAGAACACTCGCGCTCAGCCCCCACCCACATGACTGTGTTGTCTGAACATGACTCTGGCCACACCGGAGTCACTCAAGGAGAAGGGGCTCTCCCAGGTAACATTTAAAGGGCCTGCAGGTGACATGTATAATACTGGCAAGAAATACGACCAGCAGAGCAGAGGAGCAGTAAAGATAAAGATGGCCTAGTTAAGCACTGCAAGAACTATGGGTGGTTTCATTTAAGTTAGGGCTTCTTATTTTTTATTTATTTTATTTATTTAAGGATTTTTATGCCGCCATTCAGCCCAAAAAGGCTCTCACGGCGGCTTACAAAAGTATTTCTTGACAGTCCCTGCCCACAGGCTTACAATCTAAAAGACATGACACAAAAGGAAAGGGGATTGAGAGGGAGGAGGAGGAGGGGGGAAAGGAAAGGAAATTCAGGCACTACAATCTTAGTTGCAAAGTTCAGCAGTTACAGGTGACAGCAGGAGGGAGGGGACTCTCAGCTGGAGCTGGACCCAGGCACGGTGGAGAGGTGCCTGGCTGCTGCTTCCTCCCTCACTGGTGGCCTCTGCAGAGACAGTTGGCAGCAGGAGGGAGGGGGGGCTCTCAGCTGGAGCTGGACCCAGGCTTGACTAGGGCTGATGCGATACACCCAGAAGATAACAGGCTGGGGAAGGCACCCTTAGCAATTTCATAAACCAAACCACATGTGGTCAATCTTATTTATTGTAAGCATTCTGATCCTACTCCTTGGCCAATACGGCTCCCGGAAAGGCTTACGGTAAAACAGGACAGTCCCCGCCTGCAAGACTTACAATCTAAAAAAGATGCAGCATGCAAGGAAAAAAGGAGGAGGAGGGGAAAGGAAAAAAAAAGTAATCCTTCTGCAGGGCAGGTGGTTCTGAAACATTGCCAAAGGAGTCTCCTTTGAAAGGGTTTGGTCACAAGGTGTCATATAGCAGGGGGAGGCCAGATTGTGTTTAGACTCAGCTGCTTTTAAGCCGGGGGGAGGCTGCATCACAGGAGCATCCATTCACACCTGAGCAGCCGGGGGGGGGGGGGGTTGGCATTCTTTGGAACGCTCGCCGCAAAGAGATACTTACATTGATGCCGAAGTCCGGCGACGTTGCGCTCCAGATGGCGCCGATGCTCGCGGCGGCCAACATGGCTTCCACCGCGTGGATGCCGTTCGGCAAGTAACCTGGAACGATTTGGGAATTGGAGCAGTTGCAACAACCAGGCAGGCCCCCACCCCACCAGGCGACGGGACGGCAAATAGAGCCATAAGAACAGAACAGCCAGAATGAATCAAGCCAAAGGCCTATCCTGTTCTCGCAATGGCCAGCCAGACGCCCCAATGGGACACCCGCAAGCAGGAGATGAGCGCAGCGAAATCCTCCAGCGCGCGGACCCCGGCAACCGGTACCGAGAGACACGCTGCCTCCGCTCCTGGAGGTAACATACAGCCACCTTAACCAGTAGCCGCTGATGGCCTTATCCAACACGGATTTGTCAAGTCCCCTTTTAAAGCCACCCGGGCCGGCAGTACAATTTGCGCAGGCAAATTCCTTGGATTAACTACGCCCTGCGTGAAGATGTACCTGCCCCGAATCTCCCACCATTCAAGCTTGGTAGGATGACCCCGTTGGGTTCTAGTATTATGGGATAGGGAGAAAAGCGTCTCTGTATCCATTCCCTGGACAGGAACCAGGGCCTCGAGAGAGGCTATTTTCGTTCGTTTATTAAAACATTTACATCCCACCCTATATCACAAGGATCTCAGGGTGGCGTACAGACAAAATCATACATATAAAATAGGACAATGAATATACAATTCTAAAACAAATTAAACCCTTAAGCTATAAAGACTGATCTCTTTATAGATTCCAGTGGAATTTTAAGATGTTTTTAGAAAGTTTTAGGAAGTTTTTAACAATGTATATTATGTTTTAATTCAGTTTTAGTTATGTTGTCGCTTATGGTTGTTCCCCGCCTTGATCAAAATGGAGAGGCGGGTAAGAAATACATTTAGTAGTAGTAGTAGTAGTAGTAGTAGTAGTAAAGGAAAGGAACCTCTCGTGCAAGCACTGAGTCATTACTGACTCTTGGAGGGACGCCAGCTTTCACTAACGTTTTCTTGGCAGGCCTTATAGCGGGGTGGTTTGCCGTTGCCTTCCCCGGCCGTGATTACCTTTCCCCCAGCTAACTGGGTACTCATTTTACCGACCTCGGGAGGATGGAAGGCTGAGTCGACCCGAGCCGGCTGACTGAAACCAGCTTCCGCTGGGATCGAACTCAGGCCGTGGGGAGAATTTCGGCTGGCCTACTGATTTTGAGTGGCTGGAAGGAAGCCTCAGTGGCACGTGAGGGTTAGGGTTAAGCCTCGGGGTAGAGTTGGGGAGGCAAAGCCCCCCGGGCAGGAACCGGGGGGGGAGGGGGGCTTGGTAGAACCTAGCCAGGTCAGGCAGACTGTGTGGGCCACCAACACAGCTAGCACACTGACACCACGCATAACTTTGTACACCTTTAGTATGTCCACTACCCCACCAACTAGCCAACTGCCCACCACCACAACCCTGGGAAGTTGCACAGCTTTATGATGTGGTGGGGAACAGTTTGCTGAAAGCTAGGGGCATCACAGGAAACATTTCAGAAAATGGGGAGTTATTTGTTTCGTTTTTCCAGTCTTTCATGCGTCTCCTTCTAGTCTTGCCGCTCAGGTATCTGGCCAGGCCCACCTACAACTGCATGACTTCAGGCTCCTAAACCAGGTGCAGGCAGAAGGTAGACCTCCAGATGCTGTGGACTTCAACTCCCAGAAGCCCTTGCCAGCGTGGCCCATGGTCAGGAATACTGGGAGTCAGAGTCCAAAACATCTGGAGATCTACTTTCCGCCCACCTCTGTCCAAAACAATCCATTAGGCCTCACCTGGAATAACGCTCACATTTTGTATAGTGCTTGTGTGTCCAAAGCGGTTTACACAGTTTAAGTTGCACACGGCGGTGATGTACACGTTGCCCTGCGTGGAGATTCTCCTGTGTGAAGACGCCCACAAAACTCTAACTGTCGGGGCCACAGGAGGTCTGCTGCTTTGCTTTCCGAATTTAGGGCAACCCAAAAACAACGCAAAAAATATCGGCCACCAAGCTCAACAATTCCACGTTGGCTCACCAGTCTGCTGGAGGTTAGGACACCAAGCTCTCCTCCCCACGCACTGAATGAGGGCCAAGTTTAGATCTGGATGGAAGGCAGGAACCAAGTTGCAACACCTTTGCTGTGCAATCAGGCCACCCTGCAACTGAGCTCTGATTCACACCGCCCATTGCTCAAGACCTGCCCCACAGGAAGGCAGGTAGAGCAGAGATCTGAGGGTGCAGGAGGGTCAAAAGCCATATTGCACCACATAGGGGGTGGAAGATAGGGAGAGAGGAAACCGTCTTCTACTGAGCCAAACCATGGGCCCATCGAGCCCAGTATTCCCCACACTGACTGGAAGCAGCTCTGCAGGGTTTCAGGTGGGAGTTTTTATCAGCCCTGCCAGAAGATACTGCCAGGAATCGAACCTGGGACCTTCTGCATGCAAAGCAGGGCCTCTACCACTGAGCCACGGACAGCCCCCATGCATCTTAGCTAGCGAGGATTTCAGGAGCAGGAGTGCCAACACACCAGGAGAAAGAAGATACCAAACGGGAATGAGTTCTGCCGGCATATGAAAAGCAAGAAGCAGACTGCTAACGGTCAACAGGAAAAGTCTGCTACCATAAGCGAGCACACGGGGTGTGCCAGGTGTGCCCAGGCACACCCTAATTTCTTAGGGCCGCCTCCCCCAGTTCTGCCGGCACATGAAAAGCGAGAAGCAGACTGCTAACGGTCAACAGGAAAGGTCTGCTACCATAGGTGAGCACACGGGGTGTGCCAGGTGTGCCCAGGCACACCCTAATTTCTTAGGGCCGCCTCCCCCCACTGCTCAAATTTGGGCTTTTAAAGAGGACAGGAAAGTGTTTTCCTGAGCATCTGGTAAGTGTGTCATTCCCCCTGGGCATGTTAATGGCAGCTGGGGGAACAACACAAGCAGTGGAATTATAGAACAGTAGAGTTGGAAGGGGCCTACAAGGCCATCAAGTCCAACCCCCAGCTCAATGCAGGAATCCACATCATTAAAGCATCCCTGACAGATGGTTGTCCAGCTGCCTCTTGAAGGCCTCTAGTGTGGGAGAGCCCACAACCTCCCTCGCTAACTGGTTCCATTGTACTGCTCTACTGCACGCTTTCCCCGCCTCCGCTCCAATCGGGGCCTTTAAGTTGCACACCCTAATGAAATGAGCTGCGCACGCCTATGTCTGCGACTTGTTGAACGTCACATCTTTACCACCACGCCGCTGGTCACCTAATTCTACTGCCCACGTTTTTTACTCATTCCATTCTCTGCAAGATTTTTGGTTTTTTTAAGATGCAGAAAGCAGGGCTGGAAGCGGGTTCGTAACCCACGCCCTGCGCCCACCGTATTTTGAGCAGGCAAACTGTGGAAGCAAACACCCGTTCGTACCGTCGCGGGTTCTGGTTTACAGGGCTTGGATGCAGCCAAGACGGAAAAGCAAAGCTACAGCCGCCAGCGAAAGCCGTCAACAGAGCACGGCCTTTTCCCTCCAGCGGCGGAAGTTTGGGATTCCTCCAAGATGCAGGCTTCCGAGCATTTATTTGAGCCCAAGGCAAACACCAAGGACTGAGATTCATTCAACTTGAATGTTTGCACACAAGTGTAGGAATAGGACGGGGTTTACCCATCTCCTAGAAGCTGGTTGGCTTGAGGCAAGGGATGAGCAGGAAACAGATCCGAAGCTACTGGGAGACCTCTGGGTAATTTGGATTGGCAAGATTTCGAACTCCCTGTTATACGTCGCGGTAGCAGCAGTAATCCCTCTCCTGCCCCAAATTATCTGGGAGTGCAGGAAAGGTTAACTCAAATGATCCGGGGCTGGAGCATCTCCCCATGGAGGGAAGGTTACAACAGCTGGGGATGGTTCAGCTTAGAAAAAAGCACGCAAGGGGAGACATGATAGAGGTGTACAAAATTATGCCTGGGGTGGAGAGTGTAGATAGGGAGGCCTTTTTCTCCCTCTCTCAAAATACTAGAACCCAAGGGGGTCATCCCATGAAGCTGATGGGTGGGAGATTCAGGGCAGATAAAAGGGAGGACTTCTTCACCTAGCACAGAGTTAAACTATGGAACTCACTACCACAAGATGGGGTGATGGCCAGCAATTTGGAAGGCTTTAAAAGGGGGCTGGATAAATTCCTGGAGGGGGAGGCTATCCATGGCTACTAGCCCTGATGTGCTACCTCCAGTGTTCAAGGCAGAATGTCTATGTGCACCAGTTGCTGGGGAACATGGGCGGGAGGGCGCTGTCGCACCATGTCCTGCTTGTGGGTCCCTGGTCGATGGCGATGCAGTGATGGCCACCAATTTGGAAGGTTTTAAAAGGGGATTAGACAAATTCATAGAGAAGGCTATCAATAGCTAGTAGTCTTGTTGGCTGTATGCGACCTCCAGTGGCAAAGCCAGTGGGCCTATGAACACCAGCTACTGGGGAACATGGGTGGGAGAGTGCTGTCGCACTTGTGTCCCGTGGGCAGCTGTTGGCCACTGTGTGAACCGGATGCCGGACTAGACTGATCTTGGTCTGATCCAGCAGGGCTCTTCTTAAGTCCTTATGAGTTCTGTTCAATTCTAGTACTCAGAACAAGGTTTTGGGCCCTGAATTATTTCATACTACCGGATGTCTCTCTTTTTCTTTTTTCACACCAGGCTCCAGCTGGTGCAGCTCAGGACTCTACTAAAAGTAACAGGTAGATCCCTCAAGTAGGCCAACTTAAGGCATCAGCGCAAGGGGAAAGGGGGGGACGGGAGGCCAACTTACCAACCACTCTGTCCCCGATCTGCACCCCCATCTTCCTCATAGCGGCGGCGTAGAGAGCGACCTGCTGCCGTAGCTCTTCAAAAGTCACCTTCAGGACTTCTTCCTTGCCTTCCTCTGCGGAGAAAGTTTGGATGCAAGGAAGTACAGAGTCAACTCAAGCAGATATGAAGGGGGCTACTTCAGGGAGAGAGTTTTCACAAGCCTCAGGCAGGGCTCACAGGCACAGCGTGGCATAGCGGTTAGAGCGCTGGGCTACTTATTGATTGATATTTATTATGTTTCCATTCCGCCCAATCGCTGAAGCTCTCTGGGTCGTTCGCAACAATTAAATCCACAAAATGCAAGACAGTAAAATATGGATACTGTTGTTTTTGTACTGTTGGTTCTATGTTTCTGATGGTTTTTTAAATTTTGTATGCTTTTTTTTAATGTTTACCATTTTTAACTGTTGGAAAACCGCCCAGAGAGCTTCGGCTGTGGGGTGGTATATAAATGAAATAAATAAATAAATATTATTTTATTTATTTATTTATTGCATTGCTATACCGCCCAATAGCCGAAGCTCTCTGGGTGGTTCACAAAAATCAAAACCATTCAAAGCATGAAAACATGATAAATAAATAAAAATAAATAAATAAATAAATAATAAATGATAAAAAAATACAAAATAAAAACACAACCAGGGTAAAATCAGCAGCAGTGCAGAAATACAAATTTAAAATACAGCCTTAAAACAGCAAAGTTAAAATTAATTTATAGACTGTTAAAATACCGAGACTGGATCATGCTCCTGCAGCCCCCCCCCCCCCCGCCTCCCTCGTGTCTTTATTTATCATCCACAAATAAATAAATAGATGATAAAATGCAACATAAAATTCTAAAAGTGTAAAACTACAATATACAAATAAAAATAACCAAACGGAGGTTTACAGCGGGGCAATTGTTTAAAAATACAATACTAGATATAAAACAAACTGAAAAACTAAAATGCCTGGGAGAATGAAAAGGTCTTCACCTGGCTCTGAAAGGAGCCTCTTTGGGAAGCTCATTCCACAACCTGGGTGCCACAGCAGAGAAGGCCCTGTTCTTCGTAGCCACCTACCTCGCTTCCTTTGGCAGGGGCTCCCAGAGAAGGATCGCTGAAGCTGATCTTAGGATCCAACCAGGTGGATACAGGAGGAAACCATCCTTCAGGTAACTTGGCCCCAAGCCGTTTAGGGCTTTGAATGTTAATACCAGCACTTTGGATCATGGACTAGGCGCCAGTGCAGATGAAAAAGTATTGGCATAATATGATCATGTAAGGCCAGTCCCTGTTAACAGTCTTGCTGGTCTAATTTGGACCAGGTGACATTTCCGGACTGTTTCCAAATGCAGCCCGACGTATAACACATTGCAATTATCCAAATGAGAGGTTATCAGAGCATGGATCACTGTAGCTAGGCAATCTCTGTCCAGATATGGATGTAGTTGGTATATTGGCCTGATAAAAAGTGCTCCTTGCCACCGAGTCTAACAACTACGAACCTGATCATTTGGGGGGGGGGGAGTGCAACCCCCTCCAGAACAGGTTGAACATCACCTAGCCGCGAAGACGAAACACCCACGAACAGAACTAGATTGAGTCTCAGTTTATTGGCCCTCATCCAATCCATTGCCACACTCAGGCACTGGTTCAGAACAGCCACTGCCTTCCCTGGGTTTGATGACAAGGAAGATAGATCTGGGTGTCACCCACTTATTGGTGACACCTCAGTCCACATCTCTGGATAACCTCCCCCAGCGGCTTCTAAACAGCGTGGGGGATTTAAAAAAAGAGCCCTGTGGCACCCCATGGCATGGCTTAGTTCCCAAGGACCATCTCATGAAATCGGCCATCCAAGTAGGAGCGGAACCACTGCAACGCAATGCCCCCCAGCCCAGAGAGCCTATCCAGAAGGGTACTGTGGTATCGAAAGCTACTTGAACCAAGGGGACTCGGTAATATACAAAACGTATTGAAGGACAGAGAGAAACCCAGTTACAAATGTCCCATCTCAGGTGATGAGACCCATCTATTAAAGTCAATACTGTTGTTCGCCGAACACGTTACGATTTGATAGGGCTTCTTCAGTGGCGGATTTCAAGAATTTCCCAGGGACCCCTTCAGCACGGCTCCAGAGAACACGGTACCCAACCTAGTACCATTCAAGGTGCTGTTAAGGCCTCATTGGCTCCAGGTTTCAAGGGAGGGGAAGGGCTCTTGCCAAAGCCTTTAACCTCCCAATCAGCTCCTGGACGCTTGGCAAGAACCCTCGTTGCCAGAACGCTTAAGCTCCTGTCTCACATTGAACCAGGAGCTATATAAAGCCCACAAGCTTACACTATATAAAGCTTACAAGGAGCTTGTAAGCTCCTTAAGGAGAAGAAGGAGCCGGTGACAACGCTTCATGACACATCCCTGTATCGTACACCCGTGTAGGAGGGCCTCTGCATTTGGCATCTGAGAAAGTACCTGTGGCGCAATGGTCCCTTTGATGGTGCAACCTGTGCAACCCCCACACCTGGAGCCACACACCTGGCTCCATTCACAAAGCTGCCTTTCGCCCCCAGCTCACGCTCCACAAGGATCTATGCTTTAGGGTGGCTTCTTGCATTTATTTATTATTTATTTACTTATTGCATTTCTATACCACCCAATAGCCGAAGCTGGGGGTTGGACTAGATGGCCTTATAGGCCCCTTCCAACTCTACTATTCTAGGATTCTATCCGCCGACACGCAGAGCCAGGGTGGCCTAGCGGTGAGAGTGTTGGACTGGAGGAGACCCAGGTTGAAATCCCGACTCGGCCATGAAGCTCACTGGGGCGACTTCGGGCCAGCAAACCGACTCTCAGCCTAACGCGCCTCGCAGGGTTGTTGCAAGAATAAAATTGCAAAGAGGAGGGCTGTGTAAGGCAAACGGCGGGATATAAATTCAATAACTTACGGCGCTAGTAAGAGAAAAATCAACAACCTCGTTTGTATCGGACTGGAAACTTCTGATAGAATATTTGCAAGAGGTGGGAAAAAATGATTTATGTAATGTGGTCTTAATACACAATACTGTGCAGGCCAAAGTGAAGTTAAGAATGATATAAAGCAGCCTTCCTCAACCTGGGGCGCTCCAGATGTGTTGGACTACAACTCCCAGAATGCCCCAGCCTGGCTGGGGCATTCTGGGAGGTGCAGTCCAACACATCTGGAGCGCCCCAGGTTGAGGAAGGCTGATATAAAGTTACGGTATTTACGGAACTAGTAAGAACAGATGGCCCATATGCCTGCCATGAAGAATGCCTTAAATGGAATATGGCCTTATACGTTTTGTGTGTTTTACAAGTTGTATTGTATTGTTTGTTAGGTTTGTGAAGTTTTGTTTCGTTTTTTTTCTGTAGAAAATAAAAATTGTAAAATTCAATAATCAATTAAATTAAAAAAAAAACAATTCTATACTAGAGGAACAACTGCCTGGCACGATGCCCTTAATTAGGCTCCCGAGCCTGTAAAATAGCCCTCTGTGCATTGCATTACTGTCTGTACTCATCCACACGCAAGTACAATAGAGACATGCGTGTGCATGAGTGACTTCGGGCCAGCAAACCTACTCTCAGCTTAACCCACCTCGCAGGGTTGTTGTGAGAATCAACACCGCCTTGGGCTTCTTGGAGGAAAAATGGTGGGGTATAAATGTGACAAATAAATAAGTAACACAAGGATGTAGGCCTTGCCATACCAGCCAGGGGGGTACAGTCCTACGGTAGTCCTGTGGGTGCTGCCGGTATTGAAGCAAATGGGGTGCTACTTGGTGCTCCTAAAAGAGATATAGGACCTACGTCAAACGAGATGGAGGGTCAATCTACTCAACCACACACACTGGTCCAGGCCACAAACCACAAAAAACCAGTGCGTTTAAAAAACACAGCAAATGGGAGATCTGTTTAGCATCGCTTCTGAACCCGGAACTCCAGCTTGTCTCTCCCCCAACGAAGTATAAAGTCACTTGCTATATCTTTTCTTCCAGCTGCAATGTGACAACGCAGGCGGGAAAATAGAAGGGAAAAGGTGGCAGCGGTAACCGTAGAAATGCTAAAAGGCTAGAGCAGTTCCGGAGGTGTGGAGGCCACAGCCCCCATCATCCCTGACAACTTGCCACGCTGGCTGGGGATGATGAAGGTGGTAGTCTAAAACATCTGGAGGGGACCAGTTCGGGGAGGGCTCTGAACACACAGCTCAAATGTCCTGCCCTCAATAGAAAGTTGTCATTGTCGATCCTTGGCCTGGTTTGAACGTCACAAAACAAGCCATATTTTTAAAAAATCATTGTGAGTTGTCATGAATTAAACAGCACGTTAATGAGTGCTACCTGATCAGACGTGGCAACCAGGATGATTGAGGGTCTGGAAACAAAGCCCTATGAGGAGAGACTGAAAGAATTAGGTGTGTTCAGCCTGGAGAAAAGAAGATTGAGGGGAGACATGAGAGCACTCTTCAAATACTTAAAAGGTTGTCATACAGAGGAGGGCCAGGATCTCTTCTCCAACATCCCAGAGTGCAGGGCACGGAATAATGGACTCAAGATACAGAAAGCTAGATTCCGGCTGGACATCAGGAAAAACTTCCTGACGGTTAGAGCAGTATGACAACGGAACCAATGACCTAGGGAGATGGTGGGCTCTCCCACACTAGAAGCATTCAAGAGACAGTTGGACAGCCATCTGTCAGGGATGCTTTAAGATGGATTCCTGCATTGAGGAGGGGGTTGGACTCGATGGTCTTGTAGGCCCCTTCCAACTCTACTATTCTACGATAGGCAATCTAAGGAAAGCCAGAGAAAGAACCATGGTAAGTTCTAGGGTTGTTCCTCTGGTTTGTCAGGCATATTTTCTCTGGCATATTTTCACTTAAAGAGTTTCTTTCTTTCTTCAACACTGGCCACGGGCCAGCATCCTCCACCACACCTAGCTTAGGGGCACAGGGCGGGTCGCTTGGAAAACAGCTCTCTTCTCCCACACCTTGCTGCCACCTCCCAACATTTGCCGCCCGAGGTAACCACCCCACTCTGTGTCATGGCAGGGCCGGCCCTGCACTCATGTCCTGCTTGTGGGCTTCTCCTTCGAGTCTCTGATTGGCTACTGCTGTAACCGAATGCTGAACTACATCCGCCTCTGGTTGGATGCAGCAGCAGCGGGGCTCTTCTTATTTCTTATAGTGGCGTATGTGAGCAAGCTTTCACGGGCTTATTTGCAAGCCTGCATTAAGGCAAGTGACTCATCAAAATCCATTCGCTCTCCACGAGGAGTTAAAGTAAAGGACTCCAGGGGTGGGTAGGTGGGAGAGAGAGAGAGAAGTTCTGCAAGCATATTGGCTGCTTAAGACCCACCTTCAGCAGGCTGGAGAAAGTCTGGGAGGGGGGCGGAGAGTGGAAGCAGGTTTGGCAAAGGAGGAATGACAGAGAGACGTACAAACGGGTTTTCAGAATTGATTGCAATCTCGAAAAACCGCAGGGTGGAACAGCATCCTGACGGTGTTACTGAAAGAGTCTCTTTCAGCCGTGAAGAAGTTTAGAGCAGGTCTACCGGACTCGTGAACCACCAAGCGATGAATGAGCTCCGTTTGTTTGCAAATTGGCCAGGCTTGACATAGCTTCTGGCCTGTGGGCCTAATTCAGCCCACAGAAGTTCCTCCAAGAGGGCGGTGCTTGGCCTCCAGGCCCCACCCCCTGGACGAAGCCCCGCTGTTATCTCCAACCTTTGTCTTTGCATTAACTTTGCATACTTTCACTCAGTTTCAGATCGTTCACCGCACTAATCTTACTGGGATTTTTTTTTTGTTCTTTTGAGAAACTAAAGGAAAGGACCCAGACAGATTATCCAACTTTGCTGCACCCTCAAACCTTTCTTCTCATGAGAACTAGAAACTTGATCTTTTTAATGTTTAATGTTAATACCAGTTAATGCTTTAACATTTAAAGTTTCTGCAGCTGAAACTCTCCCCACGGCCTGAGTTCGATCCCAGCGGAAGCTGGTTTCAGGCAGGCGGCTCAGGTCGACTCAGCCTTCCATCCTCCCGAGGTTGGTAAAATGAGTACCCAGTTAGCTGGGGGAAAGGTAATAACGGCCGGGGAAGGCAACGGCAAACCACCCCGCTATAAGGCCTGCCAAGAAAACGTTAGCAAAATCTGGTGTCCCTCCAAGAGTCAGTAATGACTCAGTGCTTGCACGAGAGGTTCCTTTCCTTTCCTTCCTTCCCATTCAGTTTATTATCAGACACATTCCACATCATTAACCTGATGGTTTTTAGGGTGAGGTTTTAGGATTTTCCCCAATTGTATTTATTATTATGACCGCTTGCACCCCAACCAAATATCCTAGGATGAAGGGTGGGTTAAAAAAAAAACACGCTTTCAATAAATAAATAGTGAAAACTACAGGTGCAAATGGCTGGGACCAGGGGAAATGGGTGCGAGCTGTGCTCCAAACATCCAACACACACACACACCCAGGTGAATGAGTTAGCTGGCTTTAAGGTGTTTAAGATGTTCCCTCGGAGTGCCTACTCCGAGGGTAGCTCGGAGGACGGCAACAAGGGAGAGGGCCTTTTCAGTGGTGGCCCCCCACAATTATGGAACGATCTCCCGAATGAGGCTCGCCTGGCACCAACATTGTTATCTTTTCGGCGCCAGGTTAAGACCTATTTCTTCTCCCAGGTATTTAACAGCATTTAACAACATATGCTGAGTTCGTTTGTTTGTTTTTAACGGACCCCCGAATAGCTGTTTTTATAAGGATACGGTTGTTTGAATGCTGTTTATGTTTTAAAACTTTGTATATTTGTTTTTAATGTTTACTGTTTAAAACTTTTGTAAAACACCCAGAGAGCTTCGGCTATGGGGCGGAATATAAATGCAACAAATAAATAAATAAATAAATAAATGTTAAGAACCACAGGTCAGAAGATTTGCAGTGTCTACTTACGCGCAGCGTAGAGGGCAATTTTGTCATTCTCCTTATGCTTCAAGAGGTTTTCTGCATAGTTTAACCGGCTGCCTTTAAACCACTCCGGAACGTCCGCGATCCCCTTCGAAGGGTCAATCACCTGGCGGAAGAAAACCAGACATCCGTAGGAGAGGAGAGCTTAGGAATCGTAAGGCACTCGGGGCGTGCTCCTAGGACCCCAAGAACTTAGCCACTTATGCAGTGATATGGAGGGAATTATCAAAAATTATTATTATTACATTTATATACCGCCCCATAGCCAAAGCTCTCTGAGCGGTTTACAAAAGTTAAAAACAGTGAACATTAAAATGAAATATACAAAATTTAAAAGCATAAAAAGCATAAAATACAAACAAAAACAGCCAATATCCATTTAAAAACAACTATTCTGGGGTCAGTTAAAAACTCAGCATATGCTGTTAAACGTTAACTGCCTGGGAGAAGAGAAAACTCTTGACCTGGCGCCAAAAAGATAACAATGTTGGCGCCAGGCGAGCCTCGTCAGGGAGATCGTTCCATAATTGGGGGCCACCACAGAAAAGGCCCTCTCCCTTGATGCCATCCTCCGAGCTTCCCTCAGAGGACCTTAGATGTTGAGCGCAGTGTACGGGTAGGTTTATGTCGGGAGAGGCGTTCCATCTAGTATTGTGGTCCCAAGCTGTGTAAGGCTTTATAGGTTAAAACCAGCACCTTGAAAGGCAAGAGACGAGCCCTCTTTCATCTGGATGCCCTGGGAAGCGAGTCGGAAGAGGATAAATGATACGCCGTCTCAAATCAAAGCAAAAATTGCAACGTGAGACGGCCTGCTTTAGAGATTTAGGAGCTGCTGCTTCACATGGACAGAAGAGGGATTTTCGGACATCTGCCCTGGAATACTACTGTTGATAGAACAAGAAGTCTTGCAAGTATGAATGCTCTGTGAACTTGTATATTCCTAAGAGGTGACAGACGGTCTAGTCCTCAGCATCTCCAGGAAGGACTAGGAAAAGAATCCTGCCTGAAACCCTGGAGAACCGCTGCTGCCGGTCAGTGTCAACAATACTGGGCGAGATGGACCATGGGTCTGACTCAGTACCAGGCAGCTTCCTATGTCCCAGTTTTAGGTAAGCTAAAGCAAGGGCTGGGAACAGAACAGGAAAACGGTGTAAAGGCAGCTGGTTTCTTCCTCCATCACCTGGCTTTTATACCACCCAGCCCGATGAAGAGTTCTGGAGGACTCGAAAGCTTGCACGCTTTTGTAGAATTTTTGCAGGTCCTCATAAAGGCATTTTAAAACAAAAAGCCATAGGTGCTCCACCCCCCAAATACAGCTACAGAAACACACCCATGCGTGGCGATGGGGTCAACTTTTCCCTATTCAGACGTGAACATTTGCCACTTGATGAACGCAACCTCAAGGGATTAATTTGATGCACGAGAGCCCCGCCACAAGTCCGACCCGCTAACACCGTTTTCAAGGGGGTGCAATTCATTAATTCAGCTGGGAGTCTTCCAGTATGGGGTAGCCTGGTGACAAGCACTTCTGCGATCCGCAGGACACGCCGTTCCCAAACTTCCTTCAGATGAGACATTCCAGTCTTCATTCACTTTACAAAACAGGTGCGCGTTTACCTGAAGCAACCTTTGAAACAGAGCTGAAGGGTCAGATCCGTAACGGCTTACCTCGTCGTACAACCGGGAGAAGACAATCCCGCTGGAATTCCAAAACTCTGCCCAGAAATCTGGATAATGTTCCACCGACCAATGGTACAATTCATTATAGTTGGCTGTAAGCAAAAACAACATCCATATTTCAGGCTAGTGAAATTATTATTTATTGCATTTGTATTCCGCCCCATAGCCAAAGCTCTCTGGGCGGTTCACATAAGATAAAAACACTTAAAAACAATATACAAAGATTAAAACCACAAAAACAAGCAAAATACACATACATTTAAAACCACTATAACAACTTTAAAAACGAAGAGCGCCCCCCCAAAAAACCAGACCCACAGTCATTACATATTGCTAAATGCCTGGGAGAAGAGAAAAGTCTCGACATGTCAGCACCAGGCGGGCTTCGTCAGGAAGATTGTTCCACAGAAGATTGTTAAACTGAGACTTCTCCACCACAGAGAAGGCCCTCTCTGTCTGTCTGTCTGTCTGTCTGTCTGTCTGTCTCTGTCTCTGTCTCTGTCTCTGTCTCTGTCTCTGTCTCTGTCTCTGTCTCTGTCTCTGTCTCTGTCTCTGTCTCTGTCTCTCTCTCTCTCTCTCTCTCTCGTGTGAACCCAAGGCTTGCAGCTGAAGATTCGGCTCAGAGTAATGGGCTTAGCATATTGCTCCTTTGTTGTTGCTATTTTGCCGTTTCTAATCATGTATTTTCCTACCCCATTTTATTGAAAGCCACTCAGGGGTTATCCTACAAAAATGCAGGGTATGTTAAACTTGCCATTTCCAGGAAGTAAACCCAGCTGCAACTAAGGTGCACCCGCCGCTCTGGACTACACTTCCCATCAACCTCAGCCAGCTGGCTGGGAATGATTGGACCTGTAATTTAACACAGTGGGGGAGGGGCAGAGCTGAAGGAAGCTGTGTTACAATACTGACTAAAGCAAATAAGGAAACATGGAGGAACTTCTGTAAAACTGGATGGAGGCCAAATTATAAAGATACCCAGGCCAGTCACAGATTTTCAACCTAACCCTCCTCACAGGGAGGAGGACCATGTTAGCCACCTTGTGGTTCCTTGCAAGCAGAAACAATGCAGGATATAAACATAATAAATAATAGTATTGGGGCAATAGAATGAACTGCATTACTTCCAGCTGAAGGTTGGGTCTGCCATTTTTGAGCCTCCCTGCAAGACAAGAGCTAGCACATCTGGGAGTAGCATAGCCCACACCTTTCTGTGCTCATCTTCTACTTCCAGGGAGTTTTCCCCATAAACGGGAGCGTTCAAAAAGACACGGGCCACCAGCTCCTATGCAAAACGGTACAGTCCAATTCTACCACCTCGGGACTGCACCACTTCACTCTCCCCCCTTTTTCGGCTGTATGTTAGATTAGCCCTTTCTCGGACCCATCAAACTTGATGTATTAGATGTATTTATCTTGGCCCTAAAGCCAATTTCTCAACCATTGCAGCAACTGTGAGCAAACCCTAGAGATGTGAAGGACTGGGGGGGGGGAACAGGGAAACATGGGTGTGGAAAGAGAACCAAAAAAAAATTCAGGAGGGGATGATTCCCCACCCCAAGTTTTCCAAAAATCCCTGGGAAAATGGAGGGGGAACAGTCTCCCCTCCCTCCCATTTTTCCAGGGGCCTCATATTTGTAGCTGCATCCTGCAACAAGGTCTATCAATCGTGAAAGCCACCTGTTGCTATTAAGAACAGTCATTAGCTTCTATATTTGTGAGTCATTAGCCATCCTATTTGTTAGCAGGGAAGCGGTTAATAAACCCAGGACCCTACGGAACACAAACAAAACCCAAATGTCTGCCTGGTTAACGGCTGCCACTCCAAACAGCAGAGGCCACGCAAACAACCCTTTCGATATTTTCTCTGGGAACACAAGTTAAAAGACTATATCTCAATTCATCTTGCGCGCTGATGAAGTGGAAGATTATGTCTGGCGTCTACTAAAGGGCAAACCAGCCTTCCGCAGACATTTAACCTGCTAAATGAGAAAGAAGAGGGAACAGAAGATGCTAAATTCCTTAGTGGACGCTGAAGAGTGACATGCTTTAGAACAAGGTGAGACGATTTGGTTAATTGCGGCACGGGAGAGCGGAGATCTTGGAGCACGCAAGGGAATCCCCGGTGTTATCTCCGATTTGAGATGTGAGGTAATGGCGGGAATTCCTCAGTGGGAGGGGCTTGAAGGCCAAGCCCCGCCCCCTAGAGGAACCCACTGAGGTTTTGCAAGCTAGATGTGGAACCTCCACGAGTCAGAGGCTGCATTAGGCCCACGAGCCAGGCGTTCTGCATCCCTGCTTTAGAGAGAAGTGGATCTTCTCGATCCTCCCAGAGTGCAGGACACGAAATAATGGGCTGAAGTTACAGGAAGCCAGATTCCAGCTGGACATCAGGAAAAACTTCCTGACTGTTAGAGCAGCACAGCAATGGAACCAGTGACCTAGGGAGGCCACACTAGAGGCCTTCAAGAGGCAGCTGGACAACCATCTGTCAGGTATGCTTTAGGGTGGATTGCTGCACTGAGCAGGGGGTTGGACTTGATGACCTTATAGGCCCCTTCCAACTCTACTATTCTATGATTCTATGATCTTAAACTGGTCTTCAGCCATAGTGACAGGGATAGCTACAGGACATGTTAAGAGGCCAGTTAACAGAGCTTGCGGTGCTACAATTTGGGGGTGGGGGGAGGGAAATGTGTTCACAGCCCGACAGTGAGGCAAGGCGAGGCAGCCACCTCAGGCGGCAGATTTGGGGTGCCATTAAGCGCAGCGAACGGACACATCTGACCCAAGAGCACAATCTATGGAGAAACTTGTTCATTGTGGATTTGCGAAGAAACGAAGACACCAATCCTTAGCTCAGAACACAGGCCACGGTGGGCAACGTATGGTCCTCCAGATGTTTCAGCCTTCAATTCCCATCAGCCCTTGCTCACACAGCCAACAGTGAGGGCTGATGGAAGTTCTAGGACCAAACACATGGACAGCCATAAGTTGCTTCCCTTCCGGAGTCCAGCCCCGGGAAACTCTAAGGGGTTCCCAGGCATGCCTCAATGAGAAGGTCAGGAATGGGCAGGCCAGCTTGGGAAGGGGTCACCATAGCTCAGCGACAGAAGGCCTGCTTTGCACGCAGAAGGTTGCCGGTTCAATCCCCGGCATCTCCAGGGAAAAGGCTGAAGAGGTGGACGTAGAGGCCTTCCTCATCACGGGACCCTGGAGAGCCAACACCCATCAGAGCAATAATAATAATCACGGGCTTGATGGAGAAATGGTCTCACCTGGCACAGGGCAGCCTTCTCCACCCTGGTTCTTATGAGTTGCCGTCCAACACTGCTGGAGGCCACCAGTTTTGGTATAATGCTGCTAAAGAGCACGAACCAGGAAATTCCTGGTCGCCCCAGCCCTAACACACCTTTCAGGTGAATTGAGAGGATGCCTATATAAACATGACTAATATTTACACAGGGTCCTATCCTATACAGGATACTATACAAACATTACTGCTTGATGCTGCATTGGACACCGAAAGCATTTCCCACGTCATTTCATTCAGCTGGCTAGGTTGCTGTTGGCTGGGGCACGCTGGGAGTTGTAGGCCTTTTGACTGTCTAAAGCTGCACAGGATTGCTCCTGAAATTGTAGTAAGTTAGCTCTGACTCTCTGGATAAGAAGAGAGCCGTGGTGGATCAGACCAAGGGCCTATCTCGACCTTCTCCAGCCTGAAGAATGTTCTGGATGTCAACTCCCATCAATCCCAGGAATCCTGGGAGTTGTAGTCCAAAACATCTGGAGGGCAGCAGGCTAGGAAAGGCAGGACTATCTAGTCCAGCCTTCTAGTTGCCCAGTGGCCAACCAGATGCCCCAATTGGAAGCCCACAAGCAGCACGTGAGCGTAACAACGCTGTTCCTCGCAGGTTCCCAACAACAGGTACAACCAAGGCATACTGCCTCCATCAATGGAGGTCATGTACAACCATAATGACTAGTAGCCATAGATAGTCTGACCCTCCGCACATTTGTCTAATTCTTGATGCTCCCTTTCCCCCCTTTGCTGATGTGTTTGTGGCGGCTTTCGTTTTTACTGGATTTTTACTGCCTTTTAAACTTGACTCGCACTGGCTTATTTATACAGCAAGCTGCTTTGTTAAGGCTTGGGCCTTGAAAAGAGACGAGAAATATTCAGATATATAAACAGACACCATTTCCCAAGCAAGCCAGACAGATAACTAGAGGTAACCCGAAAACAAAGTACCAAGGCAGCAACCGCACTTGCCTCCCCCGCTCAAAGAAAGGTACACTGCCTTTGAACATGGAGGCTCTATTTGAGACAGGCCGCAGCTCAGAGGTAGAGCCCCTGCTTTGCATGGCGAAGGTCCTAGGTTCAGTCTCTGGCATCTCCAGGTAGGGCTGGAAAAATCCCTGCCTGAAATCCTAGAGAGCCACTGCTGCTAGTCAGTGTTGACAGTACTGGGCTACATGGATCAAGTGTCTGACTCAGCATAAGGTAGTTTCCCATTTTGCTATTGAAATTAGCCCATGAGGACTAGAAACTTAGGGAAAGGCTCTAGCTCAGTGGCACACCACCTGCTAAACGCGCTGAAGGTCCCTAGTTCAATCCCCCTGGTTTCTCCAGGTAGGGTTAGGAAGTAATCCGGCCTGAAACCCTGGAGAGCCATGGCTGCCAGATGGACCAAGGGTCGGATTCTGTATAAAGCAGCTCCCCATCTAACTACCCCTATTAACTACATAAACCCATGAGTATATAGAGTCCTTTCTTGTTGCCAACCCTATGACCCCCTATCTGATGACAATTCACCTGCTAAACCCAGAGACGAGGCACACACCCCTCCCCCACCCTCCAAATGTTGTCGGGACTGCAAAGCCCATCACCTCCTCCCCACTATCTAGGGCTGATGGGAGTTGCAATCCCACGACATCCAGAAGGCCACAGATTTTCCTACTCAAGGTTCTCCTACATCCCTTTGGCCGCAACCTTACTGATTCAAACGTTGCATCCTCCAATTCTGCACCAGATTAAAATAAAATAATAATAATAATAAATGCATGCAAAAGGGGAGAAACGCACATATATCCTGATGGATAGGATAAGACTGCAGCCCAAAACCTCCTCCTTTAGCATCTATTGTAATTGTTGTTATTGATGCCCCCCCCCCTCCCCAGCAAAAGACTCACCCAGGTGGATGCCATAAGCAGCAGCCACCGCTGCCCGGAACTGATCCATATTGGTGTTGCGTTTGGAGTCCGGCTCCCACATCACCTGCGACTCCATGATCTCCAATTCCCCAGACATGGCTCGGATGGGCTCGGGCTGCTACCACGCACCGGCGGGAGATGCGGCCGCTGGCTCGGCTCAAGACAGACTGCGGGGCTCCGCCTCCTGGAAGCGGCTTAAATAGGACGCCTCACCGCTCCCGGCTCCTCGCGTAAGCTTCCGCCAAAGGCGATGGGGGAACGAGAAAGAGTGCGTGGGACTATTTCTGTTTGTATATTCCAATAAGGCGGGTGGTGGGGATGGATTCACGCCAGCTGGCAAGGGAGCTCGTGTGCACAGCCTATGTATATTACCTGCGCTAGAGGATGGGGGTTAGGGTATTAAAAAAAGCAAGGGAGTTCTAACCCGGGGTATCCCTGCTGCACTGCATGTTTTTATACCGGTTTTGTGCCAGATTTCACAGAGCAGGGTCACCCCGCAAAGGGTTCTGGGGGTTGTAGTTTGGTGGCGGTGCTGAGAAGGCTAGGTCGGTTTTTAAGGCAGCCTGCCCCCAGCTTGGTGCTCTGTGTGTGGGTTGAACTACTACGAATCGCCGCCCCACTGACATCGGGGCTCCCAGTTAAAACATCAACTACACCAGAAGTGGAGAACTGGACCTCTTGTGGTCCCAATCCAGCACTTTGGGGGTCCCCAAATGGCCATGTCGCTTTTCCTTGCCACGCCCTCTTCACACACCCCCACTGACAATAATTTGGGGAGGGGTTCCCAGCTTTTGCAAGGTTTCCACTCACTACCCCCATCCTAAAAGGTTTGGATATGTTTCTCCTAAGGGTGAATTCCTGCTAGGAATTCAAAACTGAATTCCGTCCTCATAAGAACATAAGAAGGGTCATGCTGGATCAAACCAAGGGTCCATCTAGTCAAGCAATCGGCTCACGCAGTGGCCAACCAGCTGTCAACCAGGGACACACAAGCAACAGCATCCTCCCACCCATGTTCCACAGCAACTGGTGCACACAGGCTTACGGCCTCAGATACTAGAGGCAGCACACAACCATCAGGGCTAGTAGCCATGGATAGCCTTCTCCTCCAGGAATTTATCCAACCCCCTTTTAAAGCCATCCAAATTGGTGGCCATCGCTACTCCTTGTTGCAGTGAGTTCCATAATTTAACTATGTGCTGTGTGAAGAAGTACTTCCTCGTTTTGAAAGAGGTTCCCACCCCTGAAAATATACTAAATCACTATCCCCTCCGCACCCCATATGGAGTGTGTCCTAAACCCCAACTGTTGTCACTATATTATAAACCGTTGTAAAGCAGTAGTGTGGATCCTGCCGTTCGATCTACACTGCTGCTTTAAAATGGTTTATAACCGCAGTGACAGCTGTTGGAGACCAGGACACGCTCTTTATTCAGCTTTCAAACCATTTTCAAAGTGTCATATCCTGCTTGGTGCAGATCTGGCCATGAAATAAAAAAGCATCTATTTACTGAGAAGTATATCCGAAGTGACTTCAATAGGACTTACTCCCAAGTAAACCTACATAAGTTTGCAGCCACCCAGGCTTTGTAATGGCAGTTCCCATGGTTTCCTGGGGAGGAGGAAAGATTATTCAGTCCGTTGTAAGACTTGTGCAGCAGGCACGCCCTTACGAGATGGACTGGATTGCAGCCAAGGTAAAGATGACGCAATACCAAGAAAGAACACTGCTAAAGCTGGCAGATCCCCTGAAGCTGGGATCCTGGAACACTGGCGACTGGGCGCTCAGGTGTGGCACCCATCTGAGAAGGTGGCAAAGCCTAGAGGCACCAGATTATTACTTTTGAAAGAGATCACGCGCCTCTCCTTTTAACCAATCTCTTTCTCCAGTTCTATCAAAACTGACTGAGCCTTCATTGAACGGTGGCCACTTACACATCATCAAAACATTTGGCCCTGGTTAGGCCTCATCTAGAGTATTGCGTCCAGTTCTGGGCTCCACAATTCAAGGAGGATGCAGACAAGATGGAGTGTGTTCAAAGGAGGGCAACCAGGATGATCAGGGGTCTGGAAAGAAAGCCCTATGAAGAGAGACTGGAACAACTGGGCATGTTTAGCCTGGAGAAGAGAAGATTGAGGGGAGACATGATAGCACTCTTCAAATACTTAAAAGGATGTCACAGAGGGCCAGGATCTCTTCTCAATCCTCCCCGAGTGCAGGACACGGAATAACGGGCTCAAGTTACAGGAAGCCAGATTCCAGCTGGACATCAGGAAAAACTTCCTGACTGTTAGAGCAGTACGACAATGGAATCAGTTACCTAGGGAGGTTGTGGGCTCTCCCACACTAGAGGCATTCAAGTGGCAGCTGGACAACCATTTGTCAAGTATGCTTTAGGGTGGATTCCTGCATTGAGCAGGGGGGTGGACTCGATGGTCTTGTAGGCCCCTTCCAACTCTACTATTCTATGATTCTATATGTTTGCATGATCTGTAGACCTAATCTATAGGTACCGATACAAATCCTGGAATAATTACTGTGATTTAAACAATCACCGCCCCTGTTTTCTTTCTTTACTTTTAAAAAGGACTAGGACTGACCAGACTTTTAAATAGAGGACTGTCCTCTGTAAAACAGGACACATGGCCACCCTACTTCATTGGTGCTTGCCTCTCAGGGCCAAAGTATATGACATGTTAAATATGTAGTGTACAGCCGACCCTGCCTTTCTTTCTTACTCTCTAGTAAATCTGTGGGGCCATGATCCAATTGAGACCACTGCATATGGGTAGAGGAGGTTTAACCCTCATGAGGTTTACATCCAGTTAAATGTATTTGGAATCAGGGCAGGCTCCAGGTTTGAAAGTGTCCCCTTCTTGAGGTCCCTTTTATATCAGTCCCATGTTCCTGCCCCATTGGACTTAGCTGGCAGCAGGAGTAGACTTCTTGCAGCCACCATTTTAATTTCCCACAATGCCCTGGAGTGATGCTATGTCAGGGGCATTGTGGGAAATTTTAATGGTGGCTTCCCCCGACCTAGTATAAAAGGAGCCCCAGGAAGTAGAGCCAGTGAAGGTGTTGGGATCCAGAGAGGTGTTCAGGAGTACCGTACAGTAACTCCACATCTGTTTGGGATGTAGATATTGAAAATAACGTCATTTAAAAACAATGGGGGTAGTGTCATTCATTTCAAATGGATGTGATGTGGGTTGCAAGGTTTTTTCCTGCACATTTTGTGGCTTAATTCTGAAAAACACATCCACCACTTTGAGGGTACTTTTATATGAGTAATTTAAACTCCACAGAACTTAATGAACTTCCTCAAAGAGACTTCGCGATTGAAGCATTTGAATGTCTGTGAAAACTGGGCTTATTCAGACATGATTTCCTTGCCCCTCGTTTCTGTTTCCAATCATTCTGACTTCCTTCCCTGTACATAGAAAGTAAGATTTTAAGTGAATGCAGGAGCTTCTCGAACCCTGAATCTCATTTCTCTAAAAGGAGTTCCAACCACCATCTCAGGCTGACAGCCGAGTGCAACTATCTGGGGAACTACAAATTCGTTTCTAACACCACCACCTTGGTACCTAAGGATTACTTCCCCTGAGCATGTACAGAGTTCCTTTCCACCAAGCAGTAAGAAATCTCCCCCCCCTTTTTAACGGGGGTGCCTATAGGCAAAATAGCAATAAGTGGGTTCAGGCACCCAACGTAGTCTGTACAATCTGATTTTCTCCATCGCACCCTGCTTGTCTGGGACGGTAGCTGTCCTTCATAGAACACACACACACACCATGTGATGCCACCACAAACAGATGTGCACCGACAACAAGATTGGCTCAGATATGTTTCTCCTTTCCAATTTCTGGCTGGGCCAATAAAAATTCTGGGTAGGTGACAACCCCATTTAGGAACGGGGCCAATACCTTAACCTGTTTTGTTTCTGCTTCTTTTAATTTAAAAAATCAGGCTTCTCCTTGCATCGTTTGCAGAGAGTTGAGCTGAAGCTCAATGGGATCATTGGGTTACTGCTATTATTAAGGTTGGTTGTTTTTCTTCTTAAATGCATCGTTCATGTTCTTGAACCATTGCTGCCTGTCTTCTTCTTTTTTTTTTTTTAAGCGCTCAGCTCCCTAACAAACAGTTCAGTCATTCGGTGGAAGGGCGGATTAATCTCCGGTTTCCCAGCACACCACAATCAGATTAAGCACCCATTGGCTGACACTTGACTGGTTCCACATCAGCCCAGTGCCTGCAGCATGAAACATGTAACAAGCTGCAGAAAGGCTGACACAAGACCTGGCCAATGGCCTGCAACTTTGAAGAAACTCACCCTGGGAGGGCCAATGAGACGGAGAGCCAAAGGAAGGCGTGACCAATCAGAGCGGGGAACTCCGTGGTCATGCGGAGGGTGGGAAGCGCATTGATGCATTTTGGTTGGTTTCCACACCGCCACAAAGGCGGATGCCAAAGGTGAGATGTTTGCAATCGCTTTTGCGCTGTTGCGGATTGCATAAAAACACACACAAGACAACAGCAGACTTGGGGTAAAGCAGTAGATTTTGATTTCAACACAGTAACAAAGTAGATATAGAAGGAACATCTCAGACTGAGTATTAGCAATTGCTTTGGCAGCAGCTACGGATTGCAAGCACAGCCATTTGAGGTCAAACGCAGTGCCAACAGAAAATCAATTCGTCTGGACCAAATGTAGTTCTTGTTTCAAAACGTGCCAACCAAAAATGGAAAGGAAAAACAGCCAAATTGGGCTTACTGAGAAATGTTTGTCTTTAAACAACATGAACCCGGTTGTGCCTAGCAAAGGAACAGGAGAGGTGGGCTAGATCTACACAACTGTTTTATAGGGATAATAGGGATAAATGCCAAGATCTACATTTAGGAAATAGAAACCAAATGCACAGTTACAAGATGGGGGATACTTGGCTCAGCAATACTACAAATGAGAAGGATCTTGGAATTGTTGTAGATTGCAAGCTGAATATGAGCCAACAGTGCGATATGGCTGTAAGAAAGGTCAATGCTATTTTGGGCTGCATTAATAGAAGTGTAGCTTCCAAATCACGTGAGGTACTGGTTCCTCTCTATTTGGCCCTGGAGTATTGCGTCCAGTTCTGGGCTCCACAATTCAAGAAGGACGCAGACAAGCTGGAGCGTGTTCAGAGGAGGGCAGCTAAGATGATCAGGGGTCTGGAAACAAAGCCCTATGAAGAAAGACTGAAAGAACTGGGCATGTTTAGCCTGGAGAAGAGAAGATTGAGGGGAGACTTGATGGCACTTTTCAAATACTTAAAAGGTTGTCACACAGAGGAGGGACAAGATCTCTTCTCGATCGTCCCAGAGTGCAGGACACAGAATAACGAGCTGAAGTTACAGGGCCGCTTCCTGACTGTTAGAGCAGTACGACAATGGAATCAGTTGCCTGGGGAGGTTGTGGGCTCTCCCAAACTGGAGGCATTCAAGAGGCAGCTGGACAAGCATGTGTCAGGGATGCTTTAGGGTGGATTCCTGCACTGAGTGGGGGGGTTGGACTCGATGGCCTTGTAGGCCCCTTCCAACTCTGCTATTCTATGATTCTATAGCAGGACTGGAGTGCACCGATAACTGTTGGGGCACAAGCCATATACCACTTTCATAGTGTTATATCCTGTGTGTGTGTTTTTATTCCACATTTGTAATGATTTGACACAAGGTGTAGATCTGGCCCTGGTGTGGTGTAATGATTAGAAATTTGGTCTAGCGCTGGGTTCAAATCTTCACTTAGCCACGGAACTCACTGGGCAGCTGAGAGTGCCTTGGAGGAATGACCGGATAAAAATATAAATTAGGGATAAGTCCTGCGTCCATGTCTGTAGGAATAAGACAGCTAGAGAATGCTGGGAGCTGTAGGCTTTTTTTCCTGTCTAAGGAGTATTTTGATTATTGTCTCTTTCTCGCTCATGGTGGTTTTTCTAGACGGACATGGCGGGCATTGCCAAGTCATGCTGTCTTTTACAGATTCAATTGAGCATGTTTAATTATGACTGCTTTCTGGATAGTGGTGTGGATGTATTTTGGTAGGCCCAGTTTCTGAAGGTCTTCTGTATAGTTCTTTGATGTGATGCTGGTGACTGATATGATTAACAAAATAATAGTGACCTTTTCCTGTTGCAATAGTTCTTTGACTTCCATGGCCAGTGGTGTATATTTTTCTCTCTTTTCCTCTTCAACATTTTTGTCATTCGGTATTATTATTATTATTATTATTATTATTATTATTATTATTTGCATTTATATACCGCCCCATAGCCAAAGCTCTCTGGGCAGTTTACAAAGATTAAAGGACTGAACATTAAAAATCAATATACAAAATCTAAAAACAGCTAATATTTAAAACAATTTTAAAACTCTCAGCCGGACCAGGAGGGAGTGAGGGAAGCCGCCTGCCATGAGGGGGGTGCTGCCCCATTGGGCCCCATTGAAATCACTTAGCCTTGACTAACCTAAGTCTCGTTGATGTCAATGGGCTTCCTCTTAAGGAGAACTACAATCTGGATCCAACCCATTGGAGGGAAGGAAGCCGACTGCCATGAGGGGGCGCTGCCCCACTGGACCCTATTGAAATCAATGGGTCGGCACTTAACCTTGATTAGAATCAAAGAATAGTAGAGTTGGAAGGGGCCCTCTAAGGTCATCAAGTCCAACCCTCTGCTCAATGCCGGGAGAAAAAATCGTTGCATTGGCCGGGAATCGAACCCGGGCCTCCCGCGTGGCAGGCGAGAATTCTACCACTGAACCACCAATGCTTATGTCCCATTGATTTGAATCTGGAGGAGGACTAAATGCAGATCCACTCCATGAGAGGGAGGGAGGGAGGCTACCCCACAGCCCCCACTGAAATCAATGGGACGCAATTTAGCCGGGACTAGTCCCAGTCCCTTTTATTTCAATGGGCCTCCTCGGAAGAAGGACGAAATGTGCCTCCAACTCACCCATTGGAGCGGGGTTGCGAAGCAGGCCGCCGGCCATGAGGGGGCGCTGCCCCTCCGGGAAAGACCGGCCGTGAGGACGCTCTAGGACGGGCGGGCTGAGGCGAGGCAAGCGCGGCAATAACATCCCGGCTCCGGCCGCCGCCGCCGCCACTACGAGTAGGCCGCGGTAGGAGCAGCGCTGAGGGCGCCATGGCGGGAGGGCGCGGGGTGCTGCTGGTCTCCTTGGGCCTCCTCCTGCTGGCGGGCCCCGGGGCCTGGTCGGCGCGGAGCCGCAGCGCCGACAAGCAGAACAGCCTCCGGCGGGCGGCCAGCGGCGTCTACCAGGGCGTGAGCGGCCTCTTCGGCGAGGAGAACGTGCGCGCCCTGCAGAAGGTGAGGCCGGGGAGAGGCCGGGCCTGAGCCGCCTCAGGGGCTTTGGGGGGGGAGGGGAAGGGAGGGGAGGGGGCGTTGGGGGGCTCGCCCCTAAAATGGGGGAGGAATTGGGGGTGGGGGGGAGCGCAGAGGTTTGGGTGCCTCGGAGTGGAATGAGAGGAATTAAACTAGGGTGACCCTATGAAAAGGAGGACAGGGCTCCTGTATCTTTAATAGTTGCATAGAAAAGGGAATTTCAGCAGGTCTCATTTGTATATATAGAGAACCTGGTGAAATAAGTAACTCTTCAAATACCTAAAAGGTTGTCACACAGAGGAGGGCCAGGATCTCTTCTCGATCCTCCCAAAGTGCAGGACATGGAATAACGGACTCAAGTTAAAGGAAGCCAGATTCCAGCTGGACATCAGGAAAACCTTCCTGACTGTTAGAGCAGTACGACAATGGAATCAGTTTCCTAAGGAGGTTGTGGGCTCTCCCACACTAGAGGCCTTCAAGAGGCAGCTGGACAACCATCTGTCAGGGATGCTTTAGGGTGGATTCCTGCATTGAGCAGGGGGCTGGACTAGATGGCCTTGTAGGCCCCTTCCAACTCTGCTATTCTATGATTCTCTCTTCATCACAACAGTTAAAGCTGCAGGGGCTATACTAGAGTGACCAGATTTAAAAGAGGGCAGGGCGCCTGCAGCTTTAACTGCTGTGATGAAGAGGAAATTCCACCAGATTCCACATATATACAAAGGACACCTGCTGAAATTCCCTTTTCGGTACAACTGTTCAAAGATACAGGAGCCCCGTCCTCCTTTTCATAGGGTCACCCTAATTAAACGCCTGCATAAATGACAAGTAATCACGCTTGTGGCTTCGACATAAATACAGAACAGTAAGAATGGTAATGGGGATAATAAATAGGAATAATGGGCATAATGATAGGGATAAATACAATAGTCGGAATGGAGGGATAACGGGAACAATGAAATAATAATAGGGGCATTAATTGTAATAGAATGTAACCATAATGGGAGTAATTGGGGCAACAGCTGTAATGATAGGGATAATAGTTAAAATAAATGGGGGGTAATGATAATAAAAGGGGATAATGGTAGTAATGGGATAATGGTGGCGGTGAGAGGGATAAATGAGAAGGCCTTTAATTTTATGGCTTTAAACTGATTGTGTTGATTAATTACGTGCTTATAACAGTTGTTGGGGCGCTGGCTGGGGGTCCTGGGGAAAGGCAACTACTTGTCTGTGTAAGGAGGACTTGCGTTTTCTTTTTGACTTCTGCTTTTGACAGCTAGGTCAAATTGAAATAGTAGTCAATGTTGCAGTAGGGATGGCTCTGTGGTCTTCAAAGTTTTGACAATTGGAAGCGAAATAATAAGTGGTCCTAACAGTGATTGGGATCTGTGGGTCAGAAGGGTGAGTATGTTGGCAAGAGAACCATTGTATTGGTCTGAGACAAGGGAGATCAAGGTTCTAGTCCCCAATACATCATGAAGCTCGTCGGAGCACTTTGGGCCCGTCCCTGACTCTCAGCCTAACCTACCTCACAGGGTTGTTGTGAGGATAAAGCGGAGAGGAGGAGGTCCATGTAAGCTGCCTTGGGTTCCTTGCCAAAAGGAAAGAAGGCGTAAGGAACATGTTGCTGGGGAACATGGGTGGGAGACTGCTGTTGCACCATGTCCTGCTTTGTTGGTCCCTGGTCGATGGTTCGTTGGCCACTGTGTGAACAGAGTGCTGGGCTAGATGGACCCTCGGTCTGAACCAGCATGGCTCATCTCACGTTCTTTTAAATGTAATAATAATAACAATAGAGGCAAAAGGGGAATCAAATTGAATTGAATATCTGAGTAACCAAATATTAATGATAACTTCATGATCTGTGTTGTTGTTGCTTTTACACCAATCAAGCTGAAATAAATTTTGATGGCACATTGCTTCAGGAGATAAATTGAGCTGAAATGTTGGCTCTGAAATGCTTAAGAGAACTTGGTGCTGTACTGAATTATTTTGAAAACCCACTGTGCTGTCCGAAAGACTGTGATCTAAACTAATCTCTTATAAAAGTTGAGGGAGAGGCATGGCGTCAGAATGGACAAAAGATTAGGAATGGGTAAAAGGCAAACCGTAGTCCATTGGTAGAGTAATAGCTAATTTCTAATTGGCTTTCAAACATCTGTTGAGAGTTTTGCAGTGAGTGGTGAATTAGGTGGATCTTTCTCTAATTCTGCAAAAACGCCTTTCTCTGCCTGAAAAAGTCCATGTAGAAGAGAGAATTTCCACTACTGCCCTTTCTTCACCCCTGTATGTCACACTGTGCCTGTCAAAAATTCTGTCATCCCTAGCAGCCTTGGGCTGGTGGTTGGGTCCTCTAATGGATTGGTTGTTCCAGTATCACCGTTTTCTTTCCTAGAGAGACAGACAGAGGCAGAAGATGACTAAATGCAAAGGAGATTGGAGCTTATCTTCAGGAAGGGATTTTGGAAGGTGCAGCTCATCCTTGCCTTGCCCAAAATTCCTTCTTCCGGAATTATTCCTCCCATCCACCTCTAAAAGATGCAAGAGTTCTGTCCTTTATTGCAACTTGGCACTAATAATGGCTTCACATGAGGGCAATTTCTTCCTAAGCGGGAGTCAAAGTACACATGACTCATATATTCATGGAACAGTAGCCCAACAGCCTTTTTCTTTCCCTTGTTGAAAGGGGTACTTAAGACCTCTGTAATGCGGAGCAGTGGTGGGGAACCCTGTCCTTGAACACACACACACACACACACACACACGGGGGGGGGGGGGGCAGTAGAGAGGGAGGGGAAAGGTTTTCGTGCCCCTCCTACACCACTTCTCTTCTCCCAATTCCCTTTCCCATCAGAAAAGAGATCCATCAAGCGACCATTACAGATGTGTAAGTTATTCTTGGGCCCAAAGATTAGATAGCAAAGGACCCAAAAAGGCTCTTGGCCCTTGAGATAGTTCTGTAGAGGAAGTGGTGAATTTCACTAAGTGCAGCTTTTCTCAGCTACGCTTCACAGTCAACACCTGCTGAAATGGCCTCCTACTTAAGGGAAGTAGTAGGAGTCTCTCTAGCTGGAGCGTATTGCTTTTTGGGGGGTGGGCATGGCACATGAAGATGAAGGCATTGAATGTTGACGCTTGAGGGGGTGGCTGGAGAATGAAGATTTTGATTGAGCTTGAATCTGGGGGACAGAACTTAAAACGTTTTGAAATGTGGAGGAATGGATAGAGAAGCCTGAATTAATGACCTTACTGCAACCTAGATGGCTTGTTTCTGTCTTTGGTAGATCCCTATGCTGCCTGTCCTTTTGCTGTTTGGTAGTGCTCGCCTGACCTGATGCCACGGAAGCACTGAAATTGATGCTTTCCCCTCAATGACCTCCTCCCTGCATGATGGTGCTGTTTGACTGCAAAGCTCTTTGCTAGATTTTTTTCTAGAGATGCTCCCATCCACTCTCACATCTTCACTTGTCCCCTGAAACCTCAACAGAAAGGTCATATTTCTAAAAATAAAGCCACTTGCTATAGATTGGCATGGGAAGTGAAAAGGAAAGGGCTGTGTGTGAGAGAGAAAGAGAGAGAGATTGATTATACAAAATAAGAATTATTTAGTAACCCTAAATAAAATAATGCTTATTAATGGTGGAACCAGGGAGGAAACGTGCTGGTTGTTGTTTTTCTCCATGCCTCCTCCCTTCTCCATTAATCGCAAGCTAATTTCTGGGCATTTCTTCAAAGCTCAGGTCTTAAAAAGCAACTCTGGAAGAAATGGCTCAAACTGACATCTCAATCACAGTGTTTTGAACAGCGAGAGCCTTCGGGCGCTGTGCCAGGGCTTTGAAGGAGAGGATGGCAAGAGCCTCTGGGTCTCTTTCTGGCAGATCTGTGTCCTAAAATGCAATTCCTTGACATTTGAGGGCCTGTGTTGAGCTTGACATTGTGTTTTGCTTTGCATGCGCTTAGTTCTGATTGAGAGTGGGCGCTTCAAAGCATGCGGTGAATTTAGAAGGCAAATCAGTAACCTGAATGGCAATAAAAGCATGAATTTATGAATTCTGTGGGGTCTCTTTGATTCCCTTCTCAGCATCTCCAGTTAAAGACGGTCTCAGGTAACAGAGTTTGGAAAGTTTCCTTAGGCTGAGGCTTTGGAGAACTGCTGTCAGTAAGGATAGACATTTTGGGGCTAGACAAATTAATGGTGTGACTCTGTGTAGGGCAGCTTCTCAAGTCATTGTTTGCTTACACTTTGCAGCTCAGGGATCTGCTGCTTGAGGGTTCAGCACTGGAAATTGCTTTCAGAACCAGGGTCCAGATGTACAATGTGTGCTTCTGATCATGTGCAGAGAGCACATCCACAAATTCTGGAGTCTTCCAGATCAAATATTGTGCCTTCCACGCACCACTGTTGCTTTGATTGGAAGTTAAGAATAACAGCGTAAGAGCTTCACTTGCAAGTTGTTGTCAATTGAGTGAAATCTTTCAACTCTGTTTCTCGGTTCTGCTTTCCCAGTTTTTCTCCAGGCTGACCGAGCGATTCGTATATGGTGTGGATGTTCTAGTGGATACGTTCTGGAGAATATGGACGGATCTTCTGGATGTCCTTGGGATTGATGGTAGGTGTGGAAAAATGGGCAGAAGTCTGCTGAATCTGATGGGGATTTGAAAAGAATTAGTATTTAATGGCTGAGTTCACACAACACGCTAACCCACCCATTGTGCATTGTTGTTGAACTATGGGTTATCATGTCTGAACGCAGTGCTTTTTCTGCAGGGTGGGTTATCGTGTTGTCTGAATGCAGTGTGTTTTCTGTGGGGTTCTTGTTAACCATTCTGAACAATCCAACAATAAGCCACGGGTTCTCCAGGTGGCTTGTTTGAGGAAAATAAACCACACTGCATGGTTAACAAGCCATCCTGCGAAAAACGTGCTGCGTTCAGACAACACGCTAACCCATGGTGAATTAGCTTGCTATGTGAACCTGGTCACAATCCCTAGAGGCATAGCTGTTTTAGTCTATTGCAGCAAAAACAAGAAAAAATGTAGTGGCACAATTAATCCTAGCATAAGTTTTCATGGACTATAGTACACTTCAAATGCATGGAGTGTTATCAAGAATTTCAATATAAAAACAGGAAAAGCTATGCTTGATCAGGCCAAGGGTCCATCTAGTCCAGCATTCTGTTCACACAGTGGCCAGCCAGGAACCCACAAGCAGGACACAGGCGCAACAACACCCTCCCACCCACATTCCCCACCAATGGGTCTACATAGGCTTACCACCTCTGCTACTGGAGGTAGCACATAGCTATTAGGCCTCCTCCAGGAATCTATCTAACTCCGTTTTAAAGCCATCCAAATTGGTGGCCATCACTACATCTTGTGGTTGAGAATTCCACAGTTTAACTATGTGCTGTGTGAAGAAGTACTTCCTTTTATTTGTCCTGAATCTCCCACTAATCAGCTGCATGGGATTATATAAAGAGTATATACGGTGGCAGGGACAGAACTGTAAACAGTGAGGTGGTAGTGGTAGTACATTTTGGTTCACAGAGTGGTAACTGACAGAGGCTAATAGTTGCAGAACCACCAGCGTTGAGCAATAACTACTCAACAGCAATTGAATCATAGCTTCCTTCTAGGCAGGTGATACTGTGTCTTTGCTCAGAGAGGCATTCATAACTGTCTCCATCCATAAGGCTAGACTGCTGCTGGCTCTTTTATTAGCCAGGTGTTTTTTTGGGGGGGGGGCAGAATTAAAGATGTAATCCTATGCATGTATAGACAGAAAAAAGTACTACAACTCCCAGCATTCTCCAGTCAGTGTGGGCGGCTGGAGAATGCTGGGAGCTGTAGGACTTTTTTTTCTGTCTAAGCATGCATAGGATTGCGCTTTAAGAAACCACATGGTTAGCTGTGGGTGGATCCTGTCCATTGCAAAAGGACAAGCAAAAACCAAGGGCATTTTTAAGATAACTAATTTCTTCCCCCTGTAAACACATGATCAATAATAGCTCTTGATGACATGAGGTAGTTCTTAGTGTGAATGGGTGGGGTTTATTACTTAATTGCACTATTCCTGCAGTGGGTTCATGCATAAGGCACAATGTTGAATACATTTGCCCAGAAATTAAAAGATCTGCCTGGAAACCCAATTTACATTAGGCAGACTTTTTTTTCTTCAAAGAGGTGGGGCAGGGGACAAATACCTTGCAGTTTCTTCTGCTCTGTTTATAGCTGCCCAAGGGAAAAGAGGAAGAAGCATCTTAAAAATGTTTTGTTTTCCTAGTTGAAGTAAAAGCATTTATGTTAGTTTGTTTATTTTAAAAACTGTATACCCTACTTTTCCATTGTGTACTAGCTGAAGTTTTCAAGTGATTTTCAGTGGCAGCCCCACATAGAGCATATAACAGTAGTCCAATCAAGATATAATACATGCATTACTTTTAATATTGTATTAGTTTTATATGTTTTAATTAGTTTTATGTATTTTATGGTATTTGTATCTAATGTTGTTCCCGCCTCAACCCAGAGGGAGAGGAGGGTAAGAAATAAATAAAGGATAATGTAGGGTAGAATGGACAACATGCAGGCCAAGACATCAGGGGTGGGGTGGGGGACGACAATTCCCATCAGTCCTCGTCTAGGGGTGATGGGAGTTCATAGAATCATAGAATAGCAGAGTTGGAAGGGGCCTACAAGGCCATCAAGTCCAACCCCCTGCTCAATGCAGGAATCCACCTTAAAGCATCCCTGACAGATGGTTGTCCAGCTGCCTCTTGAATGCCTCTAGTGTGGGAGAGCCCACAACCTCCCTAGGTAACTGATTCCATTGTCGTACTGCTCTAACAGTCAGGAAGTGGCCCTCCAGATGTTTTGGCCTATAAATTGCCCACTTCTGATATAGGTCTGAGCATACCAAGAACGGCTGCAGCTGGCGAACCAGTTGACACTGATCAAAAGCGCTCCTGCATGAAAACTTGTCATGAGGAAACCATTGGGGTGTGTGTGTGTGTGTGTGTGTGTGTGTGTGTAAAGTAATTCCTCCCGAAATCGTTTGCTGCTTTTCATGTGCCTGTTCATTTGTTGCTTCTGATGAACCTTCCTTCTGTCCAATTTCCAGGTTCCAACTTGACCCACTATTTCAGCCCCGGAGCCCTTGCCAACAGCCCGGCTCGCGCGCTGTTGCTGATCGGCGCCGTCTTGCTCGCTTATTGGTTTGTGTCTCTCCTCCTCGGGTTCTTCTTCTATGTCTTGCATGTGCTTTGTGGCCGGTTCTTCTGGATCGTGAGGGTTGCCCTCTTTGCGCTTTCCTGCGTGTACATCCTCCAGAAGTACGAAGGGGAGCCCGAACATGCCGTCCTTCCCCTGTGCTTTGTCGTGGCTGTCTATTTCATGACTGGGCCGGTTGGCTTCTACTGGAGGAGGAATAGCCACAGCACCCTTGAAGAGAAGATCGACCACCTTGACAGCCAGATCAGACTCCTGAATATACGGCTTTCTAGGGTGATCGAAAACATGGACAGAGGCAGTGACCAATGAAATACGATTTAGTTCACCTTTGACACCAGCTCACTTAGGAAATCGCTAAGCACTGTCTCTAGTTCATGAAAAGTTAGCCAAGCAACAAACCAACACTGGGGTAAAACAATGTGTAACGTTATAAGCCGTTCAATGTTAAGAGTAGTTTATCTAGACAATATACTGAAAGAAAGAAAGAAAAAATTACACTTGTAAGATAATCTTTAGCTGTATATTCAGAGGTTTTCCTCCATGAGTAGAATTTTATCCGCTTACTTTTTTCCAAGCATTTAAAACATCTTTTGTAAAACGTTTTTATAAAGGCATATTGAGTAGTCTATTTAAAATTACTAACAATACAACTTAAGCTTTATGCGGATTTGACATTTTAAAAGAAGGAAGAAAGCGTCAAATAATTCTACCAAATGCTTCTGCTGAGAAATGTTGGTTGTGGGGACGGGGTGTGTGTGTGTGGTCAGCTTCTCATCTTATTTTTATTTTATTTTGCTTTCACTGGATGACTTACTTTCATTGCCTCAAGTTGCCTTTTCGCATAATTGCAAAGGAAGGTATTTGTTCTAACTGGATCAGAAGATCACAGACTGGCTTTTAATGGCAAGGCAGAACAAGTGCCAATTTAAGCCCCTAAGAAGTATTTCTTGCTTGTCTTTCCTTAGCTAGTCATATTGGAGATCGGCAGCCCTGATGGAGTTTTGGTGAGGGGGTTCCATGAACTTGCCCTTTCTATAAGAGTTTCCCCCATTCACTCCTGTGGAGAGAGTAGCCCTACGTGCATACGCACACAAAAAAGGATGCATTCTTGCTTCACGGTAATGAATTAGGGAATCCACTCACTCAGGAGCGCTGTTACCAATAAGTCAAGTGCAGATCACTAGAATAGGTCCTGCAAAAGCCCTCTCACCACAAAAGCATTGCTGTGTTCTATTAAATCCCACCCATTTTAACAGCACTTAAACAGGAGGCTTTGAGCAACAAAATTAGATCCAGGGTTGTTGTTTTAAAAAAAAAAATTGCTGGAAAGGATGGGACAGGCAGGGCAAGGCAATGCAGAGTTGGTCTTTGCAATAAAATATTTTCCGAGCAGAATTAATTTTAAATACACATTGTGCATTGTTTTTAAAGAAAAGGAGAGAGGGGAAAACCCCGCCCCCCCCCCCCACCTCAGAACCCTAGCAGCTTCGTTTTAAAAAAGGCAGGAGATCAAATAACATTGCTAAAATGTTGGCTGCTGAAATCTTTCTCAGGACCAATAAGCGGCAATAAATTAAGTAAAATTATGAAGCGTACCTTCAGGAAGATCCGATGCTTTTCCTCCCACTTAACGTCGGTGTCATCTCCACAGTGGGTGTCCAGGGAGGACAATCGTGTTGAATCTGCCAAGGTAGGCAGAAAACCCACCTTGAGGGATCAGCAGTAATGCTTTGCCAGAATAGTGATTTGAGTTTCATGCTGTGAAAGGTGCCCGTTAAACAGTGATGAGGCAAGGCGAAGTTTTCTACCTAGTATTAATCTTCTGTTGCCTCGGAACCAAGTCCCTCCTAAGCTCTTGTTGCACTTAATTGTTTTTAAAATCATGTTCAAGAGCATGCTCTTCCTTGCGAAGACTGGAAAAAAATCAACGGAACCTAGAAATGCTCAGTTGAGTCCTGTCTGCTAGTAGCCGTGGGACTGGGCAGGATGAAACCATAGCTATTTTTAATGAGCTGTAATTTTTAATTTTTAAAAAGAAACTTGCTCATTATGTTAACAATGACTTTTCAGATTTTAAGAAACCAAAACCGCCAGGCAGTAGGTATCCTTATTTAAAAAGTGTGTTTCAGCATTCATTGCAAGTTGGCTTATAGGCAATGTGTGTCTTTCTCTTCCCGCCTTCTGCTGCCAGCTTGGCTCTGGATTTAGTATCATTGATCTAAAATGGAACTACTTCCTGAATAGCTGTACAGAGGTCTCCAACTATCCTCTGCAAACAAATCCTCCAATCACTGTTGGGGCGGGGGGACAAGTGAACCACTGGATTCCTTTTTAGTTGAGAAGACAAATGTAAAACCTACCCCTATTGCTCAAAATCAGCTCATCATGGTGGGTTACGGAGGAAGAATGTATATATTTTTATACACAAACATTTCACTGTATAAGGTTATTGTTGAGAGAAATATTGATGTAAATTTCGCACACTACGCTTGGACAGTATATGTAAAATCGGCTAACCTGGCGTGTGTTTCCCAGTTCTCTTCCCCCTTCTTCGTTTATGTATGGTCTGTTTTTAAGATTAGACAGGAGCACAAACTATTGTCCAATGTACTTGAAAAACGTTCTGATCATTGCCACATACAGTAATGCAGCTATTATGCTTTTGAAGGTAAACGTGATGTTGAATTATTATTATTTTCTGAAGTTCTATAAAATGCTAGCACTGTGTTTCCTATAGTTGGCTCCTCTGTTCTGTTTTTCATAGCCTCATCCTAAGGGGACCAGTCAGACTTCTCTGTTTTTGTACTGCTGCTATATTTTGAGTGTCGAGCCACTTTACAGAGAAGAGGACACCTTTATCCCTGTTTTAACTGAGAGACGAGAACTTAAGTGACACAATTACAGAGGTAGTGATCTTTAGGAATGCTTTGGTATTGCTGCCTGCTGTGATTTCTCTTCACAGACTGTGGTTGGAATTGCACAGGGGTTTTCCCCCTCTTCAAGATGGCTATTTGCATTCTTCTCAATGGAGTTTGTCACAACTGAACCCATTTTGGTCAAAATTCCAGACAGCCAAGGCCATATTAGTTCACAGTGGGCAAGTGTTAGGTGTACAATTCCTGATCTCTTAACTATAGTTAGGAAGCTCACATTCTTGAATGTTCTGCCTTCGTGGCTGCAGTGTTCTTCATCTCCATTGGCGCCAATGTTGGTTCCTGCTAACTAGCTTTGTCCTCGTAACCATGTTTCCAAGGCAGCCTGGTTTGCATTATGGTTAGCACCAATTGAGAGACTATGCTACATGATGGTTAAAGAAAACCATGGAAGGGAGTGAAGAACACATGCCCCAGAGAGGAGGATGTGTGCAGGCCCCACCCTCTGTATCTTCTTTCCATGGTTAGATTGGCCCAGGGTTGGTGTATGTTGAGTTTTGTGCAAAAAAACATTGTGCATGTCTACCCTTCGATTATCTTTTTGATGAATAAGCCATCTTCAATTTCTCACCAACTGAAAACTGCTTCTTGACGGAACCAGATGCTTCATCTTGCCAGTGATTCAGAGGCAATCACAATGTGGCAGCTTAAGTTTTTTTTGTTTTTTTTTAAAGTAATTCCTTGAAAGAGCACCTCCTCTTGCCTTTACCTAAGATCAGACTGCCCTTCAGTATCTCCCATCAGTACAAACGTCGTAGAAGCATCAACCCATGTCTCAATTTTGTTGACAAACAGAACAGAGTTGCTATATTCTGAATGTAATGCTTTTAAAGGAGTGATGATACTGGATGTTGAAGTACTGTGTACCAAGCCTGCTGTAGCTTAATGCCATATTTTGTCCTCTTCGGTGTAAATCAGCTTTTTAAAAGCTTGTTTGCGGAGTTAATGTGGATGGTTCCTTTGTTTCTGCTGTAGCTTTTTATGATGAAGGTAAATTCTGTTTCCTGTCACTCAAGAGCCATCCCAATAATCTGTATTTGGCAGCTAATGATCTATCTCGATCATTCGACTTTTTTTATTATTTTTTTGAGAAATCCTGAAGTTCTTCTGTGTTCTGCATGTGAATTTAAACTTCTTGGGTGATTCCATTGAACTGTGATGCCAAGTGCCATGTTTAGAAATCTGTCCTTTTTTCTGTTGTAAAGCAGAAGAAATGTATTGAGCGTAACACTGTTTATCTGCACTGAATATAGTGACTTCGTATCCTATTTGGACATCTGAACTCAAGTATTAGGTAGTTTTTAAAAAATATATATATATAAACCAAAATTATGTGTTCTGTTTAAAAAAATGATTTTGGTCAGAAGAAAATGTATCATTTTAATCTATGATCTTTAGAGAAATATTATGTTCTACTGATGATGATGTTGAGTAGCCATGAAGATCTCAAAAGCTATTTTTTAAACTCAGCTATTCGTGTCTTTATTTATTATCTGACCGCCAGATCGATGTACTACTATTCAGTGGATTGTTTGTAGACTGATTTCACAACTGAATTATGGTGTTGTGACCAATTAAAGCTTAAATGTTTACTGTAACTTTAGAGTGGTTTAAGGTTTTATTCCACTGGTTTTGGGGCTGCGTTCCAGGGAATCCTGGGACACTTTAGAAACAGGTTCAGTGATCAAAATATCAGTAACAGCGAATAAGTTTCCCTGAAAGACAGCCTGTCCAAGATGTAGTGATGGCCACCAATCTGGATGGCTTTTAAGGGGGTTGGATAAATTCCTGGAGGCAAAGGCTATCCATGGCTACTGGCCCTGATGGTTGTGTGCTATCTCCAGTGTTCGAGGCAATAAGCCTGTGTGCGCCAGTTGCCGGGGAACATGGGCGGGAGGGTGCTGTTACACCATGTCCTGCTTGTTCATCCCTGGCCGATGGCTGGTCGGCCACTGGGTGAAGAGAGTGCTGGACTAGGTGGACCCTTGGTCTGATCCAGCAGGGCTCTTCTGATGTTCTGCACAGTTGCAGACAAATGCCAGGTGCATTCTAGCATGAGGCACCAGGGCATCCCGTAAACCTAACCTCTGCTCCACATGGATGTGCAACATAGAACATGGCACAGAACTATTTGCGACACATGGATTCCTTGGAATTTCAAGGGTGAGCCACACAGGCATAGGTGTGTGCAGCACATTCCATTAGGGTGTGCACACAGGGAATGTTTTTTAAAAGGCAAACATTTATTGAATACTCAAATCATAAAGGACCCTACTCCTGGCAGAGGCTCCCAGCAGAGCAATTCCTTTTCATTCCTGCTGGCAGGAGCAATTGTGGTCTCTTGAGGCAGCAGTTCATCGGCGTGGTGGCAGAGCAGCTGGAGGGCTGTTCTCACTGTCTGGATCCCTACTCAATGGCCCCCTCAATTCTGTGCTTATTGCTTGAGACATTAGGGTGTGCCTGGGCACACCCAGCACATACCCTGCACACAGCTATGCACACAGGGGACCCAGTTACTTCAAATCAACACTCTTAACACTACCCCATGCAAAAAAAGTGTGCCTTGACATTTAAGGGAAGTGGCTCCATCTGTTACTAGCTTGTAACTATTCTCATTGTGTGGGTTTTAAAAAAAATCCCCAAGGAATAGTAAAGCGTGCTTAATTTGCATTAAGCAATCATCCAGGTCATAAAATTACATGTGTTCTTGATTCTCAAACTAGAATTTTGCCAGCCATGGACACTTATTGTACACTTTTACATCTTTATTAAGAGCACTTTGCGTAGGGTGGCCATATGGAAAGGAGGACCGGGCTCCTGTATCTTTTAACAATTGTATAGAAAAGGGAATTTCAGCAGGCGTCATTGGTATGCATGCAGCCCCTGGTGAAATTCCCTCTTCACCACAACAGTTGAAAGCTGCAGGAGCTATACTAGAGTGACCATATACAAAAGAAGGCAGGGCTCCTGCCACTTGAACTGCTGTGATGAAGAGGAAATCTCAACAGGTTCTCTATATATAAAAATGACATCTGCTGAGATTCCCCCTTCAATACAACTGTTAAAGATACAGGAGCCCTGTCCTCCTTTCCATATGATCACCCTAACTTCGTATCAATGATAGGCTGACCATATGAAAAGGAGGACAGGGCTCCTCTATCTTTAACACTTGCATTTGTGAACCACCCAGAGAGCTCAGACTATTGGGTGGTATAGAAATGTAATAAATAAATAAATAAATAAATAAATAAATAAATAAATAAAAGGGAATTTCAGCAGGTGTCATTTGTATGCATGCAGCACTTGATGAAATTCCCTCTTCATCACAACAGTTAAAGCTGCAGGAGCTATACTAGAGTGACCAGATTTAAAAGACGGCAGCTTTAACTGCTGTGTTGAAGAGGGAATTTCACCAGGTTCCCCATATATACCAATGACGCCTGCTGAAATTCCCTTCTCAATACCACTGTTCAAGATACAGGAGCCCTGTCCTCCTTTCCATAGGGTCACCCTAATCAACGAGTTCAGTTATTTTGAGATCTATGCGCCACTTTTTACATCTGGGGCCCAAATTCCCTCGCACATTCCAGCATAAAACCTGGAATAAGACTACAAAAGAAAGACAGTCCTATAGCTCAAATGTCAACAAAGGTGGGGGATTCACGCTTGTGCTTTGCACCACTGTTTGCATTGAATCTGCATCCCTCTCCTCCCCCTCCCTCTCCCTCTCCCTCTCCCCCTCCCTCTCTTCTGCAGAGCCAGGCCACGTGACCCTTGGTGCCGGTTCTCGCGAGACTGGGCTGCCCCGTGGCTTTGCAGAAGGCGGAAGCGCTGCTCGGCTGGTGCCTCGGAGGCTCCACGTGGGGGGACTCCCGCGAGAATCGCCCCCATGGGGAAAGCGCGCAAGAGGCACAACTGGAAAGCCCGACTCCCGGGGGCACATGGGCAGCGGGGCGGGCCGCCCCAAGACCCAGTGCAGCTGGAGCTGGGAGGTGAGTTTGCCCCCCCCATGGGGCCTTTCCTTTGGGGAGGTGGGCTCCCTGGGAGAGGGGGGGTGTCTTCTTTACGCTTAACTCCTTGGCTTCAGCATGGGTCGAGGCGCAGAGTGTACATAAGCAAAGCTCCGCCGCATCAGACCCATCGACACCCCCCACCCCACCCCAGCATACTGTTTCCAACGGGGGACAGCCTTATTTATTTATTTATTGCATGTATATACCGCCCCATAACCGAAGCTCTCTGGGCGGTTGACAAAAGGTAAAAACAGTCAACATTTAAAAAGTATTTGTTGTTTATTCGTTCAGTCGCTTCCGACTCTTTGTGACTTCATGGACCAGCCCACGCCAGAGCTTTCTGTCGGCCGTCGCCACCCCCAGCTCCCCCAAGGTCAAGTCTGTCACCTCCAGAATATCATCCATCCATCTTCCTTTTGCCTTCCACTTTCCCTAGCATCAGCCTCTTCTCCAGGGTATCCTGTCTTCTCATTATGTGGCCAAAGTACTTCAGTTTTGCCTTTAATACCATTCCCTCAAGTGAGCAGTCTGGCTTTATCTCCTGGAGTATGGACTGGTTGGATCTTCTTGCAGTCCAAGGCACTCTCAGAATTTTCCTCCAACACCCCAGTTCAAAAGCATCTGTCTTCCTTCGCTCAGCCTTCCTTATGGTCCAGCTCTCGCAGCCATAGGTTACTACAGGGAATACCATTACCATTGTTGTAAACCGCCCAGAGAGCTTCGGCTGTGGGGCGGTATATAAATGTAATTAAATAAATAAATAAAATAAATAAACTATGTGGACCTTTGTTGTCAGTGTGGTGTCTCTGCTCTTAACTATTTTAAAACCATCAAAAACATAAAAACCGTATAAAAACAACGGGTATCCCTTTAAAAACAACAGTTCTGGGGTCCGTTAAAAGGCAGGGGGTAAGAAAGCTTTGGCCCTCCAGGTGGGGTTGGACTCCCAACTCTCATCACCCCCAGCCAACATGGGCCAGCGGCCAGGGATGATAGGAGTTGGAGTTTGGCAACATCTAGGAATAATGCTCCAGGGTTGGGTGTCCTGAGCGTCTGATACTCAGGGATAGACTGTCTGCAGCCTTCCCCCAACCTAATTTCCCTCCATATGTGTTGGGACTGCAACCTCCATCAGCCCTGGACAGCTGGCTGGTCCTGATGGGCATTGTGGTACAGCACGTATGGAGAGCGACGGGTTGGGAAAGTCTGAATCATATGTCTGCAAGCACGTATTGGGCAGCCTTTATACTTCATGTCTTCTGATGCGCATGTAAAAAAACCCAAAAACTTCCAAAGTGCCCTTTTTAGTTCACACTTAAGAAAACGTGATTTGTAAAGCAACCAAAGGCATCAAAAACACTCATGCTTTGTCCCGTTGCAAGAATACAACAAGCTGAGAATAAATCAAAAGTTTATGTGAAGCGATACTCTCTTTAGGACTGAAATTCTATGCAGGGTTATCCTGGGAGTAACTGACAATGAGCCTTATTTTGGAAGTTAATGTGCATAGAATGGGGCTGAAAATGCTTAAAAGGTTAATGTGCATAGAATGGGATGAAAATGCTTAAAAGGTTGCAATGACCAAAATAACTCTTCTCTTTCCCATCTCCCCACCCCCAAGATGAAGCCATCGTGAAAGGAGTGGACGCGAGTAACGCGCTGGTCCTTCCATCGCGGAAAACCAAGGATAAAAAAGTAGTTTGCGAAAAGGGCCCGGAAAAGAAGCCCCTGAGCAAGAAGCAGAAGAAAATTCTGCAGAAGGTTTTGGAACAGAAAGCCAAGAAAGAAAAGGTACATTTTGGAATGCGGACGCTGAAATAGCACTAAAGAAATGTATGTGTGTGTGTGAGTGATGTTCAAAAGATGAGGAATATGGCCAGCTTTATTACCTTATCCTCTGGTCATTCGAAATAATTTTGTGTTTTCTAGTCCGGCTGCCTCTAATTTTATGTATGCTCAGATATAAGTCTGGCTGCCTCTAATTTTTTGCCAGAATTGTTCAGCATTTTGCATGTTTTCTCTAGCCGTAATATAAATCTAGTAAAAGTTCACACATGCATGTACATTACTGGATCACCTGTCACTTGCTGAGTCTTAGCCAAACACGTGAACTGCCTCCGTTGACAAGTATTGTGTGTTGAGTGGGCACAAGGTGCTTAGAAAATCCTGTCTCCCTCAGGTAGATCTGGGCCAATGCATTCGCGCATGCAAATCCTCTCTTGATGCTGCATTGATCAAGTAATGAACATAAAGCCAAGAAAGTTACGTGCACCACTCTGGAGTATATTTAAGATACGGAGCGGTATATAAATATTGTAAATAAGTAAACGTGAGAATAAGGTCAAATTCTTATGAATAGCCTATTACCGCTTTGAAACGTAACCCATTTCCTGGATGGAAAGTGTGAGAAATGGTCGCTACTTTTGAAAATGGTGTGTACGTCTGCTTAGGCAGATGTGTGCTTTTCTGAAAAGTTGCTGTTGATTGCGGTTTCTTAGCTTAGGTAATCCTATGGATTTGGACTTAAAGATAAACCATGGTTTATCATATTTATTTATTTATTTATTTGTTACATTTCTATACCGCCTAATAACCGGAGCTCTCTGGGCGGTTCACAAAAATTAAAACCATTCAAAGTATAAAACAACAGTATAAAACCATAATATAAAATACAATATAAAAGCTCAACCAGATAAAAACAGCAGCAATGCAAAATTACAAATTTAAAACACCCAAGTTAAAATGTATTTATTGACTGTTAAAATGCTGGGAGAATAAAAAGGTCTTCACCTGGCGTCTAAAGGCATATAATGTAGGTGCCAAGGAACCTCCTTAGAGAGCTCATTCCACAGCCAGGGTGCCACAGCAGAGAAGGCCCTCCTCCTGGTAGCCACCTGCCTCACTTCCTTTGGCAGGCACACACCCTCCCCCTTTTCTCCTGCACAGCCACGCAGAGGAGGTCTGAATCATTTTCTTCCATGCTTGAATGATTAACCATAGGTTGTTGTGTTGTCCAGACTCGACAAACTGGTTCATCTCAGCTATGGTTTGTTTGAAATGAGCCAGCTTCAAACTCTGGCTTGTGAAGCTGGCATGTTTTAGCAAACCACAGTGAAGATGAACATCAGTTTAGGGTTTGGATGTCAGGCTAAACTGTAATTTATCAAAAACAAAACCTTCTGAACTCTTTTTTGTGGCTGCTTGGGCAGAGAGCGCAAGCCCAAAGTTCACCTAGGCAGAAGATTTTTGCCCCACCTCTACATGTACTCTTTGAATGCAAAACCCCCTCAAAAAACTGCCCATCCCTGCCATAAGGTCTAGAAACTTGTCATGAGTTTAAAAATGAATCTTTAGATTCTTAAGAAGCTATGTTTGTTTATTTATTTAAAGCATTTTCAGCCAAGAAGGCTACCAAAACTGCTTTCAAAAGATCAATAACGCAACCCCTGCCCAAAGCCTTGCAGTCTTAAGTCAGAGCGTAAAAGGTTAAAGGGACAGGGAGGGAAGAGGGAAAAGAAACTGCCTCAGGCACTAGTTCTTAAAAGTTAGAAACTTCTTGTAATAGCTACCATGAATAGAGACAGTTCAGGGACATATTTCCTACCATGAGCTCTTGCTACGTGGAACATGCGTCACGTTTGAAGCAGCCCCCGTTCCCAGGAACTGGCATGACACCAGAGCATTAATCTATACAGGCTCACCTCACGTTGTCTTCTTTCTTTTTTCTTTTAATCCCAGCGAGCTGATTTGCTCAAGAAGTTGAGCGAAGTCCAGGCCTCTGAGGCCGAAATGAAACTGCTGTACACCACTTCTCAGCTAGGAACGGGAAAGCGGATGTACCAGGCGAAACGGTACGACACGGGGGCGTCGGACCCACTTCGCCCCACTGCTCTTTTTGCAGCGTGGACCCGCCTTTCTCTCCTTGACCTCTTCGTGTCCCACAGTTCTTCCTTGACACGCACCTTGCTGCCCTTACGCCGGGCACCTGTTCCCAGGAAATGCTGCCTCTCTTTTCAGATCGTCCACGGCGCTCCTATTTTCTGTGAATCCCTTTCGTAACGCTGTCCTTGTATCCAGTCACACAAAATCTAACTGCTGGCTGTTTTTTTCTTGCTGACTTAGTTTGCGTGACACCGCAGTCCATCGTGAGTCAGTTTACCCAGGGATTGCCCAGCCTTGTCATGTCATGTGGATCCAGCTGGCAGAAGTTATTTTAGGGTTAAACAACCCTCGCATAACTAAAACAAACCATGGGTTATGCAAGGGTTGTTTAACCCACAAATAACTCGCCCCCGCCCCCAGTTGGGTTCACATGACATGACAACCCCTGATCAGGGCTTACATATTTATAATTGTGTCCAGCATGCACCATGACTCCACAAAGGTAAATTAACCCATGATGGGCTGTCATGTTGCACAAACAACTCCTCTCTTAGAGCAGGGACTTTTCTCTGCCTTTTTGTCTACTACTAAGTAGACAGAAGGTGCCGTGTAAAGAATACAGAGCCTGTTCAGATGACACTTCAGGCTCTGTGGTTAGCAAAACTGTGGTTCTCCGGGCTTAGCACTGACCACAAGCCGTGCTGTCACACACAACGCTTTAAGCCATGGTTAGAGCTGCTAACCCTGCTGCAGACGGTCCAACTGTGGTTAGGGAATGAGCAAAACGCATTGCACAAGACACCTTAACCAAAAGCCTTAACCAGCAGGGTTTGAGGTGTCTTCTGAACAGGCCCACTGACTTTTAATTGTATTTCTAGGTGATTAAACAGTTGTGATGGGGAAGAGGGACATAGTGTGTTTGGGGCGAATTGATCTCGTGTGTCAGTGTGGGTTTGGCCTTTCAGCACCATCCAAGAAGCAAGTGGGTCCCATCCAGAAAAAATCAGAAGTGTTGGCGGTGCAAACAGAAAAAGATGCAGACTTGAACTGGAAGAGCTTGAGGAGGAATCCAGAACATCTAGCGAAGAGGAGGAGGAGGAAAAAGACCAAGTTGAAAAGGAGGCCCAGGAGTTCTCTGTGCCACTCACACAGCCAAAAGACCCGGTTGTGTCTCCACCCAGCCTGCCAAAGCAGCGTGGTCCAATTTCCAAGCCATCGTCAGAGCCTGCGGTTTTCATCCCAGTGGACCGAACCCCCGAGATTCAGGTCAGTTCTGAGTGCGGGCGACACCAAATTATAGTCCCATTCACAACAAACGACACATACTTTGTAGCCGAGAGGGGTATCCAGTCATTACAAACCTCGTAGGGGGATTTATAATGACCTGATATCCCTCTCGGCTAGAACAGATCTATAGTTGGCCTCTTATCTATGTAAAGATGTCTCTTTGTTTTGAAAGGAAGCCAGGTTGAAGCTCCCTATCCTTGCAGAAGAACAAGTCATCATGGAAACCATTCATGAGAATCCCGTGGTAATCATATGCGGAGAAACTGGCAGCGGTAAAACCACACAAGTGCCTCAGTTTCTGTATGAAGCAGGATATGCAAGGTATGACTCTTCTCTTCTTCTTATCTTATATCCAAAATACGATCCAGAAGGAAAGAGGGAGGAGGAGGGAAGAGGAAAACAAGCAAATGTAGGCACCACTTCTTAAAATTCCCCTCCAGTTCTTAAAATCCAGTTTTTTGGATTTAAGCTGCTGGTAAGATATAGGGGAGAGGTTTTGTTTGGTAGCCCCCCAACTCTAGAATACCCTCTCAAGAGATATTCGCTTGTTGCCAACACTGCATTCTTTAAGGTGCTGATTAAAACATCATCATCATCATTGTTATTATCATATTCAAAAAAATTCAAAGCAGTTCACATTAAAGCATACATTCAAAGCACATTCAAAAATACTTAAATCTCAAAGCATTATTGATATTTATATTTGCCTATGATTATTACTATACATTTGTATACTGCTTATATTTTTAAAAAAATCTCAAAGCAATTCACAACATTAAAGCATACATCCAAAGCACATTCAGAAATACCGAAAAGCACCCCAACAAACATGAACAATAAAATAGAAATTTCAAAACATATTTTTGATGTTTAGATTTGCATGGGCTGTTTAGTTTATGTTTCCTATTGTCATGTGGTTTTAGCCGGTAGATGAGTTTTAACCTTCATTTTTTATGGTTTGATATTTTCTCGTATTTTTGTGTCGCTGCCTTTTACCTTCTGTACACTGTCCTGGAACCCACTTTTGCAGATGAAAGGTGGCATCATTTCTTTGGTCAAATCAATAAATAAGAGAGCAATCCTATGGTCCTTGGGCAAGTGACCCAGGGACCGTAGGATGGCTTGGAAAACACTTTCCGAGGCCAGAGACTCCAGCCCCGGAACGGGAAGTCGGAGATCTGACCTTCACAGCTGGTGCCGCGTCTGCCTCTCTGGCTCGGAAAATCATCCTCAGAGAGAGGGGGAAAGGGGGTGTTCCGATGGGCGTGGAGGGGAAGAGACCAGGAACACCGGGATTCAATTTACCCTGAGTCTTTGCCAGCCTCCTTTTAAAGCCATTTGGATGACTTTAAAAGGGGGTTGGATAAATTCCTGGAGACGAAGGCTATCAATGGCTACTGGCCCTGATGGTTTTGTGCTATCTCCAGTATCTGAGGCAGTCAGCCTGTGTGCACCAGTTGCTGGGGAACATGGGTGGGAGGGTGCTGTTGCACCGTGTCCGGCTTTGTGGGTCCCTGGTTGACAGCTGGTCGGCCACTGTGTGAACAGAGTGCTGGACTACACGGACCCTCGGTCTGATCTAGCAGGACTCTTCTTATGGCCTTACGTTCTCCTTCCCTCCCCGTCCAAAGCGCCCTTGCTAGACGGGCTAAAAAGCCCGTCTAGCAGAAATAAACGTGCTTGGAGAATGTGGAGGCAAAGATTGTCTCCGCTGCTCCTCCTTCCTTCAGCTTGGCAGGGCATAAGATTTTGGGAGGCTTTCAAGCAATGGGGCAAAGTCCGTAGGATTGCGCCTTAAATGAAATACAGTACCGCCCCGCCCCCGAAACCAATCGCTTCTAATCCGTTCTCTGCAAAACCGAAGGAATGCTGGTTGCAGTGTGGCATAACATCCCACCCCTGCAGTCCGCTTACGTGAATCTTTTCCTTGACTCTCCTCGTAGCTCCGGCAGCGTCATCGGCATCACGGAACCTCGTCGCGTCGCAGCAGTGTCAATGTCGCAACGCGTGGCGGTGGAGATGAACTTGTCGCCTCGGTGAGCACGCTTCACGCACTCTGGACAGTTTGCTCGTCCATCGTCAGAAAGGCTTTAACCAGAAAAGCTGACCTGTTAGAGCAGCCTCTCCCAGCCAGGTTCCCTCTAGATGTGTGGTATGGTAAATCCCACCCTTCCTAGCTAGCAGGTCCACCGGAGACAGTATTAAAGCATACGCCCCAAGTGCGTTCAGCTCACTTCCTGGTTGGAGCTCATATTCCAGCTCACAATCCTGGCCAGGTAAATAGGTTTCACTCCACCTCTCTTGGCTATCACCACCAGCACCTGTTCCAGCAGGATGTACCAGAGGGAGATGAGAGTGGAAGCTGGGCCGTTGCGTTAACCCTTTTCCTCTTCCCTCCTCATCCATTTTTCCTTTTGTGCTACGCCTTTTCAGATTGTAACCCTGTGGGCAGAGACTTTCATGTTTCACTCCGGAAGCCTTTGCGGGGATTGCATCCATGGGCAGGGGCTAGGCTACAAGCCTTGGGGAGAGATTGTAGGCAGTTCCCATACCACCTTTTAAGTACTGTTACCCAGGTGATAGAACTTTTCTTTCTTAAATTGACACCACCATGACTTAGGGGCCTCAGTGCTTTAGACGGACACGATGTACTTCCAAATAATACATTTGGCACCAGGGCATTCATTCATTTATTATATTTCCATTCTGCCCAATAGCTGAAGCTCTCTAGTCGGTTCACAAAAATTAAAAACCTTTAAAAGACATTATACAAAATACAAAAAAAGAGAAAACATATACACAGACAACGCACACAGAGAGATCGTGTACCTAAAAATGGTCTTTAAGCAATCAGCCAAAGATGATTCAGGGCACTGTTTTTATTTGCTGTTGAGATGACTCCATGTTGCCTTCTTCCGTCTCTCTGTTCAGGGTGGTTTCGTACCAAATCCGTTATGAAGGGAACGTCACGGACGACACCCAAATCAAATTCATGACGGACGGTGTGCTGTTGAAAGAAATCCAGAAGGTAAAAGGTGTTTTTCCCCCATTGACGATGAAATTGATTTAAAAAAAGAAGTCTGGGAGAAATATATTTATTTATTTATTATTTATTTAGAATATTTATATACTGCTCCCCATTGGAAATTTTTGGAGTGGTGTACAAGGTAAAATGAAAATAAAAACAATAAAACAGTTAAAACAAAATTTTAAAAGAAGCAAAAACAGAAATCCAAGTCTGCATGTTAAAGAAAGGCTTCTTGGAATAAAGACGTTTTCAGGAGATGCCGAAAGGAGTACAAGGTCGGCACCTGCCTGACCTCCAGAGGCAGGGAATTCCACAGGAGGGGTGCCACCACGCTGAAGGCTCTTCCCCTGGTGGATTCCAATCGGAGGATGGATCTATGTGGAACCACCAGGAGCAAGCCCTCGGATGACCTCAGTGACCAGGCAGGTTGGTAAGGGAGAAGGCACTCTCTCAGATATATATAGATATAGATATAGATATCACTTCTTGACATAAGGTCACACACTTTACCTTGACCAAGCGGCGGAACTGATGATGAACTTTGGAAGGTGGGTTGCCAGTGGCATTGGAGTGAGGAATTCTCCCCCCCCTTAAAAAAAGGGGGGGGTAACATTCAGGGGTGAGGAAGGAAGACCCTGTACCTGTGTTTGGTTTAATGGAGTAGCTTAGGCCTGTGTTTTATAAGACAAGGTTGCCCTTGCTCACCTTTGGCAAATTGGGCAGGTGACATTTGGTGTCAGTGCTTTGCACACAGATGTTACCAGGGATTCAGTCCCTATCGTCTCCAATAAATAGGTAGCAAGTGACCCTGGAGAGTCATGCACCTCAGAGTGGTGTAGTGGCTAGAGTGTTGGTCTGGGAGTCGGGAGATCCGGGTTCTAGTCCCCACTCAGCCATGGAAACCCAACTGGTGACTTTGGGCCCGTCACACTCAGCCCAACCTACCCCACAGGGTGGTTGTTGTGACGATAACATGGAGAGGAGGAGGATTATGTATGCCGCCTTGGGTTCCTTGGAGGAAAAAAGGGCAGGATATAAATGTAATAAATATATAAAATAAAGAAAGAAATCTCAAAGGTCATTTAGCCTGCCCACCCCTGCCAGTGCAGGAAATCCAATCTAATGAAAGAGAGTCCAAGACAGTCTTGTGCATCTGACAAATAGTACTTCATAATGCTTAGTCGAAATCTTCCTGCCTTTTGAACCCATTGGTTATGATCCTGCCTATTGGTGGGTCTGGCTGCTTCTTCCTGCGTTGACTTTGTCACTAGCTTTTCCCCCCCAGACCTAAATTGCTCATCTTAACTGCTGAGCAGTTGTCCTCTTGCAAGGTGTTCTTGTTTTCATGAAGCAGCTCAGCTCTTGCAAAGCTCATTTTGTTTCACTTACAAGCTAGGGAGATTGCTTAGGAAAGCTGAGTGAGGAAAGAAACGTTTTGGAAGTTCCTGCGATTAAATTCAGATAGGCCTCCATGGAGGTCAGAGTACCAAATTCCACCCTAATGGTCAAATCTGAGTTGGTAAGTTTGGCTGAGTTTTGGCAGGTGGATGTAGCATCCCTCAATTTCTCCCACTTTTGGTGTTTTCAGGATTTCTTGCTTTCCAACTACCGAGTCATCATACTTGATGAAGCCCACGAGAGGAGCGTGTACACAGATATTCTGATTGGCCTTTTATCTCGCATCGGGCCCCTTCGGGCCAAGGTAAGAGAAGTTGGAAAGGATAGTTACCCGAAATCCCTTTTGGTGGCTGTGGCGTTACACCCCACAAGTCAGTTCCCTAATGTATATCTTGGATTTGTAAGTCTATTGTGTTTAGGATGTTGACCTGAGTGGGTGGAGATTGAATATCTTAGGAGAGGGGAGGAGGATATATAAGGGAATGACTGAGGGTGATAAGGGGGTGTTTTTAAAGTACTTTGGTTCGAGGGGAGAATTAGAGGATCAGAGTGAAGAGGGTTGTCTTTTGAGTGTAGTGTGCAGATAGTCAGTTGGTGTATGTTAAACAATCTTGATAATAAAGAAAGTTCAAGAGTGAAGGTGTGAGAGAAAGGAAAGCGTGTATGAGAAGAGAGAAAGGGTTGGATGAGAAGTTTTAACAAGGGTCTGAAAAGTTTTATTATGAAACAAAGTTTGTGAACATTGAAATAAATTTTTATTCAGTTTTGTTTTACTACCACAAAAATCCCACGTGTCTCCTTGGCATTTATCATCTGCAGTTATATACCTATAACACCCGTTCTGACATTAATTCACCATCAGCACCTATAATTCACAGCACATTGTTTTATTCCTGAAATCATTCCTATTTAACCCCTTTTTTCTCCACCTAGTTTGTAGAAAGGTGGTGTTTGTCCCTCACCTCAGGCTCATAAAGTGGTGGCGCTTAGCTTGAGCAGGGAGTGTCCGCGGACAGGCCGGTGGTCAAGAGCCTGTGTCGTGGCACAGTGGCTACCTTGAATCCCTTCCAGGTGGAATTCTAACCTCCCTGCCTGCCTTTTTTGCTTGTGTGCATTCCCAGAAGGGACATCCATTGAAATTGATCATCATGTCCGCTACGCTGCGTGTGGAAGATTTCACCGCCAACCAGAAACTGTTTTCTACTCCTCCACCTGTTATACAGGTAACCCACCTGAGAGCCAACACGGGGAGCAGAGGTTAGAGTTGTGGGATCCTTCACTTAAATCCCCTGCTTTCAGGTTCCACCCTTAAAGGTGACCCAGAAACAAATCTAGATAGATAATTACGTCGCTTACATCGTGAAAACATCTTCAGGTGTTTTGGACTTCAATTCCTAGCATTCCTGATCATTGGCCATGCCTGCAAGGGCTTCTGGGACTTGAAGTCCAAAAGCAGCTGAAGATCTGCTTTTGGTCTATTCCACGCCTTTTAGTTAATTTCACTTTTGTGTCCTGTTTTCCATCAGTGCTGATAATATTGCAGAGAAGCTTCTGAATGAACTTCACGTAGCCATCCTACTTACCATTAGAGTCTGTACTTTTCTTAAACTATGTAATTAAAGGCTAGGCAACTCGGCGCCTTCCAGATGTTTTGGGACTACAGCTCCCATAAGCCCCAGCTGGAGTGGCTGATGAGATGATGATGAGAGCTGCCATTCAAAACTTCCAGAGGGCTCCGCATTGTCTAACCCAGACTGAATGCATTTCAGTTAAATTCCGAATCGGTGGTGGTGATTTCTCTAGGATGTTTCATATCCAGTTTGTCTAGATGCTGAAATCGTTGCAATGCACATACAAACTAAATAAGACCAATAGGTGGGGTGGAAAGGGTTTACCTTGAGCTCCTGAGAAGAAGGGTTGGGTTAAAAATCTTTAATAAATTTAAATGGCTCATTTATCTTTTCTAAAAAAATTTACTGGCACTAGGGATGTGAAGGCCCAGAAAGAAATGCATTTGGTGTGGGAGGCAGGGAGGCAAACGATTTTTATTTTGTGTGTGTCTTTTCCCTCTGGGCCTTCTCAGCTCTAGCTGGGGCTCAGTCTAGTACACCAAAGAAAGGCATTCTCATCCCAAAAGTTTAAGGGACGGGGAGGGTCAGCTCTGTGGTGACGAGAATGCCCTCTGCACGTGCTTTATGCAACACTTGTTTTTGCTACTCCTTTCTATATTCCGGGGATAGGCCCTTCTGTGGAAAGCAGGCCTTGCTGATGTGTGGCTGGGACGAAATCCTGATTTAATACAAAAGTCCTGATTTTGGACCCTTCTGGAGTGTCCCATCGTTTCCCAGAATCCTGGTCTCGAATTCGGGTTCAGATCCCTATTCGGGCGTGGGCTCTTCCTTGACCTGCGGTATTTTGCCTGTAGGTAGACGCCAGGCAGTTCCCTGTGGCCGTTCATTTTAACAAGAGGACCCCTCTGGACGAGTACAGCGGGGAATGTTTCCGGAAAGTCTGCAAAATCCACCGAATGTTACCCCCAGGTAAGCTGGCCGATGAAGCCATGCCTGTGTGCGAAAGCCCTTGACGCTCCCGATTTTCGAACTGGCGAACTGGAGTGATGTCCTTGGTCCGCTGTAGCTCATGGTTTCAAGCCTCTGTCCGACGGGATGCTCAGTTCCCTTAAAGATAGACATCTCCCATTGTAGGAACGTTGGAAACTGCCTTGGACTGAGTCCGACGGTTGGTCCTCCTGGCTCAGTATTGTGCAGTGACTATGCAGCGGCTGTCCCAGCCATCGCTGGAAAGGCCAGGGATTGGCATGTAAAGCACATGCTATGGGGAGAGGCTCATAGCTCAGTGGTAGACCCCCTGCTTTGCTTGCAGAAGGTCTCTGGTTCGATCCCCGGCAGGGTGGGAAAAACGCCTGCCTGAAACCCTGGAGAGTCGTTGGTGCCAGTGGGCTGTTCACACAACACGCTAACCCACACTCAGTGGCTGACTGTGGGTTGTTGTTGAACCATGGGTTAGCATGTTGTCTGAACCCAGGACATTTTCCGCAGGGTGTCTTGTTAACCGTGCAGTGTTATTCTTTCAAGCAAGGCACCTTGAGAACCCATGGTCTGTTGTTGGGTTGATTAGGGTGGTTCACAAGCCACCCTGGCTGCGTTCAGGCAACACGATAACCATATACACCTGCCCAGACCCTAAGAGCCTCTTCAGCAATCCTTCTCTGGGAGCCCCTGCCAAAGGAAGTGAGGTGGGTAGCTACGAAGAAGAGGGACTTTTCTGCTGTGGCACCTGGTTGTGGAACGAGATTTCCAGAGAGGCTCACCTGGCACCTACATTGTACTCCTTTCGGAGTCAGGTGAAGACCTTTTTATTCTCCCAGGCATTTTAGTTTTTCAGATCGTTTTATATCTAGTATTGTATTTATTATTATTATTATTATTTAACAATACACTAATACAATACTACAATAATCACAACAACACAAAAACAAAAAGAAAAATATAATACATAAATTGAATAACCTTATAACATTTCTAATATAATACTTTTACATCATTGCATAACATAAAAGTGCACACACCCCCACCCCGGGATCTATTCTTGTTTCCAAAATCTCATTGATTCTTCTGGAGGTGGTTTTCCACTCCCCTTAGATAATACATATTCTAGGAACTGATTCCAAATTCCCTCAAAATCATTCATTTTTGTTATCCCTCTTCTTACTTTTATATTACATGTCAATTTATCATTTATAGCAATATCCCAAATCTCTTTATACCAATCCTCAACATGATAATCTCCTTGCATAAATATCTCCTTTAAATATCCTATTTAAAGGATAATCTCCTTTAAAAATTGTATTTTTAAAAAATTGCACTGCTGCTAGTTTTTAGATAGTTTTATTGTGTATATGCACTGCTGCTAGTTTCTGTTTATTTAGAGATAGATAGATGTCTGGTATTTTATGATTTTAATTGTGAACTGCCCAGAGTGCTTGGGATATTAGGCAGCATAAAAATAAACAAATAAATAGTGCTTCTTGTGACTTCTCCTCCTGCCACTGTACCTGTGATGTGACTGAAGACCACATTCTCGTCTTGCAGGGGGCATCTTGGTGTTCCTCACTGGCCAGGCCGAAGTCCACTCCTTGTGCCGGAGGCTGAGGAAATCATTCCCTTTCTGCAGGAACGCGCACCAAGGTAACGCGGCTACACTCGGAAATGTGGGTTGGCCTGACTCATTCTGGAGCCTGGGTGGACACCTGTAGTTCCCAACGGCTCACCACCAGGGGCAGCACAGCGCAGGTCTGAAGGTGCCTGGTTCATGCAGCAGAAGAATATCAGGAGAGCCGTGGTGGATCAGACCGAGGGTCTTTCTAGTCCAGCATTCTGTTCACACAGTAGCCAACCAGCTGCCCCAGTAGGAAGGCCACAAGCAGGACATGAGTGCAACAGCACCCTCCTACCCATGTTCCCCTACAACTGGTCCAGCAGTTCCCGGTTCTAGCCCCATGAGCTGCTGACATACCCACTCGGGACTAGCAATGTTCAACGGTTGCATTGCTCTGATTTTGGCCTCAGACTTCAGCTTTTCTCATCCTTGGAGCATTTTGCCATGGCGTTTTGGCTTGGCAGCCTACGTTTGCACACCCGCGGCCTCGTCAGCCATGCGAAATCCTTCCCTGCCCCTGATCCCTTTATGCTTTCCTTGTTTTGTCTTTTAGACCTTATTGGTGATCTTGCTTCTTCCTCCTTCCCAGGTAGCGAAGACAAGGAGGACTCTGTGGAAGAAATGCGAAGATTTAAGAAATCCAAACAGAAAAAAGACGTGGTAAGTGTCGCCACTGAAGGCTTCGACGTCCATCTTTCCCCCCCTTTTCCCTGCATAACGCAGCTTTCCAAACCTTTAACAAAGTTTTGATTCAGACACACGAAAACACGTGGGTGAAAAACAGAATAAAACTGGCCTTCTTTTAACTTCCCTCTTGTGTTTCTGGTACATCAGCATTCTCTTTTTTTGCACCAGTGCAGCTCATAAGAACTAAACTTGTGTTGCATTTTTAAAAAAAGGGGAGCTTGAACTCAAAGGCCTTGAGAAAGTGCCTTGTTAAACTGGGCATGCCCTGGCATTGCTTCCTGTTGTCAGACAATCCCAGATAACAGCCTTGCAAGTAAATCTCAGAAAGGTTACTGTGTATGTTTCCTAAAAGCAGAAAAAGACGCAACTTGTGTAAAACTGTCCTGTCTGGTCGGCTGGAGACATTTCTTCCTCGCCATAGGCGACCAGGCATGCTGCTATTTTTCAGGAATGTTCCAGAAGAAACAGCTGCTTTTAGTGCCCGAATGCGTTCTAAATTTCAAAGTTAAACACTCTCGTAGCCTTTGGTGGTGATGTTTTCCCCTCCCTCCACTTTCTAGATGTTACCCAAAATTGATCTGGACAACTACTCCGTTATCCCAGTCGATGAAGGAGATGAAGACAGGGATGCAGGAGCAGATGACGATGAAGATGCTGACATTGCAGGCTCCGATCTTGACCTAGATTTGGGAGACGACGGTTTAGAAGAAGGTTTGCGTCTCTGAAGTCTGTTATGTGGGCTGGGACCAAGCTTGCACATTTACCTATCGAACTGTTGAATTGACAGCTGGGTGGTTGTGGTGGCCAGATTCATCCTGACCTCCCCGCTCCAAATAAACGACATTATTTTTGTTAAGAGAGTCGCTGGGTTCGGACAATCATGAGGGTAACATATGACACATCGTACCCTGTCTCTCGGCCCGGTTTTCCAAATTGTAACACCAATAGCGTAACCGTAGTGCCATTACTTAAAAGCTGCCGTCGAAGCCGTAAGACAGGCAAGGGATTGTTTCTAACAAAGGTGAGAAACGGTAAACAACCTTTGCATAGCGACAGTCTCAGACTGCAAAAGAGCACTAAAAAATGGGACTCTCTGTCCTCCCTCTGCCCCAAATATTTTTTATTTCATTTATTTATTACATTTATATACTGCCCCATAGCCAAAGCTCTCTGGGCGGTTTACAGAAGTTTACCAAAAACTCTCTGGGCAGTTTACCCAATATATATATATATATATATACACACACATACACACGTTTAAATGCAAATTGGTGCAGTCCATTCTGCCAACTCATGCAGATCAGCTGTTGACTCCTTGGGGCAGAGACCTCAAAGATCCTGATGGCAAAGTCCAAAGAACGTTCATAAGAACCTAAGAAGAGCCCGGCTAGAACAGACCAAGGGTCCATCTAGGCCAGCATTCGGTTCACACAGTGGCCAAAAAGCTGTCAACCAGGGACCCGCAAGCAGGACATCATCATCATCATCATCGTATGTTTATTTCTTACCCGCCTCCCCCTTTGGATCGAGGCGGGGAACAACATTAGAACAGGAATCAATACATCTTACAAATTCTTGATTTTACATTGATCTGGATAGGCCTGCCGGAAAAGGCTAGTCTTTAAAGCTGCCTTAAAATCACACAGAGAGTTAATTTTTCGAATCTCCTCCGGCAGGCCATGAGTCCAAAAGCACCTTCCCACCCATGTTTTCCAGTAACTGGCGTTCCTTAACTGAAGTTGTGTTTTCTTTTTAATTCAGGTACAGATGAGAAGCAGGACTCTTCGCTTCCGCTCTACGTCCTTCCCCTCTACTCGTTGCTGGCTCCCGAAAAACAAGCCAAGGTAAGGGTTCACACCTCCGGAGGCCTCGGGCTCGTTAGGAAAAGGTAACCGTTTGTATGTTTATAGCGGGAAAGCACTATATAGGATATAACGTTATATAGGGTTCTCCAAGCACATGGATTTTGGTTCAGTATCAGACTTAGAATTCGGCTGCAAATCCTTCCATACACAATTCTACTCCTATTCCCCCCTGCCCCGAAGTTTCTTGATTTCAGCATTATAGTTTGTGTGTTTTTGTTATCGCTGCCATTAAACCATCGGGAGTTGGAAACCGTAGTGTAGTGGCTAGAGTGTTGGACGGGGAGCTGGGAGATCCGGGTTCTAGTCCCCACTCGGCCATGGAAACTCACTGGGTGACTTTGGGCCAGTCACAGACTCTCAGCCCAACCTACCTCGCAGGGTTGTTGTTATGAGGATAGAAATGGAGAGGAGGAGAAAGATTATGTGCGCTGCCTTAGGGTTCCTTGGAGGAATAAAGGCGGGATATAAATGTAATAAATAAAATACAAATAAATAAATAAACCCTTGCTATCTACTGGAGATTTACCAGTAGAACTCATTCTGCCTTCTGCCTTCTTCTGCTTTAATTGGCAAAACAGAACAATCCATGCACAAGAAAGAGGGAGGTATCATGAGTCTTGCGGGAACTTCAGCGTTTGAAGAAGTACAAAAAATTGTTAGGGAAAAGTCCTCAGGGAAACCTCCCCTTCAAAACAACCCAATTTCTCAGCATGCTCAAGAGAACAGAAAGCTGTAGGGGAGGGAGCACAGAAAATGGGAGTGGAGATGGAATGGAATATTTTGGAAAAGGGTATGGCTGGCTGAAGTCCTGGAATGGAACATTCTGGAACAGGACTTGGCTGGCTGGAACCCTAAACAGGAGCGTTCCACACAACAAAATTTTGTTGCAGATCTCTCTTATAGAATTAATTGGTAATGGGCACTGTTGTCCATATGCAATGTGATCCTTCCCCCCCCCTTTTCATTGACCAAAGAACTGTGTGTCTTGTCCCAGGTTTTCAGGGCCCCTCCTCCTGGGACGAGACTGTGCATCGTGGCCACCAATGTGGCCGAAACATCTCTGACCATCCCTGGCATCAAGTACGTGGTTGACTGCGGGAAGGTCAAGAAACGCTTCTATGACAAAGTCACCGGAGTCTCCTCTTTCAAAGTCACATGGACGTCCCAAGCCTCGGCCAACCAGCGAGCCGGACGAGCCGGACGTACTGAGCCTGGTCACTGTTACAGGTCAGTTAACTTTCCTTCTCTGATAGGTGCTTTCTCTCTCTCTCTCTCTCTCTATCATTATTTCTAGGTTTCCCTTAAGGGTGGAACTTGGAGAAAAGAGCTGCTTAGTCTCACCGGTGTATATTTTTATTACTACTAAGAACGTAAGAAGAGCCCTCCTGGATCAGACCAAGGGTCCAACTGTTCCAGCTCTCTGTTCACACAATGGCCAATCAGCTGTCGACCAGGGAACCACAAGCAACACATGGTGCAAAAGTGCCTTAGCGCCCATGTTCCTCAGCAGCTGGTGCACACGGGCTTACTGCCTCTGATCCTGGAGATAGCATACAGCCATCAGGGCAAGGAGCCACTGATAGCCTTCACTTCCAGGTGTTTATCCAACCCCTTTTTAAAGCCATCCAAATTGGTGGCCAGCACTACATCTTGTGGTAGTGAGTTCCATAACTTAACCATGTGCTGTGTGAAGAAGTCCTTCCTTTTATCTGTCCTGAATCTCCCACCCATCAGCTTCATGGGATAATGACCCCATTGGGTTCTACTATTATGGGAGAAGAGGGAAAATGTCTCCCTCTCCACATTCTCCGTACCGGGCATAGTTTTGTACACCTCTATCATGTCTCCCTTTACCCTCCATTTTTCCAAGCTAAACCATCCCAGCTGTTGTAACCTTCCCTCATAGTGGAGAGACAACTACTACTACATATAGCCTGCCTTTCCCCCCCTCTTACAAGAAACATGAGTCTTCCTCTCCATTTTATCCTCCCAACAACCTTGCGAGGTAGGTTACACTGAGTCGGTGATTGACCCAAACTCACCCAATGAACCTCATGGCCCAGTGAGGACTAGAACCTGGATCTCCCAAGCCTCAGTCCAACACTCTAACCACTGCACCACACTGCCTCTTTGAAAGCTGTGCTTGGCACCTGCCCATCACCCATCCCTGTATGTGTTTCTCACCCTCAATCCAGGCTTTACTCTTCGGCCGTCTTCAGCGATTTTGAGAAGTTCTCCGCTCCGGAGATCACCCGCCGCCCCGTTGAAGATTTAATCCTGCAGATGAAAGCTCTGAACATCGACAAGGTGGGGAGCCCATTTTAGAGCAGGTGATGGACTACAACACCCATCATTGTTCACCCCACCCTACCCTGAAATCTAACTGCCTGGGGGGAAAGAACAACCAGCTTGTCTAAAGTCTCTAATGTAGATAAGTCTTGAATGTGGATATTAACATTCACAGCGGGAGAACAACTCCCGGTGACACAAAAAAAAAAGGCTCAAAAAAGGCTCCTACCAGCAGCTGAGTCCAAATTACATGGCATCAGATGTGCTAAAGAAATCGAATTCAGGGCCTTCCTGGTGGCTGAGAGTGGGACGCATCACTCTCTTGGCTTGAGGGACTTCGATTCCAGGGTCTCCGTACTTCCTTCATCTTGATTTCAGAGAGATGTTCTGGGGTCCACCTTCCAGCGGCGTGCTGGGCCAGAGGGGGAACGCCAAAATACACACCCCCCCCAAATGCCGGCATATTGTAGTTTAAAGCTCTTACCTCCAGTAACGAGGCCTTAGGAGAGGTGTTTCAACTGTTTAGAACGGCGGGGGCAAACGGCACAAAAGTTAGGAAACTACCAAAGGTGGTAAGGTGGAAAGAGTTGTGGTCAGTGAGGGGCGTGGCCTGCTGGGGACCTCCAGAGGGCTGGGTTTGAGCCCTTGGTGTCCCTGTTTCCCAAAACCTCCCGCCTTATTGGGAGACCGTAAAGAGGTCTGCCATGTAATCCACGAAGCTTTATTCAGGCAATAAACATCTCTTCCCACCTGAAGAGAGTCTAATCTCTAAGACCTTTCCTCTAGGCAAAACGATGCAAACTAAGCAAGGCAATTGTCCTTTCAAGAAAAGGAAAGCCCTTTCCCAGAACGCTTTAACTTCAAGGAGGCTGGTTCTGAAGAAGCCTTTGGCGAGAAGCTACTAGGCTGACCTTCTCCCACCTTCCTTTAGCTCTGCCCGTTTGAGTCTGCGGCGGACTCTGGGATCAGAGTGCCCTCCCCCTCTGAAGAAGACTGATTTCCCACAGGCTGTGTGTTGTTAGCGTTTTCAGCGATAAGGTCTGGCGAAGGTTCATCCCCAGCTGGCGAAGAGCCCGTGAGAGTCTGGCACCGTCTCTTCTGCTTCAGAACCTGACTCCGATTGATCGCCTGAAACTCCTTCCCCCAGCCTAAGGGGAACAGGCCTAGTCGTGACACTTGGCCTGAGAGCCGCACCTCTGTCTTACACCATTGTGACTTGTATGTTTCTTCATGTTACCGGTGGCTCCCTCCCCTTTCCCTTCCTAGGTGATCAATTTCCCTTTTCCGACCCCGCCATCAACAGACGCGCTTGTCGCGGCCGAGGAGTTGCTGATCGCTTTGGGGGCTTTGCAGGAACCCCCCAAATCTGGAAGGTAGAGTGTGCCGAGTTCGTATGTGATGTTAGCCAAGTCTGGCCTTCGTACTGATTTCTGTTGATCTAAGCGAGTCCATGGATTGAGCTGTGCTTTCTCCCCTTCCCCCCTTCTTTTCTTCGCTACCTTCAAGGGGAGCTGTCGACAGATTTCGAGTAAGCCTGTCAATAGATTTAAGGAATTTCCGATAAAGGATGAACCATGTGCTTGCTAGTCACTTACATAAATGTGCATATCGCCGCAAGTTCAACCTAGGGGCCTTTTTGAGATATTGGAAGAAGTGTGAGAGAACTTACAATTTAATAAGCAGAAGCTACCACACATTTAGAGGCAGCAGGGAAACCATCTTAATTTCATTCCCCTTTCTCATTGCAGTAATAATACTGGGATGAACTTCGCTTCGTAAACACTTCTGCCCTTCATTCTTAGACCTATAGGTTGAAACTGTGGGAGGGTCTTGTTGGAAAATCACAGGCTGAACCAGTGAGTAGCAGTAGTAGCAGCGGCTCAGTTTAGGACGCAGCAAAGACCAATGAGGCAAAGGATTCCTTGTAAGTTAAAAGTAAATCCTTTACTGACAGTTGTAATAATTTAGTTATGGCAGCACATATACAAATACTCACAGACGATCAATCAATACAGCATACATCAAGTTGGGGTAAGATGAGGGAATGAGGGAAACATGCAAAACACAGCTACTTATATAGGCAGACCTGTACACTGATGCAATCACTAATTGATTAATTACTGAAAATACATTCCCCACAATAATTCAATAAGTGTCCAGCTGAAATGTTGACCTTTAAGTGATTATGTTCTGCTGACTCCTCACTTCTTCCAGGTCCTCAGGCAATTGTAAAAACATGGGAAAAATAAAAACCAGGATCCAACAGGTCTCTCTCTCTCTCTCTCTCTCTCTCTCTCTCTCTCTCTCTCTCTCTCTCTCTCTCTCTCTCTCTCTCTCACACACACACACACACACACACACACACACTTGAAGAGAGAGGAAGGAAAGGAACCTCTTGCTTGGAGGGATGCCAGCTTTCGCTGACGTTTTCTTGGCAGGCCTTATAGCGGGGTGGTTTGCCGTTGCCTTCCCCGGCTGTTATTACCTTTCCCCCAGCTAACTGGGTACTCAATTTACCGACCTCGGGAGGATGGAGGGCTGAGTGGACCCGAGCCGGCTGCCTGAAACCAGCTTCCGCTGGGATCGAACTCAGGCCGTGGGAAGAGTTTCAGCTGCAGAAACTGCTGCTTTACCGCTCTGCGCCACATGAGGCTCTTGAAGAGAGAGAGATAATATTATTAATATAATAGTTTGTATAAACAAAACTTCAGCTGGTGAGTCTACCGAGTTAAGGCTCTGATCCTATTCACTGTAGCTTAGAGTACTCCTTCGAACACAGGAGGACTTTCTTCCAAGTAAACATGGCAGCACAATCCTTCACACATCAGTTAAAATTGGCACCTCTATTTCCAGGAATGACACCCCCCCCCCTTTATCCTTCTTCCAGGCTGAAAAAGCTGCAGGAAGCCAAGCTGAGCTGTGCCATCAGCCCCCTGGGAGCCACCATGGCGTCATTTCCTGTGGCTCCCCAGTACGCAAAGATGCTTGCCTTGAGCAAACAGCACGATTGCCTGCCGTACGTCATCACCTTGGTGTCGGCCTTGACGGTTCGGGAGTTCTTTGAAGAGTTTAACCGGTGAGGTTCCCCCAAAAGTCTTAGGCCTAAGCTCCGTGCCTTTAGATCTGTCCAGGGGACTTAACTGTAAAAAAAAACCACCCAGTAATTTAATGCAATATCACAAAAATCGGCATACAGCACCAAACAGGAATTAGTGGAAGCGCAGCAAGATGAATCGAGCATTGCTGTGTACTCCGTCTCCGCATCGCTTTAAACAGCTCAGCTTGTTTATGAGAGCAGATGCAAAGCGCAAGTGGCTAAGCAACCCATGAATTTGGCATTTCGTGTGAACCAGGTCCCCGTGTGTAGGATTGCAACCTTGGAAAACTTAAACCAGGGCCAGATCTACACGTCGTTGCGAAGGCGGCTTTTTAAAAGACGTACCTAAAAGAAGCGCCTCTTCCTTTACTGTGCGTACTGTGAGCTAGGCAGCGCGGCCTGCGGAAGAATCTCTACCCCATTCAAAGGCGCTGCTCTGCTCTGGCCACTTCCCCCCTCGTGTGTTCTTCCATTCGAATAATCCCCCCTCCCACCCGGCGGCTCTTCTGGCGCATCCTGGCGGTGGTGGCTCCTCCTGCAAAACACTTTTCTCCCTCGGTGTGTTTGTGTTTGCGTCGCGAAGGGAGATGACACCGCAGGGGAGCGCGAGAGGCAGGAGCTGAACTCGTCTGCCGTGCGCACGCAAATGCAAATACAAACACACCGAGGGAGAAAAGTGTTTTGCAGGAGGAGCCGCCACCGCCGGGACGCACCAGAAGAGCCGCCGGGTGGGAGGGGGGATTATTCGAAAGGAAGAACACGCAAGGGGGAAGCGGCCAGAGCAGAGCAGCGCCTTTGAATGGGGTAGAGATTCTTCCGCAGGCGGCGCTGCCTAGCTCACAGTACACACAGTAAAAAAAGGCGCTTCTTTTAGGTACGTCTTTTAAAAAGGCGCCTTCGCAATGACGTGTAGATCTGGTCCAGGAAACTTCATTTGGGACCCACAACAAAATGCACACAACGCTCTGCTTCAACGCATTCAGACTGTGCTGGGGAGGCGGGTTTTTTTCCAATCGTTAACCGATGCACTGCATTGCGGACCTTGTGTCGTTTTTCTGCAGACCAGCCGTTAGCGAAGATGAGCAGGAGCAACTCAAGGGGAAACGGGCCCGAGTGGCACAGATGCAGCGGATCTGGGCTGGACAGGGGCCCTCTCAGAAGCTGGGCGATCTCATGGTGATGCTAGGTACCCTCTTCTCGTTCCTTTAACGTTGGCTATTAGTGTTACGTTTTTGCTGGGTTCCTTACGTGCCTTCTGTTCCAGGAGCCGTGGGGGCCTGTGAGTACGCCGGATGTGCACCTGAATTCTGCGCTGCAAATGGGCTGCGCTACAAAGCCATGGTGGAAATCAGGCGCTTGCGGGGGCAGCTAACAACAGCAGGTAAAAGGCCTCCCGGGAGCTGTCCTTGGTCCTCCGCGGCTCTCGGACTTTGCCCACCTGTGTTGAAAGGACGTAAAACACCTGGATCCTTGTCATTAGTTATGGATCTCAAATGTACAGAGACAAGGGGGGAGGACGAAGCCAATTTTATTCTGGAATTGTGTCTAGCACAGTGGTTCCCAATTGGTGGTCCGTGGACCCCAGGGGTCCGCAGCACCATTCACATATTAGCTCTGCAAGGTCCGCATTTTAATAAAAGAAAATACGCCGTCTCCCGCGCCCCGTTTGCTTCGACGGTGACGTCATGCGCGAAAGCACCTGCGTGATTTAGCGACTAGCTTCAGAGATTACTTCCCTGCACCTAATCCTGAAAACTCATGGAGAAGGAATCCTTTTGAGTGTGGTGATGTACAACTAACAACTCATATCTGTGGAAGAGCGAGATGCACTTGTTGACGTGACTTGTGATGGTTCATGGAAATCATTTTTCCAAGAATATAGACCGGACCAATTCTGGGTGAAGGTTTTTCCTGATTATAAGAAGTTAGGTGAAAAAGCTTTGAAACATCTACTTCCCTTTTGTTCCACATATCTTTGTGAACAAATATTTTGGACATTTTGTTATATGAAGAACAAGCATAGAAATCGGCTCAATGTTGATTCGGATTTGAGATTAAAAGTAGGAAATATTGAACCGGATGTGGAAGGGATTGTTCGGGACAAAAAGAGGCATGATTTCTCCCATCACATTTAGGTTTAGTAGTTGCTAGACATGTCAAAATTTGTTCAATTGTAAACTAGACATTAGTAAAATTAAATTAGTCTTTATATTCCTAACTAAATCATTGTCATTTTTGCGTGGTAATATCACAAATATCACAAATTTTATGCTCTGTTTTTTAGTATACCTAAAATCCTTTGCTTATTAGGGGCTACCCCTTATTTTCTCCAAAAAATTGCTTCGCGCAGGTGACTACCATAGAGATAACAAAATTTTCAAAAGGAGAGCGGGGTCCATGGCTTGGCATTTGAAAAACAAGGGGTCCTCAGTACTTAGCTAATTGGGAACCATTGGTTTAGCACCTTAGTTTACTGCTGTAATACCAGTGCCTCTGACATAATTTAAAGGGCAACCCTTGCCTGTTTTCCAAGAAAAGTCACAGGGGTCCAAAGTGTATTAGGAATTCTGGGATGTCTTGCCCCATGTGATATCTCCTCTCATATGAGGTTAATTTATGAAGCTAATTTTACTGGATGCCTGATTTCGTGTCTGTAAGAAGCAGGGCCTTTTTGGTAGTAGCCCTGGAGCTTTAGAATGCTCTTCTGTGGGTTGGCTGGCCTCCACACTGATGTCACTCTGAAAATAAGAGCAGATACTCTTGTCATGTTGTCCTTTCAGGGAGTTGATTCCCTCTGGTTTTGTTTCACCATGTAGCTGTACTTAGGATACCAAATTCTTTTCTTTTTTTAATTGCATGGTACTTTTATTTAGACCTCAGTTTGGAAAGTGCTATAAAAATGATATCATTGAAGTCTTCCAGAGGAAGTATACGAGTTTGCTCCTGCAATGGAAACAACTAAAAATCTGGGGGCAACTTAAAGATTTAACAGATTTATTATAGCATAAGGCAAGGGGGTTGAAACTCTTTCAGCTTGATGGCCAAATTCAGTGGCAAAGAAACTTTCAGGGGCCACAGCCGATAGGACCAAGGCCAAAAATACTCCCAAAAAAATGCCAGCGTGATTAAACTTAAGGCTTTTGCTGCCCGTCGCCTTTTGAGAACGGGGAGAAAATGGTGCAAAAGCTGAGAATTAATCAAATGATCCAGGAGTGGGTGGCCCTCTGCGGAACGCGAGGAGGGCCAGATTGGGGCTTGATATATTCCTCTTTGCCGGCTAGAGGCCACAAAAATACATCTTGATGCTTGCTTTTCAGTAAATCGTTTCCCTTTCGATTTTACCCGTTAATTCTTTTTCTGAGTTTTGCAACGGCCTGTGGGAATTCACTCCAGCCCTCTTCCGCTTTCTGGGATTCCCCGGCCACCTTGTGGGTTTGGTTTTCCATTTATTTGCCTTTCCTCCCAAGTGAATTCCATCTGCTCCGACACCAGCCTCTTCGTCGATCCCAAAATGAAGCCCCCAACTGAGACGCAGGTGACCTTCTTGAGGCAGATCGTCCTGGCCGGGCTAGGAAACCACGTGGCGCGGAGGATCCAAGCCGAGGAGCTTCTGGATGAGAAATGGAAAAATGGCTACAAGGTACACGTGGTGATATTCTCCCTGCTCTGTTTATTACCGTATCTTTCAGCACAAATACTTTAAAGGGAAACCTACCCTAACCCAGTACTCTCCAGATGTTTTGGACTACAAATCCCATGGACCATCAGCCATGCTGGCTGAGGCTGATGGGAGTTGAAGTCCAAAAAATCTGGGTGGCACCAGTTTGAGGAAGGGTGATGTAATGTTTAACACACACACAAAGCTAGCGTATTTATAAATATAAAGATGAAAGATGGTATTTAAAGGTATTTTTTAAGCTAAATGTTTTGGCTCCCACCCTCATCAGTAGATGTGCTGTTAAATGAATCATATATATATATATATATATATATATATATATATATATAATGCTATAGCAATGCGTGACACACAGCACTGTGTGACACGCAGCAGTGTATGACATGGAACTTTGTACATTGGAGGTTCTGAGCTATGAGAAGAACTTTGTACGCTGGAGGTTGCGAGCTAGGAGAAGAACCCCAGCCAGCATGGCCAATGGTCAAGAATCCTGGGAGTTGTAGTCCAAAACCCCTGGAGTGCAGCAGGTTGCTGAAGGCTGGTGTGAGGCAAGGGTATCCTTGCAGAATCTACTTTTGCTTTGTTTGTTTTTTAAACTCGAACCCAGAGGTCTTTCCTCTGGAGCCGGGTGCAAAAGAGTGCTTCCCTTGGGAGGAGGCGAGCCCTGATGCCTATAGGGAAGCAGCAGGAAGCCTCCTCTGCAGACGGGTGATTCTGCTGTATCTCGGCAGCAGGCGCGAGTACACGGCCTCCTAAAGAATTGGACGTTCTTCCGTTCACATGATGGTTATATGGCAGCTTGCTTTCAGCTCTTGGGGATCTCTTTCTTCCTTCTCCACGTCTCCTCCCCTTCTTCCTTAGACGCCTCTTCTGGACGATCCGGTCTTCATCCACCCCAGTTCCGTCCTCTTCAAGCAACTCCCCGAATTTGTGGTGTATCAGGAGATTGTGGAAACCACCAAAATGTACATGAAAGGTAAGAGCCGACTCCTTTCCCTGCCTTCTCCTCTTGGGATAAGCTAGGAGACGGCTGGGAGGGTTGTGGGAGCTCTAATCCAAAACATCTGGAGGGCACCAGGCTGGGGAAGGCTGGCGTAGAGAAATGGGCACTCGGTTTCTGTGAGGGCAAGTCGCTCGAAGGCGCAAGGGTCACGGATCTGTTGTCGTTGCGGGAGCCGGAGAAAGAGCGGGCGGAAGACAACGGGAATAAATGAGATGCAGAGAGGCATTCAAACATCCCATAATGTTTGAAACGGAGGCCAAGCGTCCAGGGGCCCGCACCGGTTCTTCAGGGGCCTCTGGCCGTTGCTGGAGCTCTCAAGGTGAGAGGGGCCAGAGACCGGCCCCCTGAGCTCTTGTGCCAGCAGGGAGTGTGGCTTGTGTGACTTCGACATCTTGCCTATTTCCAGACTGATAAAAGATCCCTGCTTTCTCCCAACCTTTTTCCGTTGCGCGTCTCCGTTCTCCTGAAGGCGTTTCAGCGATTGAAGCGGAATGGATCCCGCTCCTTCTGGCCCCGTACTGCCACTTCGAAAAGCCCCTGGAGAACCCTCCTCCTTCCTACTCTCCTGAAAGCGGCAGCGTTCGGTGTCACAGAGTGAGCGTTTTCTGTAAGTTTCCCAAAGTGGGGGGACGTTGGGGTGGGTCTTCGTTGTTGTTTTTTGCTTTCTAGATTTATTTATCTTTCCGTGCGAAGTGGTGCAGACGTCTCCTTCTTAGAATAAGTTTTCTCAGAAGTCGGACTTCTCCTGTGACTCTCGCTTACATTTCCCTGCCTGCCGTTCGTGCCCCTTGGGTCATATGGGGGGGGGGGGGTTGTGGGGAGACGGAGCCAGCTCCAAATCTGGCCTCTGCCCCACGGCTTTCGCCCCATCCCTTTGATGGGTCAGGTTGGTGTCCTCAGCACTGACGTAAACCGCCCAGAAAGCCTTGGCTATGGGGCAATATACAAATGATGATGATGATGATAATAATAATAATAATATATGAGTGGAGCTCAGAACAACCGCCCTGCGGTCCTCATCTGTCCTGCGGAGCCTCTGGTGTTGCTCTGAGCCCGGCTCCCTGGAGGGAATCCTCACCGTCACCTCCAGTATGGAGAAAACAAGCAGGTGTTGCGGACGGTGGGACCGAGAAGAGCTGCGGAATCCCTTTCTCGGTTTTCTCGGTTCTGAGGAAAACTAAAACGGGCAGGGGCTGGGGTTAGATGACGCCACTGGGTGTGGCCAAGCCGCGGAGCAATCCAGGGCTGGCCCTACCATTAGGCAGAGTGAGGCAGTTGCCTCGGGCGGCAAATGCTGGGAGGCGGCAGCAAGGTGATAGAGGAGGGGATTGTGTGCCGGGTGGCCTTCCCTAAGCTAGCCTGCTGCCTTCAGGTGTGGCGTCCCATCCGTCGGTGTTGAAGAAAGATGTTCAGTCCTGAAGAAGGGTTTTTTGGTACATGGACTGAGAGGTGGGGGGCACCTCAGGCGGCAAAATGTCTTGGGACGGCCCTGCCTGCACCATAAAAAAAAAAGTTCTGTGTTCCTGGCAAAGATAGTACAAGGACGAACTGGAGGCTGCAGCACCCTTCTCATGCCCATTTTCTCCTATTAGGGGGAGACAGAATGATGGTGAGAGGAGCCCGCTCAGCACCAACTCCCAGCCTGTGACAGAGTCTTAACCCTCTTCCACCACCTTTTTTTCTCTGCAGATCGAGTCGGATGGCAGCTTCCTGCGGTGGAGGTAGATTACCCAGAAGGCATTGACCGCTACAAATACTTCGCCAAGTTTTTATTGGAAGGGAAGGTATGCCAGTTTCTCCCTGCCTAATACTGCTTCGTGAGCCATTGTCTCTGTTGCTCTTCATTCATTGCATTTTCATTATTATTGCATTATGTAAGGCAACCTGGGAATTTTGATGAAGGTTAGGCAGAGCGGTAAAGCAGCAGTTTCTGCAGCTGAAGCTCTCCCCACGGCCTGAGTTCAATCCCAGCGGAAGCTGGTTTCAGGCAGCCGGCTCGGGTCGACTCAGCCTTCCATCCTCCCGAGGTCGGTAAAATGAGTACCCAGTTAGCTGGGGGAAAGGTAATAACGGCCGGGGAAGGCAACGGCAAACCACCCCGCTATAAGGCCTGCCAAGAAAACGTCAGCGAAAGCTGGCGTCCCTCCAAGAGTCAGTAATGACTCAGTGCTTGCACGAGAGGTTCCTTTCTTTTCCTTTCCTAGGCTGTGAGTACCTAAATATATATATATATATATATATATATATATATATATATATATATATATATGAGAGAAAGCGTAATATATAACTTTTCGTGAATGTCAACAAACAAAACAGAAAATATATCGTGAAAAACCAGGGCGGGGGCGCGGAACCACCCATGCATTGTATATATAGAATTATCATTTCCATCATATGAACTGGGGGCAAAGAAAGGAAGAGAATTATACAAAGGTTTCAAGAAAAGCAGACCAAATATCCGTATATTTATCTACTTGCAAGTTGCATCTGATATATATTTTTGAAAGCATTTTATCTGATAAACGTTCTTGCGCTGTGGTTTTTATTTATTTCATTTCATTTCATTTTATTTCATTTCTATTCAGCCCAATAGTCGAAGCTCTCTGGGCGGTTCAGAAAAATTAAAACCATGAAGCGCGTAATAAAACAACCAACCATTTAAAACTATAGTTTTTTTTTTATTTTTAGAAGCTGCTCGGATATATAACGTTGGGCAGGGAGAATGGCGTTATACTCCCAAGAAGTTCTGGAGAGACATAGGGTGCCACTCCTGATATTATTATTATTATTATTATTTTATTTATTTATTTATTTATATAGCACCATCAATGTACATGGTGCTGTACAGAGTAAAACAGTAAATAGCAAGACCCTGCCGCATAGGCTTACATTCTAATAAAATCGTAATAAAACAATAAGGAGGGGAAGAAAATGCAATAAAAATAGTATAAAAACAAACAGGAAGCTTTTTTCTTTGAAAACTATTTGGGGTCGTCGTTCCCACGCAAATTTAATAGAGTAAAATTCATGTGATCATCAGCTTCAGATTTATTTCATTGGTAGCAGCCCTTAAAAATCAATTTATTGACACACACACATTAACGTTTCTACTTCTAGGTTGTTAAAAAGTTGGCCTCTTATAGCCGCTGCTTGATATCCAGTCCAGTCACAATGCTGAAAAGCTGGTCCAAGTAAGTTGTTTGCAAGGGGGGGCGTTGGTTCACATGTATGTATATCTGCCCGCTGCAGAAAAAAATGGGAGAATGCTTTACAGCAGCTGTTGTCCCCGGCCAGGGAGGTACAGCGCAGTGGCTACTGCTCAAACAGTGGGGTCAAATCCGGCCACCTGGAAGCCTTTTTACTCGCCACAGACGAATAGCTGAGTGCCTGATTTATATGGCTGCTTGACAGGAAGTTGCCGGCATAACAGGAAGTCACCCTTACCATCTGACCCAGTCTCCTGCCTTCATTGCTTATCAGAGATTTGGAGGAAGAGTGGATAGCACTGAGAGCCATGACGTAAAAAAATGGTTTCACTCTGAATTAGTCCTACCTGCCTACTCTAGCTTCTACCCAGGACAGCCCTGGGTATCAGCAGGGTCAAGGGAATCCCAAGGCTTGCAAAAGTGCAAATAAAAATCTTTACGGGAAAAACTCTTTAAGGGGAGCAGGAGGCCTCAAAGTGAGTCCGTGAAATGCTTACGGGTTGTGGGGAGGGACAGAAAATCGGATGGAGGGGGAATGGAGTATTCTGGAGAGGAGCGTGGCTGGCTGGAACTCGGATCACCCTGGACTGCAGCATTTTGTTGCAATCTTCACTCGTCTGTCTTAATGCGTGCACTTGACCGGCTTCTTCACAGGCTCCAGCCAAGGACGGAATCTCTCCTGCAAGCCCTTGCCTCCGAAAATGCAGACAACCGGGACGCTTTGCTCGCTGCCTGGAAGAAGAACACGAAATGTAAGCTTATCCAGACATGGGCATGGAGCACGCTTAGAAGTTCTCATGGATGATGATGATGTTTTATTACATTTATATCCCACCATTTATTTATTTGTGACACTTATATACTGCTGAATATAAGAACCCTCAGCGGTACACATTAAATATTGAAATCATGTTTGAAATACAATGTGAAAAACATTAAAACGCTTCCAACTACAATATAAAGAATACAATTCAAGGAGCAGTAAAATAGAGCTGCATGATTAATTTAATTGCAGCCCAGGGACAGCCTGGATTAACAAGAGTGTTTACAGGAGGTGTTAAAAAATATCCTGCATTTTCTGCCTTCTGAACTGCATGAGGGAGGGTTTTCCAAACAGTGGATGCCACTACAGAGAAGGCCCTGCCATCAGAGTTTTGGTTTATTTTCAGGCAGAGAAACAAAATATAAATATGTAAATGTTTTATTTATTTGTTGAAAGCATGTTTATGCCAGTCTTCAGCCAAAAGAGACCCTGAGCAGCTTTCGTACAATCAGTAAAAACAAGGCAGTCTCAGTAAAAAAAAAAAGGCAGTTTACAGTATAAAAAGACACAACACAAAAGGAAAAAGGAATATGAAGGGAAAAGGAAAAAAGCAGGCATCCCTGGGTTTCCCATGTCACCTCCCTCCGCTGCAACCTGCCAGCATTTCCCCATGAGTGTAATTATTACACCAGAGAGACTTAAAACCCTTAATGGAAAGTTCCACTAAATCATATGACTCAGCCACCTCTCTTCTTTTCTGCTTTAATCTCCTCTGTTTCAGATTTGTTGACGGAATATTGCCAGTGGATCCCAGAAGTTACCCACGCGGAGGTCTCGAAATTCTGGCCCCCTGTGCTGTGAAGATTTAAGAACATAAAAGAAGAGCCCTGCTGGATCAGACCAAGGGCATTATGCTTTGGGGTGCTTTCATGCTGCTCCAGGGGTGTGGAAGATCATAGCATACTCACCTGAACGGTGCCAACTCCACGGGGTTGCAAAGGAGTCACGGAAGCTAGTGTGACCTTGCTGGTTTGCATTGGACAAATGCACGGGAAAGATATTTTCAAATGTGAGAGAAGTCTCATGTGTGTGTGTGTGTGTTTTGCAGGGTGGGAAGTTAGAGCTGCTAAGTTAACAGATTTTGAAGGGTCACCCTAATTTCTGTGCCTCTCCTCAGTGCCTCTCCTACAGCCGTGGTGGATCCTTTCATGTGAATATTATTATTATTGTTGTTGTTTTAAACACACTCTGTATTATAGTTTTGTAAATTTATTTTGGTATTCCAACAAGGCGGTTTTCTGAAATAAATTGATCTTTGTTTTTCTATCCAATTCTGTTTGTTGCCGTCTCTGCTGCAAAAGTGTTCAGAACAGCAAAGCTTTATCCTAAACTAAGCTTAAGGATTAAGGCAAGCTCTCCACATATTACACCCATATTCCTCATAGTTAGGGGCTAGACCAGGGATCGTAGGGATTACTACTAGTAGTAGAAGTCGTATTAATTACATTGCCCCATACTGCCCCATAGGTGAAGCTCTCTGGGCGGTTTACAAAAATTAAAAGACTGAACATTTAAAAATCAATATACGAACTTTAAAAACACAAAAACAGCTAACATTTAAAATAATTTTTAAACTCTCAGCCAGGCCAAGCATAGTTCTGGAGTCTGTTGAAACTCAACCTATGCTATTAAATGCCTGGGAGAAAAGAAAAGTCTTAACCTTATAGTTCACCAACACCGAGTGCAGCTTTCCACAGCCTGGTACCCTCCTGATGCTTTGGACTACAATTCCCAAGATTCCTGACCATCAGCCATGCTGGCTGAGGTTGATGGGGATTGATGTCCAAAGCATCTGTACAGCACCGGATTGGGGACCCAGCGATTGAGGTCACTAGTTCCCCAATCCCATCTTAGGAACTTGATATGGGGCAATTGTTTGAAACTATCCTGCATTTATTTATGTGTTGCCCTATAGCCGAAACTTTCAGGGCGATGTACATAATAAACATACATATACACTTGCCTGGACCCTAAGATCAACTTCAAGAGTCTTTCTCTGGGAGCCCTGCCAAAGGAAGTGAGAGAGGTGACTACTAAGAAGAGGGCCTTTTCTGCTGTGGCACCTCAGTTGTGGAATGAGCTTCCCAGAGAGGCTCGCCTGGTGCCTGCACTGCTTTTTTCGGCAACTGGACAACCATCTGTCAGGGATGCTTTAGGGTGGATTCCTGCATTGAGTAGGGGGTTGGACTCGATGGCCTTGTAGGCCCCTTCCAACTCTATTCTATGATTCTATGAACCAGGTGAAGACCTTTTTATTCTCCCAGGCATTTTCATTTTTCAGTTTGTTTTATAGCTGGCATTGTATTTAAATTTTTTGCACTGCTGCTAGCTGCCGTTACATTATTTTCATTTTTATGTTATAGTTTTATCATCTTAATTTTATTGCCTGGTATTTTTGTGGCTTTAATAGTTGTGAACCACCGAGAGAGCTTCAGCTATTGGGAGTTATAAAAATGAAATAAATAAATAAAAGCAAAACTAATACCAAAAAAGTATTTTAAGACCAGCAACGAAAGAAGATAACTGAACAGCCAAAAAAGATTGTTTTAAAGTGCTTTGCATAAGAGAGGATAAAAGCACAGTTTGAGAATTTTCTAGGTTGTGGAAGGAGCCCAAAGAAGAGGTGGGGGAAAGAAATTGAATGGAGTTTTTCTCTCCCTTTGGAATCTGGAGAGTAGGCAGGGAAAAGTGGAGATGCCGGGGATTGAACCCGGGGCCTCATACATGCAAAGCATGCGCTCTACCACTGAGCTACATCCCCCCATATGGCAATAACGTGGTGAGAATTCATTATGACACAGAGAGAACACGACTGGGATAAAGGGTATGTGGTATGCAGGCAGATTGCGTCTGAAAACTGAAGGAGGGCAGGAAGTAAGGAAAGAATTAAACATTCATTCAGTTTAAGGCGTAAACAGCTCATTGCTTGTTTAAGTCATGCTGGTTTGCAACTTCACACAAAAATCCAAGCCCAGTGCAAGGGGGGAAATGATGTGCAATGCGTGCAGTGCAATGCAAAAACCTTGTGCAAAAATGCAAGGAAGAATGGATTTGCATTGCACCCCAGGGGCAATGCACTACGAATTGCTTACGTTTGCACTTCTTCTATGTCATATCTCTGTATGCAATACGAGCAATGCAGGCAAACAAACAAAGCCACCCCTCTGGAACAGCATTGTGCTATGAAAATATTTAAGTAAAAAGTAGAAATATAGCTGGGTGGGGGAAAAGACTAAGCCTCCCCGTCGGGGAATCGAACCCCGGTCTCCCGCGTGACAGGCGGGGATACTTACCACTATACTAACGAGGAAATGCTATACCTGGATTTCAAAAATACGTCACTTAAGACAACAATACAATTAATATATGCATTTTGATTGGTTTGGCAATAGGAAATGTAGTTTCCAAATAGGAAAGGTACGAAAACTGGGTGCTTCTCCTAAGAGTATCTAATTGGCCACTAATATAGAGTTAATATAAAAATGGCTCTGATCATTCAGTGATTCAGACGTGCAATTCTTTGCAAAAAAAAAAAAGAGTAATGGTTATAGAGGGGTCTTTGGTGTGGTCCAGCAATTGCGACTCTTTATGTGGTTCAGGGAAATCAAAGTCAGTCACCAGGTTCAGAGGTTTTGCAAAGTCTGAAACACATCAGGTTCCGTGTTAGGGTGTTCACACGACCCCTCGAATGCAACATTTCTCTCAAATATGTGGGGTGGATTGATGCCCTTTGCAACCTGCTAAAAGTAAGTGGGGAAGAAATCCATTCAGGCCTTTCCAGCTGGACATCAGGAAAAACTTCCTGACTGTTAGAGCAGTACGACAATGGAATCAGTGATCTAGGGAGGTTGTGGTCTCTCCCACACTCGAGGCCTTCAAGAGGCAGCTGGACAAGCATCTGTCAGGGATGCTTTAGGGTGGATTCCTGCATTGAGCAGGGGGTTGGACTTGATGGCCTTGTAGGCCCTTTCCAACTCTGCTATTCTATGATTCTCTTTTTTGTGTTGTAGACTGCAGGCGAGGTATAAATTTGATCTATGGCGATTCTGAATCATAATTTAGATGTTTAAGAGCCAAGAAAGAACAAAAACATCCTGCCGAAACCCGGGATCGAACCAGGGACCTTTAGATCTTCAGTCTAACGCTCTCCCAACTGAGCTATTTCGGCGGATGACAGCTCAGTTCATTCGCCAGCACTACTTGGTTCTGACGTCCCACATGGAAGTTTGGTCTAAACAATCAGTTGCCCATTTATGTTTCTTTTTTTGGGTGTGTGTGGAAACTAATTCTAAAATATTCCACTTTCAATGAAGATCAAAACTATGCTTATCTTGTATGCACACAAACGGGTGTGCTGGTGTATGTGTGTGTGGAGTGGTGGAAATGATTAAAAAATTGGGTTGAAATGACAAATGCAACAAGTTAAAGTCTGTGACAATTAAATTAACGTTTAAATGTGTGCAAAGTAAGCCTTAGCAGCTGTAATGGGTGGTAATTAACAACACAGCCATTCTAGCTTTGCTAGGGGCAGGAAACTCTTGTCTGTATTCATGCCCAGTAATTAAGCACACTAATTTGCAGCAATTAACTTCCTTAGCATTCACAAGTCAGTATATATGCTGAGAGAAGTCCTACAACTCCCAGCATGCTGGCTGGGGAATGCTCTGCCTAAACATACATAGGATTGCACCCTAAAATGACCTAGCTGCACATCTGCTGAGCATTTGCAGGAAAACCTACAAAAGTAAGTATTCTGGTGGTCTCCCTAGGCAAAATAATAGATTTAAATGAAGTATCTGGGGTTATCCTTCGAATATCTTCTAAATCAGAAACACCAGCTCTAGGAAGAAATTGCAGACAAGAGTGGTCCCAGGACTAGAGATGGGAAGGCCTGGGGGAAATGCTGAGGAGGCCAGGAAAGGGAAAAGTCTGGTTTTTCTTCAGGGATTTTTGGAAAGTTTTTTTTGGGGGGGGGGATGTGTGTCTCTCCCCCCCCTCCCACTCCAGCCTCTGAATTTTTCTGGGCTTTCCCTGTATTTTGGGGTTGTTGTTTTTTTCCTTTGCAGACCTAAGTGGAAAACCGAACCATGATTTTTCAGAGGTTAAATCCACAGAATCTCTCTTTTTGCAAATTAAGCATTTTTAAAAAACTAAATAAATAAGCAGAGGTTGCTGCTTTCACCCCCACAAACCCTTGCAAAGCACTTACGGCAATCATCGCTTCCTATGAAAGTGGTGGAAAGTAGTAAAGGGGTGGTGGTGGAGAATTCATTCATTTGGAGCAAGATTACTTACCAACGTGCTTGATTGGTTAAGGCTGGGGGAGACTGAACCCTAGACTTCCTCAAAGGGAGAGCAGCTTGGACTACAACCCCCAGCATGCACAGCTATGGGGCTTGCAGTCCGACGCAGCAGGAGGGAAAAGTTTGTCCTAAAATGTTGCAAGTTAAGGAGGGTTTGGGAGAGAAAAATCTGAGCCTCCCCGTCGGGGAATCGAACCCCGGTCTCCCGCGTGACAGGCGGGGATACTTACCACTATACTAACGAGGAAGTGCTTAGTTTCTCTTTTCCTAAAACCTCCCATAAAGCAACTTCCTGTTTAAGTAGTTTACAAAGCTGAGCAAGTCAAAGAATAAATGGAAATTGCAACAATTGTAAAGTGTTAATTTGTGGTTGTTCTGGCAGGGGGGTGGAGTTGCAAATGTTGTAGGCAATTTAAGGGGTGGGGGCATATTGAGTGATGAGTATGGATTTTATAATCCTTCATAACATCACCGTATTCCCAAACCCAGGGAATCTTTTGCAAGTTTCGCGTTCCACAGGACTCTTCAATTAGTTTTATTTAGTAACTAAAACGTTTAAAACAAAGCAGATGGGAGTGGCGCTTCCTGCAAAGAGCTTTTGTGTGCCAGTAGTAGGTTACATTGCAAGCTTGTAGGTTGAGGCAGGCGGAAAATGTGGGTTTGTATTTAAATTGAAGAGGCTGAAGGAGGGGAGGACGAAGGGAAAGAAAACCTTTTGGAAAAGGAGAGAAATCTAGTAGATCTTGCAGTGACTTTGTACTTCCTATTTGGACAGCATTTTTCCGTTCAGGGGATGTAGCTCAGTGGTAGAGCGCATGCTTTGCATGTATGAGGCCCCGGGTTCAATCCCCGGCATCTCCACTTTTTTTCTTGTCATTTTTCACAGAAATTCTCATTCTTACAATTGATCTATCTGCTAAATAAATGTAGTTTGGTACCACATTCGTTTTGGATCACTGGCAAGCCCGAAAGCGTGTTTCCGGATGGATGAAGGGCATTGAACTTGTTTTTCGCAGAATTTGTTTTGCTTTTTGTTTTATGCTGACTCAGTATTTAAAAAGAAGGTTCTTAACAGTTGCTGCAAGACAACTTTTATCAGCAAATTTAGCTTTTTGCTTTTTTAATCAGGAAGTCCAGGCACAAGTCTGGCTTGTGAAACTGACATATAGACCTAATTCTTAGATTGACATATATTCCTAATTTTTCATTTTACAAGCCCCCTGATTCCAGTTTTTGAAAAGATTGGGGCTTATTCAGATCCCTCAATACAGCACCTTTCACTAACTGACAATAGTCAGATGCACAAACCCAAAACAGACTCCTGCCAGAATCCATGGGTGGAAAATGCAGGTTAACATTTGGAGTACAGCAAATTGACTCTAAGACACAGCAAGGAGCTGAATGGCCCTGCGCACAGTGAAGAAGTCCAGAAGGGAAGATGTTTTCTGCTCCAGTATTCTAAACGTGTAGGAATCCGACAAGTATTCCTTCAAGGGATCAGAAAGTCAGTAAAATGCCCCGTTTGGAAAAACAAGACAGGAAATCTTTTTCAGGTTGAAGCTTTTTTGTATTTTTAATTGCAGAAATGTTCGTTCTTATCAGGTGAACTGAGGACATTATAACTGAGGACGTTATAACAACTGAGGTAAGTGTTATCTGAACATGGGGAGACACTCTGCAGCTGATGAGTTAACATGCAATGAATACATGCATCTCACCTTGTGCAATGAAAAGCAAACACATGCTTCTTCTGGAGAATCAGCAATTTCAGCATAGTTGAGTTCCCTTACCTTTTGTGGCTGGCTTGGGGGGGAATGCTGGAAGTTGTCAGACTTTTTTCCTCTCGTTGCTTCCTCTGACTCCTTGTTGCTTAGGCGGGGCGGGGGAACAAGAGTAGAGGTGTGCGTTGTTGGTGCTATATAAATAAATAATAATGTGCATGACATTATGCATGGTGCGGGGAAAGTGGATAGGGAGAGATTTTTTTCTCCTAATACCAGAACTGAAGGGTCATCTCACAAAGCTGATTGGTGGGAGATTCCGGACAGGTAAAAAGAAGTCCTTCGTCACAAAGTGCATAATTACAGCTATGTAGTGATGGCCACCAATTTGAACAGCTTTAAAGGGAGGGTTGACAAATTCCTGGAGGAGAAGGGTATCAATGGCTACTAGTCCTGATGGACTACTGCAACCTTCTTCTCACTGGCCTTCCTTCTTCTCACATCAGTCCATTGGTTTCTGTTCACCACTCTGCTGCTAAGATCATCTTCTTGGCTCGCCGCTGACCGTGTTACTCCACTTCTGAAATCTCTTCATTGGCTTCCAATTCACTTCAGAATCCAATATAAACTTCTCCTGTTGACCTACAAAGCTTTTCACTGTCTAGCTCCTTCCTATCTTACCTCTCTCATCTCACACTATTGCCCTGCTCGTGCTCTTCACTCCTCTGATGCCATGTTTCTCACCTGCCCAAGGGTCTCTACTTCCCTTGCTCGGCTTCGTCCATTTTCTTCTGCTGCCCCTTACGCCTGGAACGCTCTTCCAGAACATTTGAGAACTACAAGTTCAATCGCAGCTTTTAAAGCTCAGCTAAAAACTTTTCTTTTTCCTAAAGCTTTTAAAACTTGATTTTGCTCTGACTTTTATACTCCCTGTTTTATACTCTCTTCCCCTCCTTATTGTTTTATTATGATTTTATTAGAATGTAAGCCTATGCGGCAGGGTCTTGCTATTTATTGTTTTACTCTGTACAGCACCATGTACATTGATGGTGCTATATAAATTAATAATAATAATAATAATAATAATAATAATAATAATAATAATAATAATTGTATGCTACCTCCAGGATCCAAGGCAGTGGGCCTATGAACATCAGTTGCTGGGGAACATGGGCGGGAGGGTGATGTTGGACTTACATCCTGCTTCTGGGTTTCTCTGTGGGAAGCTGGACTAGATGCACCTTGGTCTGATCTAGCATCAGGGCTCTTTTTGTGTTCTGATATAGGATGCCAAAGAAACCAGTGTTGAGCTGCGGAGAGAACACAGCCGGTCACGTGAACATGTCTTGCTGGCCATGGCCAATCCTCAGTCCAATCAAACAGCTGTTGCTGAGGCTGCTGCTGTTGCTCCTGGTGCCTCCTTGTTTTTCATCCTGTTGCTGGCTGGCTCTGCTGTTTGCACAGCGATTTCCTTCTGGGTGCATTCAAAAACGAGACAGGATTTCTCAGGAAGGCAACTGGGAGGAAATGGCTTCTGTGTGGATAATCAAAACAATAGCTTGGGAATCTACTGGGCCTCACCCTGGAGGTTACTGGTGAGGCATCCGGCTTTTGATTGCTCCTCGCAACGAAAGACTACAATGCCAACATAGTACATCAGGGCAAAGCATTCTAGCTAAGCCTTTTGCTTGTTTTCTGTTTGCAGGGAGTTTGCAATGGAGGGGAACGTTCAAAACTATGATCCACACCCCACCCGCATTCTGAAATTTTATCACGGTCTGCTGCTGGATGAGGGAAAGGGCTGTGATAAACTTTTCTCCTTAATGTGCTATTTTTCTTACCTGCAGGGAGTTTTGTTTCTTTCTTATGTGAGGGATAGCTCAAAAATTTGCACAGTGGGGCTTTTACTTCTGTTCTGTCTAGTCATGGATAGGATTGCTCTACAGAAGTCTGTTATAATGTATATATCTCTTCTGAGGACTGTACCTAACACCTACGCTATTCTTCTGAAATGATCCAATGAAACATTGGATCATTTCAATGTTTCATCCAAAACTGGATGAAACAGTTTTGCATTGTGTTATTCATTTTTGTTCCACAGTGCCCTTTGTAGGGAACTGGTCAACGTCGACAGGTTCACTTAGCAGGGCTGGAAAACGTGTGTGTCCAGCTGTTTTGGCCTCCAACTTCCATCATTCTTCACCATTGGCTACACTGGCTAGAAGTGATGGAAGTTAGAAGCCAAAACATTTGGATGGCCACCAGTTGCTGACCTCTGGTTTAGAGGTTAAAATCTGAGGAATTCACAATAGCGTAGTACACCTTTTATTAAAACCAGATAGATTCTAGTTTCTTAAAAGTTCATGTACTCTTCATCATCTGTACTCTTCACCTTCTCTATCCCCCACCCCCCCACCCCACAAAAGCATGGGGAGGAGCCATTCTTCTATCTCACCTCCCTTTCTTGTTGTTTTGCTTAATACGTGTTTAGATTTTCTTATATTTAACTGATTTTAATTTCTGAGCTGCTTTTAGTTTCTTTTTTACATAAAGAAAAGTGGAAGATTGGCTGTTAAAGTAAAATTAAAATCCAGTCTGAAGGATTCTGTTGAACTCGAAAGCTTACTCATTTCTATATGACTTTCTAGCTGGTCCTATGTACATTTCTTTTCCTAGGTTTTAAAATGTGTATGTTTTAAATTTTGTAAGGCCGCCTTGAGGCCCAGTATTGGGCAAAAGGCAGGATACAAATAAATATAATAATACTACATCTCTATTGGATTCTTTCCCCGTTTCTACATAGGTGTGTGTTGTGCTTTGCAGGACAATCTATGTGGGCTTACTCTGAATTAAATAATCTTAAATTCAATTAGTCAACCCCAAGTAAGCCTGAACAAGATTGCAACCTTTACTGTACTCTTACACTCATCACGAGTGTGACAGAAGTGCTGCAAAATATGTTTATAAAATGATGAATATATGTTATTTATGTGAAAACAGAAGCAGATTAACTTTATTTGGATTTAAGTGATGCATTGAAATAGTAATGTCCTCTCAACTTCCCTCTTATTTATTATTTCCTTTCTATTCTGTCCCTCATTTTAAGCAGCTCGAGACTGTGTACCTTTTACCCTCACAACAACCTTGCGAGGTAGGTTAGGCTGAAATGTGTTTTCTGTCAAAAATACGTTTGCAACCTCCCCCTACCTCTTCGTGGCTTTTAGTCAAACCTATAACTAACTCTCTCATACAAAATCCATGTTAAGAATAATTTTCTTTCTCTTTTCTTTCTTTTGTTTTAACCCATTCCGGATTAGCGTAAAAAAAAATCCGCTCCAGGTTTTTACTCCAACTGACCTCCCCTCTCAGTCCGCTCCCCCACAGTTCAACCACCAATTAAATCTCATCGCGGCTGAGGCGGTTTTATCCTTCCGCGTTCCTCCGAGTAAAAGAGGGCGGAGCTATCCGCTCCTGAAGTCACGTCACAGTTTCTCTTCCCTTACTATTGGTCACGGCCCAGAAGCCGCGCGCACGCGCGAGACGAAACATAGTCCCCGTCCATTAAACGCCTCAGTTTTTGGCGGAGTGATCTTATCCCGGAAACCTATATAAGAGGCTGCCGCTGCCGGTGGCGTAGTTAGACCAAGTCGCCTCTCCTCGCATACTAGTTGTTGTCTGCTGGGACCGGCTCGGATTCTGTGGTGAGCGTTTAAGCCGAGTTTTTTCCCCCTTTTCTTTCACCCCCTCCTTGTTTAATTTCGTTCCACCGCGAGGGAAGGCGGCTTTTGAGGGGGGGAGGGAAATGCTGAGGGGGAGAAAGCGAGTCGACTAAGCTGACGGGAAGCCGTCGTAGTGACGGGAGTCGAGTTCTCGCGATGCTGTCGTGAATTCACGCGTGGGGCTGCCTGGAAAGAGTGTTGCCGCTTTCCCTCACACCCGGGGGATGGTGGGGAATGGGATGGTTCAGCCGGCGGTGAGAGGTTAGTCAAGCGGCTTTAGGCTGACCGCGGCCCAAAATGGCCGCCGCCAAAGTAGGACGGGGAGGGGGGGGTGAAGAGGGTGAGGCTCCGCCCCGTTGCGTGACGCAGTGCCTTCCTCTGTGACGTCATGCAGTAGGCAGGGAGATGCGCGCGCGCCCTCGCTGGGCCCTTCCTCCCGTGCTGGGCCCAAGGAGGCGGAGTTTGCTTGCTGTAGGCCAGTGAGGAAGTGCCTCTCTTCCGTAGGACCTCGCCCCCCCCCCCCCATGGAGTTGATGACAGCTAGCCTTCTAGATTGGGGAGCTTCTTAAAAAAAAATTCTTCTCTAATCCGAATTGTAACCTTTTTCTGCTAATCTGAATTGACTTTTGTTTTGTTTCATTGTTTTTTGCTTCACAAAGAAAATGCAGATCTTTGTGAAGACCTTGACCGGCAAGACCATCACCCTAGAGGTGGAGCCAAGTGACACCATTGAGAATGTCAAGGCCAAGATTCAGGATAAAGAAGGCATTCCTCCTGACCAGCAGAGGCTGATCTTTGCTGGCAAGCAGCTGGAAGACGGACGCACCCTCTCAGACTACAACATCCAGAAGGAATCAACACTCCATCTTGTGCTCCGCTTGAGGGGAGGCATGCAGATCTTCGTGAAGACCTTGACCGGCAAGACCATCACCCTGGAGGTGGAGCCAAGTGACACCATTGAGAACGTCAAGGCCAAGATTCAGGATAAAGAGGGCATTCCTCCTGACCAGCAGAGGCTGATCTTTGCTGGCAAGCAGCTGGAAGACGGACGCACCCTCTCAGACTACAACATCCAGAAGGAATCAACACTCCATCTTGTGCTCCGCTTGAGGGGAGGCATGCAGATCTTCGTGAAGACCTTGACCGGCAAGACCATCACCCTGGAGGTGGAGCCAAGTGACACCATTGAGAACGTCAAGGCCAAGATTCAGGATAAAGAGGGCATTCCTCCTGACCAGCAGAGGCTGATCTTTGCTGGCAAGCAGCTGGAAGACGGACGCACCCTCTCAGACTACAACATCCAGAAGGAATCAACACTCCATCTTGTGCTCCGCTTGAGGGGAGGCATGCAGATCTTCGTGAAGACCTTGACCGGCAAGACCATCACCCTGGAGGTGGAGCCAAGTGACACCATTGAGAACGTCAAGGCCAAGATTCAGGATAAAGAGGGCATTCCTCCTGACCAGCAGAGGCTGATCTTTGCTGGCAAGCAGCTGGAAGACGGACGCACCCTCTCAGACTACAACATCCAGAAGGAATCAACACTCCATCTTGTGCTCCGCTTGAGGGGAGGCATGCAGATCTTCGTGAAGACCTTGACAGGCAAGACCATCACCCTGGAGGTGGAGCCAAGTGACACCATTGAGAATGTCAAGGCCAAGATTCAGGATAAAGAGGGCATTCCTCCTGACCAGCAGAGGCTGATCTTTGCTGGCAAGCAGCTGGAAGACGGACGCACCCTCTCAGACTACAACATCCAGAAGGAATCAACACTCCATCTTGTGCTCCGCTTGAGGGGAGGCATGCAGATCTTCGTGAAGACCTTGACAGGCAAGACCATCACCCTGGAGGTGGAGCCAAGCGACACCATTGAGAACGTCAAGGCCAAGATTCAGGATAAAGAAGGCATTCCTCCTGACCAGCAGAGGCTGATCTTTGCTGGCAAGCAGCTGGAAGACGGACGCACCCTTTCAGACTACAACATCCAGAAGGAGTCCACCTTACATCTTGTGCTCCGCTTGAGGGGAGGCATGCAGATCTTCGTGAAGACCTTGACTGGCAAGACCATCACCCTGGAGGTGGAGCCAAGCGACACCATTGAGAACGTCAAGGCCAAGATTCAGGATAAAGAAGGCATTCCTCCTGACCAGCAGAGGTTGATCTTTGCTGGCAAGCAGCTGGAAGACGGACGTACCCTCTCAGACTACAACATCCAGAAGGAGTCAACACTCCATCTTGTGCTCCGCTTGAGGGGAGGCATGCAGATCTTCGTGAAGACCTTGACAGGCAAGACCATCACTCTGGAGGTGGAGCCAAGTGACACCATTGAGAACGTCAAGGCCAAGATTCAGGATAAAGAGGGCATTCCTCCTGACCAGCAGAGGCTGATCTTTGCTGGCAAGCAGCTGGAAGACGGACGTACCCTCTCAGACTACAACATCCAGAAGGAGTCCACCTTACATCTTGTGCTCCGCTTGAGGGGAGGCATGCAGATCTTCGTGAAGACCTTGACCGGCAAGACCATCACCCTGGAGGTGGAGCCAAGCGACACCATTGAGAACGTCAAGGCCAAGATTCAGGATAAAGAAGGCATTCCTCCTGACCAGCAGAGGTTGATCTTTGCTGGCAAGCAGCTGGAAGACGGACGCACCCTCTCAGACTACAACATCCAGAAGGAGTCAACACTCCATCTTGTGCTCCGCTTGAGAGGAGGCATGCAGATCTTCGTGAAGACCTTGACTGGCAAGACCATCACCCTGGAGGTGGAGCCAAGCGACACCATTGAGAACGTCAAGGCCAAGATTCAGGATAAAGAAGGCATTCCTCCTGACCAGCAGAGGCTGATCTTTGCTGGCAAGCAGCTGGAAGACGGACGCACCCTTTCAGACTACAACATCCAGAAGGAGTCCACCTTACATCTTGTGCTCCGCTTGAGGGGAGGCATGCAGATCTTCGTGAAGACCTTGACTGGCAAGACCATCACCCTGGAGGTGGAGCCAAGCGACACCATTGAGAACGTCAAGGCCAAGATTCAGGATAAAGAAGGCATTCCTCCTGACCAGCAGAGGCTGATCTTTGCTGGCAAGCAGCTGGAAGACGGACGCACCCTCTCAGACTACAACATCCAGAAGGAGTCCACTTTGCACCTGGTTTTACGTTTGAGGGGTGGTATTTAAATTTGCTGCTTGCTTACAGCTTCCCAAGTAAACTTCTCTGCACTTTGTTCCAATAAAGCTGTTGCATTCCCAAATGCTCTTGTCTTTTATGAGTTCGTATGAATAGTTATTTCTGGGAGTGGAGTTGAGGGTTGTGTTTAAAATATCCAAATGCAAAACTTAGCAATTAGTTGGCAAGGGGTAGCTGTTGGGTTTAGTTCAGAATGGTAAAAAGACTAGTGTTAAGTTGAGCGTACTAGTAAGTCAATGTCAGAAGCTAAAGTGGCACCAGGTAAATGGTTTGTACCTTAAATTACAAGTATTGAGCAGGGAATTGTTGCATGAGAATTAAGCGGTCTGCCAAGGCCTGGTTATATGGGGTGTGCAATTTTAGTAAAATTGACACAACAGCAAAATCCCAACCTGTAATGTAAAATCTGTCTTTTAATCTATTGGACTTGGTTGAGTGAAACTAAGACAACCTAATTATGATCTAATGGGATTACAAATTGCATTAGGTCCTAAAATTTAGAATCTATAACTTAATACCTTCTCCAGTGGAGTAAGCTTTTGCTGTGGCTGGGGAACCTGTGGCCCTCTAGATGTTAAGACAAATTTCATCAGCTGCCAGCATGGCTAACATGTGATGTCAGTTTTACTCCAAAAGCATTTGGAGGGCCCGGGTTTCTCAGCCCTGTACCTAGCCAAGAAATGGGTATAAATACATTACAAGCTGTTCTTCCTGTGCTATATAAAGTTGTGTTCCTTTTAGGAAGGAGATAAGATGGTGGTAATCACAAGCTTGCCAGATAATAAAGGATAAAAATCTTTACTGGCTTACAGTTCAGCAATCCAGGATAGCTGGCTCACTTTGCTATAAAGCTGGTCATGTTGAAAGGTTGCCATGGAGCTGTGTGGTCTGGCTTCAAAGAAGTCACAAACAGGATGCACAGCGCCTTAGAGTATAGGCCAAAGGTGGGGAACCTCAAGTGCATAATTTTAATATAAATTTATTTTAAAATGGGTTGTGCTTAATCTTAGTGTCTTGCCCTGCAGTTGTTCCTCATAACCCTCATAACCGCCTTGAGTCCCAGTACTGGGGGAAAGGGATATCAATAAATAATACCTTACAAAATTTTATTTATTTATTACATTTCTATACCACCCAATAGCCGAAGCTCTCTAAAATAGTACCTTCCTCAAACTGGCGTCTTTTTGGGCTACTAACTTCCATCAGCCCCAGCCAGCCGTTGGCCAGCAATGCTGGGAGTTGTAGTCCAATATATCTGGAAGGCACCATGTTGGTGAAGGCTGACCACCCAGCAGACGAAAGTGCTACTTTCTTGCAGCAACTAGATGATCCTTGCCATAGTAGTACTTTGCTGCCTAGGGCCTGATATTTTGCAGGTTGGTTCTTTTCTGCCCCCTCCCCGAATATGTTCTCTTGAGTAACATGGGCTGCTTTAATGGATCTGAGCTCTAATATTGTTTGTCACTAATCTGCAGGTAAAACCTTGACAAATGTACCGTTGTGTTAAGGAATTTACAGTGGCTTATCTCCACATGCTTGCTTTTCAACCAAGCTGGGGGGAAGAGAAAAAAAATCAAGCTGCTGCCGCCTCAAAGAATCCATACCAGCATTGTGCTGAAGTGCTTTTCTGCTGCTCAAAAGTGGCATACAAAAAGTAGTAAAAGCCACAGTGGTCCCCATGTGACGACATTCCCAATATATTCATCCTGCCCAGCTGCACTATTTTGAATGCCTGTCCATTTTTTAAAGATGGTCCCCTCGTTTCTGATCTAAGCCAAGCCTTTGTTTTTTGTTTTTTGTTTTTAATTTTTATTTAATACTATAAACAATACATCAATACAAATAAAACAATACTAAATAAAAATGAAATAAATAAAATAAAATACATAATACACAATAATATAAAATAAACATTTGATAGCATATATTTTCTAACTTAGTTCTATTAACATAATCATACTTAACATAAAAGTGCTCCCCCCAACCATGGGATCTTATTCATATTTCCAAAATCTCATTGCTTCCTCTGGAGGTGTTTTCCCTCTCCCTTTTGATAAAACAAATTCTAGAAACTTTCCATATTCCTTCAAAATCATTCGTTTTTATCATTCCTCTTCTAACTTTTATATTACATGTTAATTTATCATTAATAGCAATATCCCATATCTCTTTATACCAATCTTCTATATGATAATTCCCTTGAACCTTCCAGTTTCTAGATATTATTAATCTTGCTGCTGTTAACAGATTCGTTATCAATTCTTTTGTCTCTATTACAATTCAGTTCTCCATATAATGATAACAATGCCACTATAGGTGTCTCTTCAATCTCCATTCCTAAAATTTCTTTTATCTCATTAAAATACAAGCCTTTGTAAATGTACCAAACGACAGTGCTAGTCTCAAAAAAAAAAAAAATGCGTCTCCCACCAAGAAAGGTCACCCTCTCCTGTTACTGAGGATATTGCTGCAGGTGTCAGTTGTGTCCCTGTGAAAAGTGGATGCTGGTCCATAATGGGATATGTTCTGATTTTTAACTGTCTCTTATCTAGAACTTGCTCTTAATTCCTCTGCATCTTAACACAGGAGATAGATAAAAGACTAGCAGAATTCAGGCACCTATGGTCTACTTTGTTTTTCTTTAGAGCATCCTTCCCCAACCTGGTGCCCTCCAGATGTTTTGGGTTACAATTGCTGGGATTCCTGACCATTGGCCATGCTGGCTGGTGCTGATGGACCTGAAGGCCAAAGCATCTGGAGAGCACCAGATTGGGGGAGGCTGCATTAGAAGCTACTAATAACAGCCAAGGGCAAGGTGATGGCTAGGGGCAGAGCCAGGAGCAAAATGGGGATGAAACCAAAGGCTAATAGTGGTTCTGTATCAAGAAACCAGTTACCTCCTGCATCCCATGAGCTACCCAATAGGATGAGCTGCATACCCAAGTACAAATCTATCTGAAGTGCTATAGATCAGAGATTCATAGAATAGCAGAGTTGGAAGGGGCCTACAAGGCCATCGAGTCCAAACCCCTGCTCAATGCAGGAATCCACCCGAAAGCATCCCTGACAGATGGTTGTCCAGCTGCCTCTTGAAGGCCTCTAGGGTGGGAGAGACCACAACCTCCCTAGGTCACCGGTTCCATTGTTGTACTGCTCTAACAGTCAGGAAGTTTTTCCTGATGTCCAGGGGTAATCTGGCTTCCTGTAACTTCAGCCCGTTATTCCGTGTCCTGCACTCTGGGAGGATCAAGAAGAGATCCTGGCCTTCCTCTGTGTGACAACCTTTTAAGTATTTGAAGAGTGCTCTCATGTCTCCCCTCAATCTTCTCTTCTCCAGGCTAAACATGCCCAGTTCTTTCAGTCTCTCTTCAGAGGGCTTTGTTTCCAGACCCCTGATCATCCTGGTTGCCCTCCTCTGAACACGCTCCAGCTTGTCTGTGTCCTTCTTGAATTGCCTGATTTATAGGAGGACATTCTGTTGCTAAATAATTGAGTCTGAAGTTCTTGCCGTTGGACTGCAAATCTTCCAGAGATCTACCAGTAGATTTCAATCTTCTGTCCGTCCCTGATTTAAAATTATGGTTATGAAACACCATTTGCTAAAGCCTTATTACTTCATGTGAGCAAGGTCATGTGGTTCTGGAACGTTTTACACTTTGTAGCCAAACACGTACAACAGCTAATGATGATTGTAGCAGAGTCCTTTTTGTCCTTTTGAACAGGACAAAAACGTATGACTTGACTGTCTGGGTTGATGGTGATTGCATATCTCAGGATAAAGGATCAATGATAACCAGTGATACATGATAAAGATATCAAGGGTTGCTCTTTGCTGTGTTATCTAGAGTAACCGGGAGATTCACGAAGCGCACCTGAAAAGATGCGTCACCGCCTCCCTTCTATCATCTGCCCAATTCAAGACGCTGGTTTCAAACTTTTCGAGTTCTTCATGGCCTGGTATCAGTCAGGGGGCAACCACTGCTGCCCCTTCCATATCCCCCAGTAGCTGCCTGTAGAAATAATCAGGGCCGGCCCTGATTATCTGGGTCCAGGACTTTGGCTCCCAAACCCAGCCCTAGAAGTACCACCGTTTACAGCCATTCAAATTTCGCTCCACCCCGATGATCAGGGTCTGCTACGTTTCACCTCGACCTGTCCCTGAGACGGCCGGGGTGGCAATGATCGCTTTTTTTAAAATTGGGGCGCGCAACAAGGCTTACTCCCGAGTAAGCTTGCCAGAGGCTCTGGGCCTCTTTACTGGGAAGCGCGTGAGCGCAGCGGGGCTTCCTCCTGGGCAAGCGTGCAGAGGATCGCAGGCTTCTCAGCGAATTTTACCCGCCGAGTAAGCGTGTAGAGAGGATCGCAGCCTGCTCTTAAAGCGCCCGCGCCCTTAGGGCAGGATCGGGCCGCCGCCTTCCCCACTCTCTCGCCACTTCCTCCTCGCCACGCCCGCCTGGCCGCTTGCCCGCCAGCTTCGGCTCGGGCGCCTCCCACGCGGCGACTTGGAGGGGCGGCCCCTCCGCTCGCCAGCCAGGCGGGGCGTTGCACTCGCCGAAGGGGCGGGGGCAGCTTGGAGCCCGTAAATGGGGTCGGTGGAGCCCTTCGCCGCTTCGTAGCTCGCCTGTCGGTTGTGCGTCCCGCGCCCTCTTCCCGCGCGCGTGTTTTTTGCTTCGCTCGCCATGAGCCGGGGGTGTTGCAAGCCTTTCCGAGCGGCCGTGGGCCTCGGGGTCGCCGGGCTGGCCTGCCTCGTCTTCGGGGTCGTGATGATCGTCATGCTGCCCAGCATTCTGCGGGCACAGGTGATCAAGGTAAGAGTTTGGGTGGGCGCAGGCAGGTGGCCGAGGGACGCATGCCAGGGCGCATTGAGCCCTGCGGGTCAGAAGCTTCTCAAAGAAAAGCCCCGCCGGAGCAGACCGAAGAACTACCTAGTCTAGCATCCTGTTCCCAACAGTGGTCGGCAAGGTGTTTCCGGGAAACCCTCCAACAAGGGCTCGATGGCAACAGACTTCCCCAGTTCCCTGTCCCGGGCGTTATGGTGTCTGGAGGTATGTTGCCTGGACATATGGAGGTTCCGTTAAGAACATCAGATGCTGGAGCGCATCAGACTAGTGGTCCTGTTTCCAGCAGTGGGTTGCACAACAAGGGCAAGGAGTCAATCGCCTTCTCCTATGAAGCATCTCCCTGTAACTTGTAGTTTGTGGCATACTGCTCCTGGCCCTGGAGGCTCCCTCCATGGCTATCGAAATGACTAGCTTGGCTGTGACAAACAGCTGCCTAAATCCAGCCTCCTGCTTCGCAAAAATGCCAGCTAGGTGCTTCTATGACCACCTAGTAACAGTAATCTGGTGTTTGTCTCCATACGCTGGTATTCCCAGGTGTATATACCTGGAAGTAACATTTTACTATTACAGCTTCAGCTATTGGGTGATACAGAAATGTAATAAATAAAGATTTATAAGCCTGCTCTTTCTCCCAAGAAGCTTAATGTGGTGTGTGGACGGTTGTTACTTCCCTCTCTTTTATCACGAAATGTTATTTTATTTTGAAATAAAGTCAACAAAATTTAAGCAATGAAAGGAAGAGCCTACATAATAATACATCAAAGTTACTAAAGAAACAAAGGAATTCATAATTATGAGTCATAGTCTGTAACGGATATGTTTAAAAATACAAATTGTACAACCTATAAAAGGTACACATTTTGAGGGTATGTAATTTTGTGTGTATTAATGAGAAAAAATATATAGGCAACTGTACTTGTTTGGAAATTTATCAAAAGTTTGAGAAGTTTCAACATGGGAAATTAAAGGAAACCATGGTGTCGTAGTATCAATGCTTCAGATTTATTTATTTATTGCATTTCTATACTGCTCAATAGCCGAAGCTCTCTGGGCGGTTCACAAAAATTAAAACCATGAAGACAATTCAAAGTATAAAACAACAGTATAAAAACTCAGTATAAAAGTACAATATAAAAGCCCAACCAGGATAAAAACTGAGCTGCAATGCAGAGATTAATACTGATTTAAAATACCGATTTAAAACAGCAAAGTTAAAAAAAACACCCTAAGCTGATAAACTATTAAAATCCTGGGAAACTAAAATGCTCTTCAACTGGTGTCAAAAAGAGTATAACGTAGGTGCCAGGCGAAACCTCTCTAGGGAGTTCATTCCACAGCTGGGGTGCCACAGCAGAGAAGGCCCTCCTGGTAGATTAGGATTCCTTGCCTGCTATATTAGCTGAGTAAGTTTAGACATACTAGTCTGTGAACCGCCCAGAGAGCTCCAGCTATTGGGCGGTATAGAAATGTAATAAATAAATAGTCTCCCAAATTTAATCAATCCATTGCTTTTTAGTTGGTTGTTTTGCAGACTTCCAATTACGTATGTGGCTATTCTCCTTGTCTGTGTTATCCTCATTACAACCCTGCAAGGTAGGGCAGGTAGGATGTGCCCGTGTGTGACTGGGCTTCATCACCCATGGAGGAGCGGAGATTTGATCCGGCACCCTGCTGGTTTTAATCCAGTGCCCCAAACGAAGCGTTTGCCAAGATGGTGTCCTCCAGATTGGATTTTGACTCCTGCCAGCCCCAGGAAGCATGGCCAGTAGTCCGGAATTCAGGGCTTGTTGCCCAAAACGTTTGGAAGACTTTGGCTTGGAGTTAGGCTCTTTTAATCCTTGATACTACACACAGGTGCTCTCTCATGGCTAACAGATGAAGATGAAGATGAAGATGAAGATGAAGAAGAAGAAGAAGAAGAAGAAGAAGAAGAAGAAGAAGAAGAAGAAGAAGCAGCCGCCCTTCTCTTCTAGGAAATTAGCTCAACTCTTTTCAAAGTCTAGTTACCACCTGGCCAGGTTTGGAGAGCAGGCTGGGGAACAGAGACTGATATATAATCCCTGTGACTGGATGCCTTATTTCCCTGCCTACCTTATGCTTCCCATTTCATGCTTCCTGCAAATTTCCGTGCGAATTAAGGTAAAGGTCACTGCTGTGAACTTCCCGGCATACCTTCCTTTTCAACCCCACTTCTCCAAAATCAAAATATTCCTGATGCTTTTTCCTGTTCAGGATGTGTAATCGGGCCTGGTTTTAGGGGGCGGTGGTCTAGGCAATTTGGTGGGTCACTTGCTTGCAAAGGTGGAGGAAGGATGAAGCTTTATTGACCATCTTCTCAATGGATGGAACAGTCAGTATGAACAGTTTCCCTCGGTCAGACGGCGTCGTGTTGCTGTTTGTTCTTATTTGTACAAATCATGGGGCAATTCAAATTCAAATCAATGGTGTGGGCGACTGTGATCAGGTTGATGCACGCAAATCCATCTGGCATGCAAATTTGTCTTGCGTGACAGGGGAGGTATCACACCTGGAAATCTGCAGTCAACAGCGGTGAATTTCTTTGCTTGGAGAAATGCCACTTGGAAGCACAGTTCGGGTGAAAGTGTGTGCGTGTCTTTCTTATGAGTTATAGCTGTTAGTTATTTAGTTAGTATTTTGTGTTTCTTATTAGTTCTGGCTCATCAACAGTTGGATTAAAGCAAAACAGACAGAATGCAGAACAATACAGTCTCTTGACCTGCATTCTCTTGACCAATTTGGCTGCGTGGTGAAATGGTTAGACCATGCGACTTTGCTTCCTAAGGGGGTGCTGAACTATGATTGAAATCTGTAATGAGCTTCTCTTCTAAATGCCTTAGAGTGTTGTAACATGGGTGGCGCCTTTGTCAGATTTTTGGTGAATTTTGCATGCAGGTTTTTTTTAGTTTTTTTAGGCATTTGCAAAATAAGCACTTGGCAGTGGTACAAGCGCAGTGGCCATCTTTTCCCCTTGCTGGGCACTTGCCCTTCAGTAGAGACTAATGAGTGGCTAACTGAGGGTGTGGACAACTCCCACTCATAGTAATTACTATTTGCATATTGCTTTGGAGCGTCCATGCTGCTAGTCATTACGGGAAGTGTGAGACGCTGGCGTAGGTGTATGGACCACAGACATTGTCTTGGGGTTCCTCTCTTGTCAGTTATACTCCAGACTGGAAAGAACGTCCACAAACTCTCTACAAGCTGACATCTAGCAGCTCCTGGAATACGTGGTCCCTGATTGGTTGGGATCAACCATACATCTAATCCAAAGGCCAGCAGTCTATTTCAACAGTGACCACCCAGATACCCCAACAGGAAGCCCACAAGCAAGGCAATGGGTGCAATGTTTTCTTTCTTTCCTTCTTTTTCATTGAAGTCAATTCTCTAACAAGTTTACACAACCGCAGAGCATCCAACTGTTGTGCAAAAACAAAACAAAAAAGTTCCATGTCAGAGTGTTCTTTCCAAGCGCTTCTTTTAAAGTGATCTGATCTGACCTAAACTGACCGTTTCGTCACGTATTTGAGGTTTACTAGGGCTTTAAAGGCAGATGGGCCAAGTTGTGGAATCGAAAGGTATCCTGCAAATGTTACATGCAATAGCAGTGTGCTCCGATTATGTGGAAATGCAGAGATGTGTATCTTGACAACAAATGCATTGCAAATTAAGCGAGAAGAACATCAAGGACTCCCTGTGTTCTCCTCTACACATTTTTCCCCTAGGTAAATGGTTAGGGTGGAGAAAAAGTCTGTTGTACTTCTCATTTCCTTCTGCAAGTCTGTTCCTATTTCTTTTGGGCTCAGTCAAGACCAGATTCTCCCCTCCCCTGACTAAAGATATGAATACAACAGAGCAAAGCTGTGTTAAATGTGTTGTTGCCAGTTACTACTTCTGTAAATGGTTGATGGGCTTTTATCTAGTGAACATTTGGGCTTTGCCTTGGAAACTCGCTGCCAGTGCTGTGCGTTTCATGGCCTTCTCTAGTGTGTGTTGTCCTGGGCTGGTGTGTGCTTGTGCATCTTTGAACAGAGTACAATCCTATAAGGTTTACTCAGAATTTCTTCGAATGAGATTTGCTCCTGAGTTCAAATGGAGCCATGATACCTGTTCTCCAGTATCTAAAGGTCTGTTGTGCAGAAAATGGGGGCAGGCTTGCTCTCTCTTGCTCCAAAGGGCAAGCAGCAGGATTTGAACCAATTGCAGGGATGTGGATTTTGGCTAAACATTAAGCTAAACTTCCAAATGGTGTAAGAGCTGTCTCGGGAGGTGGTGGCTTCTCCTTCACTGGTGGTATTTAAGCAGAGAGGTGGGAAGACTGCCTTCTGTCCTGTTTCTCAGAAAGCTCCTGCTTTTGATGGGAGACAAATGACCAGGCCTGCTAGGTAATCCACAAAGCTTTTATTAAGCAGCAAACATCTCTTCTACCTGAAAAGAGTCTAATCTCTTGGAAACTTCCCCCTAGGCAAAACTATGCAAACTAAGCGAGACAATTGTCCCACCAAGGAGAACAGGAAGCCCCCAAACGCCTGTAACTTCAGAGGCCCTGGTGTGGAGGAAGGTTCTGACACAATCCTAGTCGGGCCGACTTTCTCGCGCCTTCCTTCCACTCCGTGTGTTTGAGCTTCCGGCAGACCCTAGCATCAGCTAGTTTGTTGGGGCGCTCTCCTCCAGAAGAAGGCTCACTTCCCACTGAGTGTGTAGGATTTGCCTTGAGGAGATAAGCTCTGGAGAGGGCTGACTCCCAGCTGGGGAATCGCCCGTGAGAGCTTCCTCCCACACTGGTACAGGCTGGCTGGTGTCTGGCGCTTCCTCCTCTAGGTCCGAATTGGATTCTGATTGATTACCTGAAACACCTTCTCCCAAAACAGGGGCAGTGGGATTACACATGATACCTTCCAAGGATGCTTTAGTTGTATCCTGCATTGAACACGGGGTTGGACTAGATGACCTCCAAGCTCCCTTCCAACTCTATGATTCTATAAGTGCACCTAGGCTTGCAGCCTAAGAATAACATTTTATGCATCTGGTGACTAGAACCCATTTCCACAAAGACTTACGCTGCAATAAATTGTTAGGATAAGAAGTCCAGGGCCACCTTACAGATTAAACAATTTATTGCAGCGTAAGTCTTCGTGGAAATGGGTTCTAGTCACCAGTTTAGGAAAATCAAAAAAACACTTATTGATTGATTTAGAAAAGTGAATGCATGTCAACTTTAAAAAAAAAGAGAGTTGGGGGAGGTATATACACTTATATTGCATAGTTTAAGATGCTAGATCTTTGACCATCTTTAAAAGAGCAAATGAAACATTTTGAAAGAAATTGTTTGGGTAATCTACAGTTAAGGGGAAATCCAGTCATTTATGCAATCAATAGATGTCACATTTTGCAGAGAAAAGGCAGAGAGAGCATAGGTCAAGTTCATTGGCAGAATGTTAAGCTTTAGAATGGAAAACAAAGGTAGCTTGCAGATGCAAGAACTGTAAACATTTGTGGAAGGGGGGAAAATGTGGATTGCTGTAAGTGGGAGGATGACCGGGATAAATTCTTGCAAACTCTGTGACTTGAGCTTTTGTGCGGGTTTTCCAGGAAAAGTCTCCTAAACAACCAGAATCAAATTTACGGGTGGAAATCAATCCTTGAGCCTCTCACAGCTACATAAGGCAGAAATCAGTGGGTGAAGAGAGGACAGCTTGTTGTTGTGTTAGGGGCTAACCTTTGACAGCTGACTCACCGCTTTCTGTGCATCAGCAAAAATGCTTCCTCTTCCAGTGACATGAGCTTCATGCAAACAATTCCTAAGAGGCATAGCAGGAGAGGGAAGTGGGTGAAGACTTCAACCAAACTGAACCTAGCCTCCCTTGATCTGGCACCGTCTGGATGTGTTAGGACTACAGTCCCCATGCTGGCTGGGGTTGGCGGAATGTGTAGTCCCACACAGCTGGAGGGCATTGGGTTGCGGAAAGCTGGCTTAACGTTCAGATAAACATCTCTGTCAGAAGATGTCCGGTGCCGAGATTGTGGCTGATCAAATGTTTTGGCTTGGCTGCTTGTTTGACCACGTCCAAATAGTCTGGGAATCCAAGAATGGTGTTGGATCAGGGGAGGCTTTCCTTGTTAAAATTGCAACATGGTTTCATCTGGGAGGGCTGAGGGACAGATTTTCCACTGCTCTACATTTTGGATCGGTCTCTCTTGCATGCTTTTTCAACTGAGGAGTAGACACTCCCTGCCTAGTGTTTAACCACCTGTCCTTTAAGGGAGGTACTAAGATGGAGCTAGTGCAGAATGCTGCAGCTCGGCTGTTATCTGGAGCTGCCCCTTTCCTGCATGTAACTCCTCTGCTGAGGGAACTGCACTGGCTGCCTATTTGCTATCGGGCCAGGTTGAAGGTTCTTGTACTGGTGTACAAAGCCCTAAACAACTTGGGACCAGGATACCTGAGAGAGCGCCTTCTCCCCTACCAACCTGCCCGGTCACTGAGGTAATCCGAGGGCATGCTCTTGGTGGTTCCACATAGATCCATCCTCCGATTGGAGTCCACCAGGGGAAGGGCCTTCAGCGTAGTGGCCCCCCTCCTGTGGAATTCCCTGCCTCTGGAGGTCTGGCAGGCGCCAACTTTGTACTCCTTTTGGCACCTCCTGAAAACATAATTATTCCAGGAAGCCTTTCCTTAATGTCCAGCCCTGAGTCACTGTATTTGCGTCTTTTAAAATCTGTTTTAAGTGTTTTATTCTGTTTTTATTTATCTTGTACACCGCTCCAAAATTTTCATTGGGGAGTGGTATATAAATATGGTAAATAAATAAATAAAGATGTTCCCTATCTTCAAGGTAACACTATTCACTCTGGCATAATTTCTACCTTTGCTAACATAAGGGTTATTATTTCTTTTCTGTCTGTTGAGAGACCCCTGTAGAAAATAGCACCGAAAGCAACAGCTTATTTTTAGTTTAAAGCTCTTTACTTCCAGTAACCAAGCCTTTGGGGACACATTTCAACGGCACAAAACCAGGAAATAATTGGGGTGGGGGCGGAATGGGGGGGGCAAGGAATTAATTAGTTCCATTTCCATATTGCTCGATAGCCAAAGTTCCCTGGGCAATTTACAAAAGATTAAAACTTTAAAATACAATATGAAACGTAATATAAAAACCATTTCCATACAAAAGAAATCAACACAACACAAGTGTTTCAGGACTGGTAAAAACCTTCTCACATGCTGTCAAATGCCAAATCTTCACCTGGCGCTGAAAGGGTGATAATGTTGGTGCCAGGCAGACCACACTTGGGAGCGCCCTCCACAACTGGGGACTCACCACCAAAAGGACCTCTCCCTTGCTGCCATTTTCCCAAGCGGCATTGGAGAAGGCATCTGAAGAAGAGCTTTAGGTAATGATCAAAGTGTATAGGTATGTACATAAGAGCCCTGCTGGATCAGACCAAGGGTCCATCTAGTCCAGCACCTGGTTCACACAGTGGCCATGCAGCTGTCGAACCAGGAAACCACAAGCCAGGTGCAACAGCACCCTCCTGCCCATGTTCCCCAGCAACTAGTGTACATAGGTATACTGCCTCTGCTACTGGAAGTAGCAGAGAGCCATCCAGACTAGTAGCCATGGCTTGCCTTCTCCCCCAGGAATTTATCCAACCCCCTTTTAAAGCCATCCAAATTGATGTCCATCTCTACATCTTGTGGTAGTGAATTCCAAAGTTTATGCGCCGTGGGAAGAAATCTATGGTGTTCTTCAGAATAAGACAGCTACTCCTATATCTCCAGCTTGTGGTTTGCCTGCGGCTGATTACGAGTGTGAATCCATGCACTAATTCACATTAACTAATGCAGATTTGCACTCATGTGCACTTGTTCTAATGCACTGATGCGCATTAGTGCAAATCCCTCCCCAATAGTGAAAAACCCATCCGCACATCTGCAGAATCCATGACTCGGAAGAAACTGGCCCATTGGGAATTCGGATTCATAGAAATCCCCACTCATTTGAATCTGTCTGATTAAGGTGAGGATGACCTGAACCATCGTGGATCTGAGGTTGTGGATTGCAATTCCCAGCATCCCTGATCATGAACTATGCTGACTTGATCAGGCTGATGGGAGCCCAACTACATTTGTTGGGCCAAGGGACCCTCATCATTCACTTAGGCTGATATACCAACTGTGCCTTTATCTGGGCAGAGATAGCCTAGCTACAGTGATTAATGCTCTGATAACCTCTCATTTGGATTACTGCAATGCGTTATACGTGGGGCTGCCTTTGAAAACGGTCCGGAAGCTTCAGCTGGTACAAAACAGGGCAGCCCGTTTGCTAACAGGGACTGGCTGGCGAGATCACATTACGCCAGTCCTTTTACAACTTCATTGGCTGCCAGTCCGGGTCCGGGCCTGATTCAAAGTGCTGGTACTAACATTCAAAGCCCTAAATGGCTTGGGGCCAGGTTCTTTGTAGGAATGCCTCCTCCCATATGTGCCTGCCCGGACCTTAAGATCATCCACAGGGGTCCTTCTCCGTGAGCCCCTGCCAAAGGAAGTGAGGCAGGTGGGTACCAGGAGGAGGGCCTTCTCTGCTGTGGCACCCCGGCTGTGGAACGAGCTCCCCAGAGAGGTTTGCCTGGCGCCTACACTGCACTCCTTCCATCGCCAGCTGAAGACCGCTTTATTTTCTCAGTATTTTACCACCTAATTTAACTTGAATGTAAGCTTTTCTGTTTTAATCCCGTATTTTAATTTGTATCAATTTCTGCTGTGTGGTTTTATCCTGGTTGTGCTTTTTATATTGTATTTTGTATTTGTGTTTTTAGACTGCTGGTTGTTTTATTGTGCTTTTCATGGTTTTAATTTGCGTGAACCGCCCAGAGAGCTTCGGCTATTGGGCAGTATAAAAATGTAATAAATAAATAAATTAAAAGCTACTTGATCAATTCCCAGTCTGTGTAGCAGAGCAAGCCCTGAATATTGCAGCATGTTCAAAGGTGCGCCAGAGAAATCAATAACCAAAGGCTCTGATGAATCCAAAATGCCAATCAACAGAAAAGTGGGGGGCAGTTTTGTAACTGTATGAATTGTTGCTCTGAGTTTCCTTCTTTCCAAATGGTTGGAACAGCAAAGGGCTGAGTTCTTCTGAGGACAAGGGGTTTTTTTTGCTTTCGGGCTCAAAATTCTTACTTTGCCTGGGAGAGGGAGGAGAAAGCATGTATCCAACTTTAATTCACATGGGTGGGGGTGGGAGTATGTCTCGTTTGCTGGAAGCTTGGATTTAATAACTCAGGAGGCTCACAAAGTTCCTTGGGGAGAGTTCTAATTATTCTTTATTGCAATTATTCTTAATTGCAATATAAGAAACTGGTCTCCAAGAGCCCTTTGGGAAACGATGCGCTGGGGACATGCAAATATTTCTTTAGAGTTAGTTAGTCAGGGTTGGTTTTACAGAACTAGAACGCCCACTGCAGATCTAGACTTGCCCCCCCTTTTTGGGGGGGGCAGGCGGGCAGGGGGAACCAAAGTAGGAGCTTCCAAACTGGGTTGCACATAGACATAACTAATTACAACGGTTTGCAGCGTAAGATGGCTTGTAGATCGCTGATTGGTTGGCCCCTGTGGCAGCAACGAAGGCACACCCATTTCCCACCATCTGGAGCAGTTCTTAACATGTTTTTAAAAAGCATGTGTTTAACTTGATTAACATGCCAAGGCCCACGGCAAAGGGAAGACTCTGCTACCAATTGCTTCTCGCTTTTCATGGGGTTGTTATTGTTATTTAATGATTTGTGGTGTGTGTGGTTTTTACATGCTTCGGTGTTAGGTTAATTTTTGTATTGTTGGGCAGCTTGAGTTTTTGGTAGAAGTCTGGTTGGATATTAAAATAAATAAGCGGATGGTTCTGCATATAAAGCCCTTGTATGCGAAGCCCACCCTGGATTACCACATTATGCTAACGATGTGCTGTTTGCTTGTCGTTTCAGAATGTGAAGCTAGAGCCCAACAGCATGACATTCAACTTGTGGAAAGAAATCCCAGTGCCATTCTTCATGTCCATCTATTTCTTTGAGGTGGTGAATCCGAACGACATTCTAAAGGGAGCCAAGCCAGTGGTGAGGCAGCGGGGCCCATACGTGTACAGGTTTGAACTTTTCTAATCCAGCTTAATATGTGTGCGGATCATATAACTTCCTTTAAAAGCTATAGCAGATAGGAAGAGGTGCAAACTTGAGTAGCATAGCCCACTAGAAAGTCTTTTCCACCAGCTGCGATGAGATGGATGAGACTGCAGCTGAGCTTCTGCACAGCTTCGGTTACAAGGCATGCACAGTAATTGCAGTGAAATGGGCTCTCTAGGATTGTTTCAAAAGCGACTCCCATAAACGATTGCACTCGTGTCCTACGTGTGGCTTTTCGATTAGGGCTGTGCACCAGCCTCCCGAACGGCTTCGGGGCCCGATCCAGAACTTCCGGATCGGGCCCGAACCGCTTCAGTTGATCCGACCCTCCCCCGACCTGCTCCAGAACCAGAGCCAGAGCGAGATCGCAGCGTACGGCGGAGGCAGGTAAGTGGGGAAGAGGGGACAAAATGGGGGGCGAATAAGTCCCCCTTACCCTCCAGGTAAGCCCCCCTTCCCCCCCCCCCACTTACCTGCATCCATTGCGGTCCGGCAGCGGTTTCAACTGAGGCCCAGACCTCAAGCCTTGGCCTGGACCTCAGTTGAAGCCGCCGCCAGACCGCGACAGACACAGGTAAGCCCCCCTCCCGTTGCCCCCTTACCTGGCTCCACTGCCATCACCACACGGACTGCGGCGGCGGTGGCGGAGCCAGGTAAGCCCCCCTCCCCTCCCACTTACTTGCGTCGGTTGCAGTCCGCCGCTGGCTTCAACTGAGGCCCAGGCCTGCTTCTGCGGCTTGCTTCCGCTTTGAGGCCTGGGCTTCAGTTGAAGCCGCTGCTAGACCGTCACGGAGGCAGGTAAGCCCCCCTGCCCCCTTACCTGGCTCCGCCGCTGTCCAAGCTTAGATCACAGTTTGAAAACCACTGCATTAGATCAGTGAAGGGTGTTATCAATGGAGGATTTTCTAGGATCTAATACTAGTCGAAATCCTTTGCACAAAAGTGGCTGCATCATCATCATCATCATCATCATTATTTATTTCTTACCCACCTCTCTGATTGGATTGAGGCAGGGAACAACAGCAAACATAAAATACTGATTAAGAACATGTCCAATGTTGTTGTTCTTGTTGTTGTTATTATTATTAATTTGTATACTGCCCCATAGCTGAAACTCTCTGGGCGGTTTACAAAGATTAAAGCATTGAACATTTAAGAAGACAGGAATACAAAGTTTAAAACCCATAAAAACAAAACAGATAATCTACAAAGACAATATCTGTTTAAACGGATATTGATCTGGGGTCAGTCAGAAAGCTCAACATATACTGTCAAATGCCTGGGAAAAGAGAAATGTCTTGACTTGGCACTGAAAAGACAACAATTTTGGCGCCAGGCGACCCTCATCGGGGAGTTCATTCCATAATTGGGGGGCCACCACTGAAAAGACCCTCTCCCTTCTTGCCATCCTCTGATCGTCCTTCGTAGTAGGCACCTGGAAGAGGACCTTAGATGTTGATTGACGTGTATGGGTAGATTCATGCATGCATGCAATTCTCCTAGTAGGTGTGGTGGTTGGCGGAACACCCAGCTTCTTCTCAGCATTTACATTTTGCCTCCCTGATGTTTTAATGTACTTGTGGGTTTTGAATGTATGTATTGTTGCTTTGTACAAAGGAAGTTGGCACAGGGAAAGCTTCTTAGGGTAAATGTCTTTGTTTTCTCCCTTGTTCAAGATTAGGTTGAAAGCTAACGGAGATTCTTATCCCTCTCCTTGCTTAGGCCCAAAGCATCTAGACCTAGTGGCGCATAGCAGGGAGGGTTATCTGTTGATCTGCATAATCCCCCACCCTCAGGTCACCCGTAGAGGATTGCCAGTTCCCTGTTCTCTCAGAGGCTCCTTTTCCCTTCTCACAAACCGCTGTACTGCTGTTGTCAGGTTTTCGGTTGGTAGGAGTTCTCTGGGACCATAGCTATTAAAGACCTAAGCTGCTCTATCGAGGAAGGAATTGGCGATCCCGACAGGTGGAGGAGCCGTCATGGTCATGGGGAACCTTTGCACACACCTTGCCGATTTCAAGGCAGGGGGGAGGAGGCTGGCTTGATCAGCACTTTCCTCTGTTGAAACAAGTGGGCAGGCTGCATGCCCAAGAGCATGAGAAGCATCGGAGCATAAGAACATAAGAAGAGCCATGTTGGATCAGGCCAAGGGTCCATCTAGTCCAGCGCTCTGTTCCCACAGTGGCTGACCAGCTGCTTCAATGGGAAAGTCACAAGCAGGACATGAATGCAGCAGCACCCTCCCGCCCATGTTCCCCAGCCACTGGTGTACATAGGCATATTGCCTCTAATCCTGGAGGTAGCATGGCGCCATCAGGACTTGTAGCCATTGAGAGCCTTCTCCTCCAGGGATTTGTCTAACCGCCATTTATTTATTTATTTATTACATTTTTATACCGCCCGACAGCCGAAGCTCTCTGGGCGGTTTACGTTTAAATCCATCCAGATTGGTGGCCATCGCTAGCATTTGTTCAGAAGTTGCTCCGTTCATCCTGTGTGTGGTGTCTGCCTGCTCATCTATCCTTTGCCTGGGGTATTGGGGAAGGTATAGAAACCTTCCTGTACTCAGCCCTTCTACTAATATGAGTTGCTGTCTTCAACTACTCCTTTTACAGGACAAAAAGTTTCCTGGTCTTATCTGCCTGTAGAAATGGAATGTTTAAGAATGACTAGAAGAGCTGTTGTTTTATATTGTTGTTGTGCTTGGGTGAACGTAGGCTGCTGTTGTGCTTGGGTGAACATAGGCACATATGAGTTGGAAGTTTTGGGTTGGAAGAAAGGGAGGGGTTGGCCCGTCTCAACCTCGGAGGAAGATTACGAAACAGGTCCTGCACTGGCACCATAGACCTACTACTGCTAATTGCAGCAGACAAATATGAATAAACATTGAATGTCTCCAAATACTACTACTACTACGTTATTTCTTACCTTCCTTCCCCCTTTGGATTAGTGAGTTTAAACCCTACAAAGGCACAGTTACAAGATGGGGGACACTTGGCTCAGCAATACTACAAATGAGAAGGATCTTGGAATTGTTGTAGATCGCAAGCTGAATATGAGCCAACAGTGGGATATGGCTGCAAGAAAGGCAAATGCTATTTTGGGCTGTATTAATAGAAGTATAGCTTCCAAATCACATGAGGTACTGGTTCCTCTCTATTCGGCCCTGGTTAGGCCTCATCTAGAGTATTGCGTCCAGTTCTGGGCTCCACAATTCAAGAAGGATGCAGACAAGCTGGAGCGTGTTCAGAGGAGGGCAACCAGGATGATCAGGGGTCTGGAAACAAAGCCCTATGAAGAGAGACTGAAAGAACTGGGCATGTTTAGCCTGGAGAAGAGAAAATTGAGGGGAGACATGAGACCACTCTTCAAATACTTAAAAGGTTGTCCCACAGAGGAGGGCCAGGATCTCTTCTCGATCCTCCCAGAGTGCAGGACATGGAATAACGGGCTCAAGTTAAAGGAAGCCAGATTCCGGCTGGACATCAGGAAAAACTTCCTGACTGTTAGAGCAGTACGACAATGGAACCCATGACCTAGGGAGGTTGTGGGCTCTCCCACACTTGAGGCCTTCAAGAGGCAGCTGGACAACCATCTGTCAGGGATGCTTTAGGGTGGATTCCTGCATTGAGCAGGGGGTTGGACTTGATGGCCTTGTAGGCCCCTTCCAACTCTGCTATTCTATGATTCTATGAAATTACTGTAATTACCCTATCTGGTCTCTTCTCTTTTTCTTTTCTAAGATGCTTTAGTGCTAAAGCAAGGGTGTGGCTACTCCTGCACCTCCAGATGCTGTTGGACTGCAATGCCCATCAGCCTTATCCTACATAGACAGGGATGATGGGAGCTGAGAGTTTAGACGGCTACCCCTGTTCTAAAGTTAGGGTGATTAGATTTCTAAGACTGCAATCCTATGTGCACTTTCTTGGGAGTAAACCCCACGAAACGCCACGGGACTGTCTTCTGCGTGGGCGTGCTGTAAAGTACCCAGTTTCTCACTGCTGCCCAGGATTCTGTTGCTTTGAGCCAAAGCCAGCGTGCTCTGTTTTCCTCAAACCCAGATGTCCCTAAGCCTGGACCTCCTTAGTTGTTTTGGACGAATGTGCCCAAGATTCCTGGCCGTTGGCCATGTTGGCTGGGGTTGATGTGAACTGGAAACCCAAAACATCTGGAGAGCACCCAAGGAAGGAAGGCTGCTAGAAGCGCACCCAAGGCTGGGTGGGGGAAAGGATTGGGATTGTCTGCTTCCATCAAAAGTAAGCAAACTTGACTCACGAGGCAAGTGATCGCGTGCGAGGAGTGTGACATTGGAGGGATGCATTTGTGCAAAGCGTCTTTTCTGTCTTCCAGCAGCTGTTTTGCAACAGTCCTTTTTTGAGAAAAGCCCCCCTCCTCCAGCAGATGTTTGGAACTAACTCTGTTGCGTTGGCACCTGATGCAGGCTGGGCCTGCTGACTTGTTGTTCAGCGTTGAGCTGGCGGCTGCTTTCTCCTGGCCCTTCCCTTTTCCACTTCCTGCTTCATCAGGACACGTCTCCTTTGCCAAAGCCAAGCCAAACTGTCGCGTTTAACCCTGTGTGCATAGTTTAAAACCATTTTACTAGATGGTAAAATCTAGAGACGGGAGTGATTAGTGCTGACGCCAGGTTTTTGAGGGTTGCTCCTCATCCTCTTCCTCATCATGGCTGCCACTTGCTTGCTTGACAGGCTAAGAGCGTCTTCTGCTCCTCCTCCTCCTCCTCCTCCTCCTCCTCCTCCTCCTCGTCACCACCGTTGGCTGAACCAGAGCGAGAAGCAGGTGAACAAGCTGGTTGTAGCGGAGGACCGACTCCAGGGGGCGCTGCAGGCCCTGGGCAGGTGCCCAATCATACTTACCCTTGGCATCAGCCTCGGGGCAGACCACAGGACTGTAGGAGCAGCTTCGTTACTTAGCAGCACCCCGAGGTCCACCAACTGAAGCCTGATGCAAAATGGCGGCTCAAGGTAGAAGCAGTTCCCTCCTGCACCCCAGGAGCTGTGAGCCGGAATGGCCTGCATGCAGCGGTACAAATCTACATCTTGTCATGCCCCTACTTGAGGAGTCCTCCTCAGAGGAGGAGCTAGAGGCCCCAGAAGCCGAAGCCCCAGACCCAAGACCACCATCAGATCCGCAGGAGCCTGAGCCCTCGGGGGAGGTAGTTGCAGGACCATCCCTGCCAGGAGAAAGGGCCTCTGCCTCTGCACCCCCCTGACCCCCAGAGGTGACGTTGCCACAAGCGACAGGCGAGTAACGCTCTTGTGCGATGGAGTACTCGCCTGCAGAAAAGGTCTCCTTGGGGAGAAAGGGTCTCCTCAGGAGAAGGGCTCTGAAAGGAGAGCTTTGATTACTGCAGCTGAGCTCTGGGTGGGGTCCAGCAGGCTGCATTTGGCATCAGCCAGCGTTGGAACAATTTTGGTCCATCCTGCCTTGAACCGTGCATCCTGAACCTTGCCTTGCCTTGCCTTGTCTTGCCGGATAACCTGTTTATTTACCTTTTGGACTGCCTACCGACTCTGTCTCTGGACTATGTAACGTACTGACTGCTTACCTGTGTTTTGACCTTTGCCTGTTATCATGACTCCTCCTGTTTTTGCCTGACTCTCTTGACTGATTGACTGCATGTGCTCTGACCTCAGCATGGATTGATTGTCCCTCTGTATATACCTGATCTGCACCTAGAGCATCCTACAGCCAAGCAGGACACATCTTGAGTTATGGCAAGCCAGCATTTCGGATCAGCCCTATGCTGCTGTTCAGCGTGCTTGTGGGGGCAAGCAGAAAGTAGCTTGTGTGGAAGTCTCATCCAACATTCCTGTCCCCAACTTTCTTGAGTTGAGGAGGAACACGTGAAGGAAGGATACTGCTTATGTCCGTTTGACTGCAAGTCAACATTTCTGTGTAATCTGGAATGCTTTATCAAGGTTTTTGTTCGTGTAGAGGGTTCTAGGCTGCTACATGCATGCAAACAGGTATTTCGGCTTCTCCTCCAGGTGTTCCAACTCCAGTTCAACACAGGAAGGTTGGGATTGTGAGTGTAGATGCATGCATGCTTACATCATGCCTGCACTTTTAGTCCTCCCATGAACAGGAGATTGTGTGTGTGTGTGTGTGTGTGTGTGTGTATCTCCTTGCTTTCTGATTAATCAAGGGCACTTTGAGTTGATTAACAGGTCTATTGTCTTGTTTTGAAATGGACAGATCTAACCGGTGAATTGGTTCAGCAACCTTGTGCCTTCGGGACATTTTGGAGGTCAACTCCCATCAGTCCCAAAGAGGGACCCAGCAGTCATTATCAGGACTGCTGGGAGTTGTAATCCCAACTCATTGAGAGAGCACCAGGCTGAGGAAGGGTGGATTAAATGTTGCAGCCTGATTTAGGTATCTACAAAGGAAGATTCTCCTGTTGCCCAGATAAAAATGTAAGCATCGACTTAATCTAGCTATGTCTGTCTTTCAGTGAGCGCAGATATAAAGACAACATAACTTTCCACGACAATGGTACGGTCTCCTTCTTGGGATGGCGAGAGCTCTTCTTCCATCCAGATAAATCAAATGGGTCGGAATCGGATTATGTTGTTGTACCGAATATCTTGGTAATGGTAAGTGAACTCCCAACTCTTGAGAGATATAGACTGCCATCCTATAACCACTTACCTAGAAGTAAGGCCTGTTGAATTCAATGGGGCTTGCTTCTGAGTAGACTTGTATAGGATTGCGTTATTTGTTCAATTCTATGGATTTTATTTATCTGAGTCTCAGTGGGCCTGTTCAGACAACACACTAAGCCATTGTTAGGCTGCAAATGGATAATGAGGTTGTTTAAACTCTGGTTATGCAGCCGCCTAGGTAGGATGCTACGGTGCTCTTCTGCTTGTACTAGGGCAGGGGGCATCCATTTCATTCCCAAATATTTCCCAGGAATGGATTTTGGAGGGGTTACGGGGAGCGGCAGGTAGAAGGAAGAAGTGCGGAAATCCATTTTCGCAGCTCTCTCTTAGAAAATGAAACAAAGCGATCCCCAGAAATCAAGAACAAACGTAATTGCTTAATTGAAAAAAAAAAAAATCGGTAAAGCCCAAAAGACAACAATAAAGAAAGCGGATATAAATAGATCCAATCTACAGATAATCCCAACAATAAAATATATTTTAATAGGGCTGTGAAACTCTGTAAATGCAGCAGACCCCAACCTTTTTGGCACCAGGGACCGGTTTCATGGAAGACAATTTTTCCATGGACTGGGGTGGTTGGGTTTGAGGGGATGGTTTTGGGAAGCCACGCCCACCCACCCCCACTCCAGCGTCCTGGCTTCGCTTCAGCTGGGTGGGCGCCCAGCTGAAGTGAAGCCAAGACGCTGGGACGGGGCGGCGGCTTCGGAACAGTGCGCCTAGAAGTCGCTCTCCCAGAGCGGCTTCCGGCCGGCCGCACCGTTCCGAAGCCACCCCACCCATCCCAGTGTCCTGGCTTCACTTCGGCTGGGCAGGCAAAATGGCGCCCCGCACCCAGGTATGCTGGGGTGGGAGTGGGTGGGTGAAAGCAGCTCACCTGTGTGACCCGGTTCCTAACAGGCCACGGACTGGGACCGGTCCGTGGCCCCTGGGTTGGGGACCCCTGCTGTAATGGATAGAACTTCTAATATGCCTTTTTTCTTTCTTACTTATTATATCTTGAGAACAATTCCCAACCACTTTTAGAACTTGTCAAGCAAGGCTTTTAATGTCTAATGTTGTAAACTTGGGACAGTTTAATTTAACCTCATTATGAAAAAGCAGCACAGAACAGGCAAAAAGCACACATGGGATAGAAATGTCAGGCTTAGAGATTCTGTTACCTCTTCAAATACTTCAGCTCTCCCCAACTTGGGGCTCTCCTGTTGTGTTGGACTTTGAGCATCATCACACTAGGGAAAATTGCGTTTCCATACCATCACTTCTCCACCCCTGCTTTTGTCCCTCATTACTTCTTCTTTCTGCCTGGAGGGGAAAGAGGAAGTAAACAAAGACCATGTGGCCCATTCAGGGGCCGTTTCTATCACAACGCTTTTCCTGCACACAGTGGGAGATTGCAGTAGCACATTCCAGGTTTTGTGTTGTTGTTGCTGTTGTTTTAAAAAGTCGTACTGAAAGGGGTCTATTTTGCTGTGGAAAATCACATGGGAGGCACGTGGGAGGTGGACGTTGCCGTCTGAAGGACGTGCGCACATCCGTAAGTGGGCAGTAGCCAACGTGCGATAAAACACTCTTCTGATGAGCAGAGAATTGCAGTTCAACACATTGGTTGGGGAAGGCCAATATGTTTACATTTGTCCAGGACAGGATTCCAATAGCACTCTTCAAATACTTTAAAGGTTGTCACACAGAGGAGGGCCAGGATCTCTTCTCGATCCTCCCAGAGTGCAGGACACGGAATAAAGGGCTCAAGTGACAGAAAGCCGGATTCTGGCTGGACATCACGAAAAACTTCCTGACTGTTAGAGCAGTACGACAATGGAATCAGTTACCTGGTGGGCTCTCCCACACTAGAATCATAGAATCATAGAATAGCAGAGTTGAAAGGGGCCTACAAGACCATCGAGTCCAACCCCCTGCTCAATGCAGGAATCCACCCTAAATCATCCCTGACAGATGGTTGTCCAACTTCCTCTTGAATGCCTCTAGTGTGGGAGAGCCCACAACCTCCCTAAGTAACTGATTCCATTGTCGTACTCCTCTAACAGTCAGGAAGTTTTTCCTGATGTCCAGCTGGAATCTGGCTTCTTTTAACTTGAGCCCGTTATTCCGTGTCTTGCACTCTGGGAGGATCGAGAAGAGATCCTGGCCCTCCTCTGTGTGACAACCTTTTAAGTATTTGAAGAGTGGTCTCATGTCTCCCCTCAATCTTCTCTTCTCCAGGCTAAACATGCCCAGTTCTTTCAGTCTCTCTTCATAGGGCTTTGTTTCCAGACCCCTGATCATCCTGGTTGCCCTCCTCTGAACACGCTCCAGCTTGTCTGCGTCCTTCTTGAATTGTGGAGCCCAGAACTGGACGCAATACTCTAGATGAGGCCTAACCAGGGCCGAATAGAGAGGAACCAGTACCTCACGTGATTTGGAAGCTATACTTCTATTAATGCAGCCCCAAATAGCATTTGCCTTTCTTGCAGCCATTTCGCACTGTTGGCTCATATTCAGCTTGCGATCTACAACAATTCCAAGATCCTTCTCGTTTGTATTATTGCTGAGCCAAGTATCCCCCATCCTGTAACTGTGCATTTGGTTTCTATTTCCTAAATGTAGAACTTGGCATTTATCCCTATTAAATTTCATTTTGTTGTTTTCAGTCCAGCACTCCAGGCTATCAAGATCACTTTGAAGTTTGTTTCTGTCTTCCAGGATATTAGCTATGCCATCCAATTTGGTGTCATCTGCAAATTTGAGAAGTGTTCCCGGCACCTCCTCATCCAAATCATTAATAAAAATGTTGAAGAGCCCTGGGCCCAGGACTGAGCCCTGCGGTACCCCACTCGTTGCCTCTCCCCAGTTTGAGAAGGTTCCATTGATAAGTACTCTTTGAGTCCGATTCTGTAGCCAGCTGTGGATCCACCTAATAGTTGTTCCATCTAGCCCACTTTCAGCTAGTTTGTTAATCAGAATGTCATGTGGTACTTTGTCAAAAGCTTTGCTGAAGTCAAGATGTATGACGTCCACAGCATTCCCACAGTCCACAAGGGAGGTTACCCTATCAAAAAATGAGGTCAAATTAGTCTGACAGGACTTGTTCTTGACAAATCCATGTTGGCTTCTAGGGATCACAGCACTGATTTCAAGGTGTTTACAGATTGACTTCTTTATAATCTGCTCCAGAATTTTCCCAGGGATGGATGTCAGACTGACTGGTCTGTAGTTCCCAGGTTCCTCCTTTTTGCCCTTTTTGAAGATAGGGACGTTAGCCCTCCTCCAGTCGTCCGGCACCTCACCCGTCTTCCATGATTTTGCAAAGATAATAGAGAAAGGTTCTGAGAGTTCTTCCTCTAGCTCCTTCGTTACTCTAGGATGCAGTTCATCGGGCCCTGGAGATTTGAACTCATTCAAGGAAATTAGGTGTTCTTTGACCATTTGTTTATCAATCTCAAACTGTAATCCTGCCCCCTCAACTTCTGCTTCACTTTTTCCAGGGGGGTCATAGACCCCCCTGGAAAAGGGGGCCTTCAAGAGGCAGCCGGACAACCATCTGTCAGGAATGCTTTAGGGTGTATTCCTGCATTGAGCAGGGGGTTGGACTCGATGGCCTTGTAGGCCCCTTCCAACTCTGCTCTTCTATGATTCTATGACTTCCATGAATGCTTTCACAAACTGAACTCCACTTACTAGTTTGCGATACAATAACCTATTCTCGATGATTTTCTTCTTTTCTTCTCGGTTCTGTTTTGCTCCGTTCCCGAAAAGGGAGCAGCAATGATGCTTGAGGATATGCCACTCGCCTTGAAGCTGACCGTCAGCAGTGCCTTTGCCTTCTTCAAGCACAAGGCTTTCATGAACCGCACAGTCGAGGATATCCTGTGGGGATACGAGGACCCACTCATCGACTTCCTGGACAAGATCAAGCCCGGCTTGTTTCCAGGCAAAGGGAAATTTGGTTTATTTACTGAAGTAAGTCAAACGTCGGGGTGGGGTGGGGGAGGAATTGGTCTGAAGTAAGCAATGGAGGAACTTGAGGAATGTGGCAGAAATCAGAAGAAGATGGATACGGCGACCAAGTCCCAACAGGTTCCATAGCAATCCTTATGCTTCCACTGGAACAAGGGAGAGGATGCTAGAAAGTCAGGTCAGAGTATTTTGTCCCTCTAGCCCAGTATTGTCCTCTGCAACCTGGTGCTCTTGACAGTGGTCATGAACCTCCAGGCAGGTGGCCACTGGCTTGGGGAGAAGGCTGGTCTGCTCTAACGGGCATTGTCCTTGCAGGGTCTCAGGTAGAGAAGGGTCTTTCCACATCACCTGGATCCCATCCCATTCCCTTTCAGCTGTCGATGCCAGGGACTGAACCCATAACGTCCTGCATGCAGAATGGATACTCTGCCACTGAGCTATGGAAGGAGGAGGAATACAACTGGATTTAATTTCTCTTTCCATTGCATAATATAAAAAGGAAGGGTGTTCCACACGTCCTACAAGAGAGCAGGACAACTTTCACATGCCAACGCCTTTCAGATCCGACCCAGCATGTTTAACACGGGATGTCGGACGTCTTTCTGCCCAAGGGCCAAATTTAATTTTGGAGAAGGTCTCAGGGGCCAAATTCTAGCAGTCATGGCTTGGGTGAAGGTACAAGGGTGGGGCTAAAGGCAAATGGGTGTGGCTGAAATATACCACCATATTTTAATTTGAAGCTCTTCTTACCAGTAGCTAAGCTTTAGCAGTGGCATTTCAACCTTTTATGATGAGTGGGGGGGATACACATAAAAGCTGGAAACAACCAAATGATTGGCTGTCAGTGGGAAGGGGATGAGGCCAGGGGGAAAGAGCATGGCCTTCTGGGAAGCCCCGGAAGGCCAGATTTGACTCACAGGCATAAGGTTTGACACCCCTGGTTTAACTAAATGACTCGATAACCTACTCGATGAAGCAAATCACTTCAATTGCCCAAAGGTAAGACTGACTTATCAAGGCCAGCGCAAAGGCTTTGCCTGCACAATTCATCTCCAATGAACATCTGGAGCAGGGCTTCTAGCCATAGCTGCTTCCCTGGCATTTGGATAAATAACATCTCGTGAAGGTCATATGCAGGTTTGGGTTGCCCTGCCCTGCCTCTTCTCTCCGGCCCAAAGCAAACTTGCTTTTATCCCTAGTCGTTGATGTCGGGAGAGTTTTGGGGAAAGGCATGGGACTTCAGGAGGGAGGCAGACCATCTAGCCCTGGGAGATGTCCAGGGAGGCAGTCCACAAAATGTAGTGATGGCTGCTACTTTGGAATGGCTTTAAAGGGGGACTCAACAAATTCGTGGAGGAGAAGGCTATCAATGACTACTAATCCTGACGGCTCTGTGCTACCTCCGGTATCAGAGGCAGTGTGACTATGTACACCAGTTGCTGGGGAGAATGGGCAGGAGCATGCTTTTGCACTCATGTCCTGCTTTTGGGTTTCCTGCAGGCATCTAGTCGACCACTGTGTGAACAGAATTCTGGACTAGATGGACCCTTGGTTTGAACCAACATGGCTCTTCTTGTGTTCTTAATCCAATCCCTAGGGCTGGAGCAGTTCTCCCACCCCTAGCCTAAAGTCAAGAACTTCCTCAGCAAGGCCTACCTAAGGCCACCTCCCCCAACTTTGGGTCCCCTGATGTTGGTGTACAACAAGCATATCTTCTGCCTGACCTCCTCTTTTCTTCACTGCAGTTGAACAACTCCAATTCAGGACTGTTCACGGTGTACAGTGGCATGGACAACGTAACTGAAACCCAAATGGTGGATAACTGGAACGGCTTAAAAAAGGTAAAAGCAAACCTACCTCTTTGAAGGCAGGGCAAAAAAAACACCACTCCTTCAGATCCTTGTACACAGACTTAGAATCATAGAATAGTAGAATTAAAACGGGCCTATAAGGCCATTGAGTCCAACCCCCAGCTCAATGCAGGAATCCACCCTAGAACATATCTGACAGATGGTTGTCCAGCTGCCTCTTGAAGGCCTCTAGTGTGGGAAAGCCCACCACCTCCCGAGGTAACTGGTTCCATTATCGTACTGCTCTAACAGCCAGGAAGTTTTTCCTGATGTCCAGCCGGTATCTGGCTTCCTGTAACTTGAGCCCATTATTCCGTGGCCTGCATTCTGGGATGATTGAGAAGTGATCCTGGCCCTCCTCTGTGTGACAACCTTTCAAATATCAGAAGAGTGCTATCATGTCTCCCCTCAATCTTCTCTTCTCCAGGCTAAACATGCCCAGGTGTTTCAGTCTCTCTTCCTAGGGCTTTGTTTCCAGACCCCTGATCATCCTGGTTGCCCTCCTCTAAACACGCTTCAGCTTGTCTGCATCCTTCTTGAAGTGTGGTGCCCAGAACTGGACGGAATACTCTAGATGAGGCCTAACCAGGGCCAAATAGAGAGGAACCAGTACCTCGCATGATTTGGAAACTATACTTCTATTAATACAGCCCCAAATAGCATTTGCCTTTTTTGCAGCCACATCACACTGTTGGGTCATATTCAGCTTGTGATCTACAACAATTCCAGTACGTTATGTTCTTGCTTTATGTCAAGCCAGTGCTATTTCCTACTCCATCAGTGTGCATGTAGTGAGTCTGGCGAAAGAGGCTTGGCATTACATAAGAATCCCCAAAGTTTATTGTATTTTTATTTTTTAAAATTTCCATGGTCTCCCCTGCACTATAACTTAATCTGGTTTTATATGACATTTGTAAAGCTGTACATCTTGATTTTATCTATTATGGTTTTAATTGTAAACTGCACAGAAAGCCTTGGCTGTTGGGCAATCTAAATATGTAATAAATAAATAAATGGTCTCCTATCAAAAATAGGCAGGCCTACACCTGTGTTCCGTGCTTAAAACATGAAATTCTCCCCGGAGGTGGTTCAAATTCTACACTGTGAGAAACATCAAATGCGTCAGCTGGGATAAACCTCCTGACACAGCAGCTCTGCATTTTTATTTTAAAAAATGGGGCTGCAACACTTGATGGCACAATCCTATACACGTCTCCTTAGCGAGGAGTTCAGTGAGGCTCACTCTAGGATTAGAGGGGGAGGATTTGGATCAGAAACAGTTGAGAAGGTTATCTTGGTGTGGGGATGGGTATAGGTTGCCTTGGCCAGGCTGGTGTTTGTATCTTTGTCTTGCATTTCCCCTGTAGGTGTCATACTGGAATTCTGAGCAATGCAACATGATCAATGGGACTGCTGGGGAAATGTGGCCCCCATTCCTGACCCCTTCCTCACCTGTGGAGTTCTACAGTCCTGATGCTTGCAGGTAAAGCTGAGCAGAGATTCTTTCCTCTGCGCAACTCCAACTCTTCCCTGGAATCACTTTGCTCTTTGACCCAGGTTTTCTTTCCCGTTTCTAACTGCAATGTAGCACAACTTTACTGATTTACTGGCCATTAGTAACTCCCTTCCCTCAAGCAAGTTTTGAGCACAAAATTATCACCTTCCTGCTTCCCAGTGTTTTGCCAAATAGGTAGTGGCTGTTTTTGGATATTCAGAAACGCTAAGACGAAAACGAGGTTTATTCGACAACAAAATAGGCTAGTGTAACGACGGAAGAAACCTGACCCTAATACAGAATAGTAAGAAAGCAATCCAGTACAGAATATAGGCAGCAAGGAGAAATTACAAGCAAGGTTCATCCTGGGATTGTTCCCTGGGACTCGGCCTGGTAAATAGCACCTCTTCCGTCCAAGTCTGTATCAATCCTCTTTCTGAAGTCCCATAGGGACTTGTATACTGCTGTAGGTGAATGACACTGATTCATACTTTGATGGGCTTGGTTATGCAACAACCTCGATAAAGAAGTCTATATTGGCCAGGGCCAACATAGATAATGAAGTAATAATCTCAGTTTTCCCTAAACATCTAAAGATGCAGTTGACTTGGGAGTCTCCTCTGGATGCATGCTATCTTGGACAGATAAGCAAGCCAGTGGCAGGCCTTGAAAAGAAAACTTGCAGGCTATTCCAGAGGTCAGGAATGCAGAGGAGGTTCAGGCCTGGAAGGAACAATTGCTCTACACAATTGTCTTCCAGTAGCTTCCACTACACCCAGCAACTGTCATTCAGAGAATGCTTCTTGGAGGAGATACTGTATATATTGTGACTTATTTATTTATTTATTTATTACATTTCTATACCGCCCAATAGCTGGAGCTCTCTGGGCGGTTCACAAAAATTAAAAACATTCAAAGTATAAAACAACAGTATAAAACCATAATATAAAACACAATATAAAAACTCAACCAGATAAAAACAGCAGCAATGCAAAATTACAAATTTAAAACAAGTTAAAATTTATTTATAGACTGTTAAAATGCTGGGAGAATAAAAAGGTCTTCACCTGGCGTCTAAAAGCATATAATGTAGGTGCCAAGCGAACCTCCTTAGGGAGCTCATTCCACAGCCGGGGTGCCACAGCAGAGAAGGCCCTCCTCCTGGTAGCCACCTGCCTCACTTCCTTTGGCAGGAGCTTATAAACTTAAAGTTATAAACTTATTAAAGGACTTATAAACTTATCCCCCCTAGATTGGACTAATCACTGTCCAAGCTGGTGGCCGTCGTCACCTCGTATGGCCATGAGTTCCACAGCTTTAACTATGTGCTGCATGAGGACGCCCTTCCTTTTGTCTGCCTTGAATCTTTCACTCTTCACCTTCACTGATGGAGGGCGTGAAGGCAGGGCCTCTCCTGTTCTGTTGTAATGGAAGGCATGGAGAAACGCACCAGTTTAGCAGTGGAATTTCGTGTGTTCGAGGATATTCAAGCTCTGCTTGTGCTTGGGTGAGTCTCTTGAAATCTCTTGTCTCAGATCCATGAAACTAGACTTCGTTCAAACTGGAGAATTCAAAGGCATACCTTCGTACCGCTATCATGCACCGAAGACCATGTTTGCCAACGGGACAGACTATCCACCCAATGAAGGCTTCTGTCCATGCCGTCAGTCCGGAATCCAGAACGTCAGCGCTTGTCGATCAAGTACGTCTCCCTAGCGTTTTTATTTAGTTGGAGGGCATCACAGGTTCTGAAAGAGAGGCTGGGTTTTGAATGGGTATCGTTGGCTCGGTCAAATCCCCCCTTGGTGAACTGGGAAAAGAGGTTATGGCGATATCCTTGGGAAATGGAGGGATCATCCCTCCCTGCTCCCGGGACCCCCTGTGCGTCATGTGGACACACAGGGATGATCCCCCCGGTGTAGACATGCCCTGTGTGTCTAGAACAACAGGTCTATGCCCCATCTTTGGCCACTTCTCCAATCCTGTAAATTGGGATTGTTCCTTGCCATTTTTATTACTTTTGTTGCCTTGAAACTCCCAGTCTCATAGTCTTTAATGGGAAGGAAATGTTCATGTTCTGAGCAGTTGGTTAGGTTTTGTTCCGCCGTGGGTTAGAGGGAGGGACCGTAGCTCAACAGCAGAGCACCTGCTTTGCATGTAGAAGGTCCCAGGTTCGATCCCAGGTAAGGCTAGGAAAAACTCCTGTCTGAAACCTTCGCGAGCTGCTGCCAGTCAGTGTTGACAATACTAGGCTAGTTGGACAAAGGGTCAATGTAAAGCAGCTTCCTATGTTCTGTCATAAGAGCATCAAAAGAGCCCTGCTGGATCAGATTAATTGTCCACCTATTCCAGCACTCTGTCCACACAATGGCCAACCAGCTGTCGACTCAGGGACTAAAAAAGCAGGACATGGTGCAACAGCACCCTCCCGCCCATGTTCCCCACCATTATGGGTTCTTGATCAACAGCTGTTTGGCCAATGTGTGAACAGAGTGCTGGATCAGATGGACCCTTGGTCTGATACAGCAGGGCTCTTCTGATGTTCTTATTCCATGTCTCCTTTGGTAGTCATGGCTTCATCGTGGCTAGCAGAAGGAAAATAAATGTTTTAATTGTTTCCTAATCGGGCTTTGTTTGTTTGTTTAGTTAGTGTAACTCTTGAGTTAACTTGTTGCAGGTTATTCTCTACCTTGTATTCATTGGTGGCTCCCCATTCGTGACCTCTGTAAAGAAAAATATGTTAATATCCCCAGTTATTCAACTTCATCTGCATTGCCCGCCAGATTTAGGCTAAGTATTTTTCAAGCTGCCATTAAGTAATGAGTAATGAGCAGCTGCATTAGGTGCCAAAGCAGTTAACGCACATGTATCCTCGATAGAGAAGTAGCAGTGGGTGGCTATTTTTCCTGCACTTTGAATAGTTCCTTTAGAGCTTTGACTGGAACTCAGAGCAAATACACTGCCCCTCTGGCATCAGAGTCACCAGCCTCCACTGAACCTGCCTTCCAGTTGGCTTTGCAGTTTCCATTACAGGTGTACAGTTGAGCAAAACGGTACACTGATTCATTTGTTGGGTCTTGTCCATTGCTCATATTTCAAGGAGACAGCGTATCTTCAAGCAGACAATCTCTGCATTTACAGTTAATTCACTCATTCATTTCTTTCCCTTTCTGTAAAAAGACAAAGAAAGCTGCCACTAGGACTGGGAGTGAGTTTTGACATCACTGAGGTTAGCCACTCAGTGCTGCCAGCCACCAGCTTTTTTCTCAATATTACATAATTATCCTCACCCCTGCCCGAGATCTCCACCCTTGGGAGGAAAAGCTACATTTCATACTGAAAACATTTCCAAACAGGCCCCACTGTTGTGTAAATATTACAACTGTCTTTGCCCTCCAAAAGATTATTTTTGGCTTGTTCTAGTACAAACGAGGTGGTTAAGGCATATCATTTTGCACAGAAGATGCTGTTTGTAGTGTTGTTATCTTGCATAGTGGTGGAATGCGCTAAAAGTGCTGACAGCAAAGTTACGTTCTCTGCAGCCACTGGTTTGCCATGCAGGGCATCAGTGCCTTTATTTTTAAAATAAACTAGTTGATAGACCCCATGATCACTCCAGCCCGTAAAAGGTCTTCCATCATGCCCTATTCCCACCTGTCAACTTCCTGGCCAAAATATTCCAGAGTTTAAATAAAAAATCATGGGAGCATAATCTGAGAAGTACAGATAATTAAATGATCCCGTAAACATTCTCCAAAGAGCCTCTTCTTGTTCTACTTACCTTCTCCTCTTTCTTCTTTTGTAAAAAGATGCACCATTGTTTATTTCAAACCCTCACTTCCTGTATGGTGACCCAGCACTGTTGGACACAGTAGATGGCTTGCATCCTAATGAAGAGGAACACAGGCTTTTCCTTGATTTGAACCCGGTGAGTTAACCATCTACATCCTAGCTGTAGTGTTTACTTGCTCTTTCGTGGGATGACTGAACCCCCACCCCCCACCCCCAATAAGCATCAGGCAGCCATTTTGACAAATTAATAAGAAGCAGGAAACATTCCACACTGCCCCCTCCCATCTGTCAGGGATGCTTTATGATAGATTCCTGCACTGAACAGGGTGTTAGACTCGATGGCCTTTTAGGCCCCTTCCAACTCTACTATTCTATGATTCTATGAAATTAGCATGGCACCAAGTCCCATAGGCAGGAAATGATGCTTGGCCACACCTGTCTTTCGAGTTTGGCGGTAGAGGGTGGTGACGAGAGAGCTTTTTTGGGAAGGCCCCCCGCCCCAACTCTGGAATACTCTTTATTTATTTATTTATTTATTTATTTATTTATTTATTTATTATATTTTTATACCACCCAATAGCCGAAGCTCTCTGGGCGGTTCACAAACTCTTCCAAGGTCTGTTTCCCTAGTACCCATTTAACTATCTTTTTGGCACAAATCTAAGACATGTCTGTGCTCCCCGGCACTCTTAATGTTTAAAATCTACTGGTTTTATTTTCAGTACCACTTTCCACCAATTTATCTGGAACAGTTGTTAAGCTAATTAGCTTGTAATTTCCTGGCTCCTCCCTGGCTCCCTTTTTAAACATCAGCAATAATTTGACCACTTTTTGGTTCTCAGGTACAGAGGCTGATCTTAGGGACAAGTTACATGTTTTTGTTAGAAGGTCAGCAATTCCATATTTGACTTCTTAAAGGACAATTCTTTTCCAACCTGCTCCCTGCTATGCTATTTTTCTCTGTGCAGGAAGGTGTGTGTGTGTGTGTGTTTACGTAAAGGAATATTTTAAAATGTGGTTCCCCCTGTAGTGGTATACAGTCCATTGTATCATTTCTTGAATCTACGACCATTACATAGCTAGACCAGGAAATACGCTATTGCATATGTAATACTCCTTTGTTTTCTGCTCTTTAAAACTAAACACTTTTCTCCCTCACCTTACCTACCTCATGGCTTCACAGTGAGCTCCTTTGGAAGGCAATGGTTTATAATCTGTTCTGGCAAGAACCATTATCTAATCTGCTATCCAATTGTATTGAATTTTTTGTGGCTTGCATCTTACCATGGATTCCATAGTACAAGGATGGCATTTTAAAAAAAAAGATCATTACACTAACTTTAAAACTATAAATCAGCGCAGAGATTTTCTTCTCAAATGGTGAGTTGAATCAGCCTCTCTCCCCTGGGGAAAGGAAGGGATCTGTATCAAGATGAAGCCAAGGACAAACTCTTCTAAAGCCTGAGGTTGAACGCTGTAGCCATCCAAAACGTGGCTGGGAAATATACCTCCCATCCAAAGACTGTAGGGCTTAGAGCTTTTGCAAGTCATAAGCAGTTCTGGGCTTGATGAGCTCCTAGTAATTTGACTCTGTATAATGCTGTTTCGGAATATGTTTCTCAATGGCTAGGGTGGTACTGTAATTCCTTAATTGGACCCAAGTGAAGCAATAAGCTGGCTGAGGTACACCAGATACAATAACTGTTTAATGCGAGGTATTGTAAAAATTATGTGCATTGTGGGAAGTTACCAGAGCTTGAAATTCATTATGCAAACAGCTTTTGATGTGGTCTTCACCTGTGGTGAAGGCTGCTTTGTTCCCTGCTAGAACTTCACATCCACATGCACACCCACATCTTGCAGGCATCTATCACAAAGATGACTGCTGTTTAAGACACAACAAGTTTTAATTGTGTGCTTGGGATTTTATCGTTGGGAAAGCACTAGGTGTTTTGCTACAACTGGTAAATCAATGTCCCAGTTGTCTGGCCAGAGGTTGCATGCAGATTTATTTATTTATTTGGGGTAAACAATCAGTAGTGTACATTGCTGGAGCCGCTACTCCATCAATTCTTAAATTAAAATCAGAGTTTGTATGTGTATGGGAGAAGGGGAGGATACATCTGAGCTTTTTTGCACATGCATATAAATGCACGTACATGAACGTTACCGTGCCATGTAGTACGTGGCCTACCATACCAAAACATGCAGCTATTGCTATTTTTTCTTTCTTTTTATGGGTGGTGGTATTGTTGATAATGCATTGTAGGGCAAGCAATTCCAACTCCACCACCCTCAGTAATTTGAAGCTCTCCTGCACCAATAAATAAACAGTAATATGTTGTACTTCCAAGTGTTCAAAGCGCCTCCCCATGCATTCTCTAACTGTAATCCTTAAACCCAAATGGAAATCCATTTCCTTTTGGGCTTAGTGGATGACCAGATGAAAAGGAACTATGGGACCCCATTTTTATATACAATAACAGCAGCGAGATTATTATATGCACAAAAATGGAAAGGCTCAACATTGCCTACAACGGATGAATGGCTATTGAAGTTGGTGGAGTTGGCAGGGATGGCAAAACTTATGTCAATAATTAGAGATAAGTCAACATCTATATTTTTAACTGAATGGAAACCACTTACAGACTTTTTGCAGGGACTAGAAAAAAATGTTTTGTTCATCTGTGGATTCAATGATTAAGAAGATAATTTTTTAAATACTATTTTTTATTGATTTTCAAGTAAGGACAAAATACAATAAACACACAGAATAAAAGAAAACACTCAACAGCAATACAAATGTTCCCACAGCACCACTATAAAAAGCATGGGTGTTCATACCTCCAATAAGCACTTAGTAAATATAGAAATCTTAAACAGAGATACAGAAAAAAGATGCAGGTTAAGTTAGAACCTCTGACCAAAAGGATTCCTGAGTCAATTTTTAAGACAAAAGAAAGAGGGGGATTTTGATTTTTGTAATTATAGAGTAAGAGAAGATATGGTTACATATTTTTGCTGTGGAGAAAATCGGAAGTCCATCTTAACTTTGCATGTTTATTTTAATGTGTTTTGTGTTTTTTATCTTATATGTTTTTTTCTGTTATTATTATTATTATTGTATTGTGTCTGTAAGTTGGTGTTGTTCTGAATAATAATTAAAAAATGAGACTATTCTAACTAATCCTTATGGCAACCTTGTATAGTAGTATCTCTCATTGCACTGCAGCTGTTGCCTAAGACCAGTTTGTGAGTTCGTAGCACAGGCAGGATTCGAAGCAGTGACTTCTTCATTTGTAGTTCAGTCTTTAGCTACTACACATGACAGTTCCTACGACTTTGCCTCTTCCACCTTCCTTCCTCCTGTGCCTGGAACTGCCTCCCAAACATCTGTGCGATGCCACTTCTATAACTTCTTTTAAAACCTTCCTCAAAATCCACCTTTTCCGAAATTTTCAGCACAGCCCCCTAGTTCTATAATTCAGCCTAAGTCTAAGTTGAATATTCTTTCCCTTTGCTCCATTTCACTCTCCTGTGCTTGTTGGTCCCCTGAGTCAGTTTTTTAGACTTTTCATCCCGTAGGGACCTTCCTCTTGCACTCCTAAAACACCATGCAGGCTGATGGCACTATGTCAGTGGTTCCCAAAGTGGGCGGTGGGATTGCATAGGGGGGGCATTAAGAGGCAAAGGGGCAGCAGGGGGGCGCTCGAGGTGGTCTTTTCCAAGAAGCGCTTCTCCAGAAGGTTTTAAAACCCAGGGACATTTTTTTTAAAATAGTTTTATTCTTTTCAAAACTTAACCATACATCAATACAATAACAAAAAAACCCAACGTAATACATAAATGTAGAATAACCTTAATAACATTTTCTAATTTAATATGTTAACATAATCATACTTAACATAAAATTGCACACACACACACACCGGGATCTATTCCTGTTTCCAGAATCTCATTGTTTCTTCTGGAGGCGGTTTCCCACTCCCCTTAGATAGAACATATTCTAGGAACTGTTTCCATATTCCCTCAAAATCATTCGTTTTTGTTATTCCTCTTCTTACTTTTATATTACATGTTAATTTATCATTAATAGCAATATCCCATATCTCTTTATACCAATCTTCAATATGATAATCTCCTTGAACCTTCCAGTTCCTAGATATGATTAACCTTGCTGCCGTCAGCAAATTCGTTATCAATTCTTTTGTCTCTTTATTACAATTTAATTCTCCATATAATAACAATGCCACTATAGGTGTCTCTTCAATCTCCATTCCTACAATTTCTTTTATTAGGAAATTAAACACCATTAAACACCATTTTCCACAATTTTTGAACAAATTCACATTCCCACCACATATGTAAGTAAGTTCCTTTTTTTTTTACACCCTCTCCAACAATTTGCTGAATTCAGCTTATTTATTTTATTTAATTTCACCGGGGTTAGATACCATCTCCATATAATCTTGTAATAGTTTTCTTTAATCCTCACAGACGTATTTCTCAACACTCTTTGTTTCCATATTCCCTCCCAGCTCTGTTGCCCTATTTGTACCTTCAGTTTCCCACACCATCTTACCCATACTTTCTATCTCCCCCTTCCCAACTAATATTCTATATATTTCACTCGTTAACCCTTTTATCATTTTATTTTCCCCTTTCTCAATTTCTTTTTTTAAAATCAGCTCCTCAAATTTTGTTATTACTCTACACTCTCCATTATCCTTTAACCATTTCTTTGTCCATTGTTCTAATTGAAAATAATTTAACCAGGATAAATTTTTCTCCTTTAATGCCTCTTCTAATTCTTCTCGAGTATTCATCTTCCTTAACCAATCTTTAAGCTTCATTATATTCCTCTCTATTAAAATTTTCCCCAGCTTATCTTTTAAATTTCCTGGAAAATTCCGCAACATTATCACTGGTCTTATTGGGGAAATACTTGGAAGTAAGTCCTTTTTGTATACACGCCATATTTCCCAGTGATTTTTTAAGAAGGGGTTCTCTATTTCTCCCCCCCCCCATTTTTTATTATGTTCTCTAAAGAATATATTTTCTGGTTTCCATTCTTTATCTTCTCCTTTTCTGTCCTCCAACCAACTTAGATCTCCTAATCCTATCATGCTTTCTACCCAGGGACATTTTTATGGGAGAATGTAGATTGGTCCCAAGCCATATAGGGGAAGAATCCACACATGTATTAATACCATTTAAGAAGAGTCCTCTTAACGGTGAATTGAAATGTTTCAAAAGCACCAAAACACTAATGAAGAGACATACCTTGCTTGGTGTGCCCCACCACGCCGGGTGCAAAACAGAGGCGTTCGCTCTCTTTTCCCTCCCTCCCTCCCTTGGCAAGCCTGCAGTGGGTGCTTTGGATTTTGAATAAATATTCAATTAATTGTTACTGTTTTGAATTTTATTGTTATTATCTTCCTTAGTGGGTCGTTGAAAACAGCTATTCTGAATAATAATTTTTATAGTGTAGGGTAGGGGGCACTGAGCATGAGTTTGTGGAACCAAGGGGGCGGTTACCTGAAAAAGTTTGGGAATCACTGCACTATGTAAATAATAACTTAAGACCAGCGACCAAATTTTGCAATATGGAAGGCTCCTGTTCAGGGTGCCGGCCAGTTAGTCATGCCTTCTTCCAAGATCCTCCATTACATTTCCCACTTTCCTAACTTTCTGTTTCTTTCCCCTCCAATAGCCAGTCAGTATTCCTTGACCCTGAGCATGCTTGGTCCTCATTAGAGCAGTTTTTGAGCAGGGAAATTGGGTTTTTCTAAAGGATTAGTGTAAAGCAGGGAGGGTCAACTTCTGGCCGTCCAGATGTTTTGGACAACAATTCCCATAATTTCTGACCATTGGTCATGCTGGCTATGGCTGATGGGAGTTCTAGTCCAACAATATCTGGAAGGGCACCAACTTGCCTATCCCTGGTAAGTGGGTTGTTGACTGTGGGCCAATACGCAGCCTTAATTATTGCAATTAAGCCTCAATGCACGTAACAGAAGTAAACGCATAATTGTTTCCATTTACTTTTGCCTCTGTTTTGGGCTTACGACAAATTTATGTTGCAAGCTCTTGTCTTCTCACCTGCTCTGTAAAGTACCATCTATTTTAGTGCTGTACTAATAAATCTCTTTTCTCCCCTAGTGTATCTTTAACACCCACCCACACCCAAAATATATCATTTCTGGCACAATTTGAAAGCCCTTGTGGCCTGTCTCTAGAAAAGCAATACCATGGCTGAACTTTGAGCTTTGCCCCTGTGCTGATGTAGAACATTTTAGATCGGATGATTTTTTTTGTCTCCTTGATGACTGGGGTTTTCTTTTCTTAATAAACGTCCTTATGCATTTATTATGCTTGGCCTCTCGCCCTTTCTTCTGAGGGAGCTGGGCTAGCATTTTAGATTCATATCAAACTTGTGAGCTGAGAGGCTCTGTGACTACCTCAGGGCCAGAAAGCGAGCCAGGTAGTGGCCAGCACAGGGCATAGGTGTACTGTGAAGTGGCACAAGCAGCCGCTTCAGAAGGCAGTTCTGAGAAAAACTTTTTTTTGTGAAGGGGAGTGTATGCAATATAAAAGCAATTGATGAAATAGCATGTTTCATCATCACAATGCAACATTGTAAATCATAGAATCATAGATTCTACACCCTACAGCATACTTGATAGATGGTTGTCCAGTATCAAGGCCCATCTCTCTCATGGTTCTCCAAGGCCTCAGGCAAGTGTCTTACTCAATCGCAATACGAGAGATGATTGGAGATTCTAAGGATTATTGCTTATGGGTGAGTCAAGGCCTTTCCAGCTCCAATCTCGCTTCTTATATCGGCTTTCTGAAAGTCACTGACTCACTCTGCACCACCACCCTGCTCTACTTTCACCTTCCACAATATTGATATAATACTGGCCTATCTTACAGGGTTGGTTCTTTCGATTTCTTGAAATAACGCCTCTGTTCCGCTTTGGACATTCTTTAGTGCTTTATAGTCAAATTTGTTGTTTGCAGCCAATGGCAATTACAATATAAATCATCAGACAAAATATATTTTAAAAACCCAGAAACAATCCAGAGAAACGACAGCTTCCTATTACCTGGGGGCCTTCTGCATTGTGAAAGGGATGTGAGCTATGGATTAAGAACATCAGAAGTGCCTTGATGCTGGATCAGACCAAGGGTCCATCTTAGTCCAGCACTCTGTTCACACAGTGGCCGACCAGCCATCGACCAGGGACCAACAAAGCAGGACATGGTGCAACAGCACCCACCCACCCATGTTCCCCAGCAACTGGTGCACACAGGCTTACTACCTCGAATACTGGAGATAGCACCCAATCATCAAGGCTAGTAGCCATGGATAGCCTTGGCCTCCTCCAGGAATTTATCCAACCCCCCTGTTAAAGCTGTCCAGATTGGTGGCCATCCCTACATCTTGTGGTAGTGAGTTCCATAATTTAACTCTGCGCTGTGTGAAGAAGTCCTTCCTTTTATTTATCCTGGATCTCCCACCCATCGGCTTCATGGGGTGACCCCATTCGGTTCTAGTATTTTGAGAGAGAGAGAGAGATGTCTCCCTATCCACATTCTCCATACCATGCATAATTTTGTACACCTCTATCATGTCTCCCCTTTTCCAAGCTAAACAAGCCCAGTTGATGTAACCTTTCCTCATAGGGGAGATGTTCCAGCCCCTTAATCATTTTAGTTTCCCCTTCCAGCACTTTCCCCATCTCATGCAAGGACAGGAGGCATACCGTGCCATATTGGAAATGCAATTCGAATGTTCATGGATTTGTTTCACACCAATATCTATTTATATCCTACTTTTCTACTACAAACAGATTCCTAAAGCGGCTAACAATTCTGACCGCTAAAAACTGCCAATGTAAAATGATGATGTACTAATGACAATAAAATGGCAGAATATTAACTAGGATACTTTAAAACCAGGGCCAAGTGAGATTAAAACAGATATTTCATTTTAAAATCTTGTCAAATACAAAGCTTTTCACCTGGCACAGAAAAGATTTATTTATTTATTTATTTATTTAATATTTATTACATTTTTACACCGCCCAATAGCCGAAGCTATTCAAAAATTCAAATCATGAAGAGCATAAAAACAACCAACAATCTAAAAACACAAATACAAAATACAATATAAAAAATGCACAAAGTAGTCTTCTGAATCCGGTTCCTTTCACAGTAGATTTGGTTGCTTTCTTGGGCAGTTTTGTGTAGCATATTCTTGGCCTAATATCAGCCTTGAAAAAGGCCTCCACAAGTTTCTTAAGAGTTTTGGCTGCGGCCCAGATTTCTGAAATGGCTGTGGTTTAGTAACAACAATAATACTTTTGTTTGTCTTCTGAGGTGAGAAAATGTAAGAATTAGGGGCAGGACCTCGCTCAAATTTTATCCTGATCTTAATTTTATCCTAATCTTAATATGTGACTGTCACAGTGTGGAGTCACGCTACAACCCCTCAGCATGCACAGAACAATTAAAAATGGAGAGACAAATACCATATGTGTGTGTGGTGTTTCGTTTTCTTGAAGGCAGATAAAAACCTTCTTTTTCTATTGCTGAGTCTCTCTTGTACTACAGCTTTTTATTATTTGCCGTCCTGTTGCTTTAATATGGATTTTAAGTTTTTGTGCACCGTACTGAAATGTATATGGACTTTAACATAAATTTAAAATTAGGCACACTGAGGCTACTTAGAAGTGCAAGTGTTTGGTATTCTTTGGTAATTCCCAAGTCGTGTGTCAGGTTTTGCTGAAAGTCCTGTGAGATATCAATTAAAGAAAAGCTACTTTGAGATTAAAGTAGCTGTCCACAGGGAAGTAACTTGTTAGGTTCTTGGTTGCTTATTTTCAGTTAAGCATCTCAGGATGATGTTTGGACAAGTTGTTCTTATGTCTCCACCTGAGAGAAACTGGTGTGCGCAAGAGTGAAGGGGCTCTCCATTTTAAAATCAGTGGTGTGAGAAATCTGGAAAATACTGTAGATTTGGGGGCACGATGAAGTTAGATTTTCGTCAAAGATGCATTGCCTTAACCAAGCACTTGCTGATTTCAATGCCTAGCTGCTTGATAAATTGTTAGTGGATTTTTCTTCAGTTTTTAGTGCATTTTCCATTTTACAAGTTGTTGACAATCTTATTCCAGTCAATTAATAATTGCTTACATTGCCTCATAACTTTACATAACTTTCTCCTCTTTATAATGTTCCTAAGAGATAATAAGGTAGCACTTGTTCTTTATTTTATTGTTCCAGAACGTAACAAAAACAGACCACTGTTGAATAACACTTTTATTTTATTTTGTAACCCTCTCTAATTCCAATAATATTTGTGAGTTTCAGCATATGCAACCGCTCCCAAACACTGCTAGTATATCTTTTTGTTTCTCTTTATAGCTGACAGCAATTCTATCAGCATTAGTAAAATAATGATCATTTCCCAGTCTTCTTGAGGTACCTCATGCTTCACAGAACAATGAGCAGGTCATAAATTTGATTATATCCTATAAATTTGAATATAACATGTTATGTTATATTCAAACATGTTTTCTAATTATAGATTTTTACCTCAGTTTTTAACAAATATTGTACACCGCCCTGGAAATTATTAACGAAGGGTAGTATATAAATATTTTAAATAAAAAGAATAAAATAAATCTGCTAGTGGAACCCTGGGTGATTATGCAGTGGATTGGGAAGGATTTCTGACTCGCAAAAGTTCCAGCTGTGGCAAGTAAAATAATAATAATTCTCTGTCATGGCTGTGCTGAGTTGTACTATTTGAATATCTTTCTGCCTCTGCATTCTTCACCTGTAAAATAAGAATATTAATTGGCTTCCTCAGGCTGAGGGTATTTCCAGGCAGAGGGCTTCTAGCGCTACAAGCCGAAACACATCATAGGCTATGCCCCTTTTTCCCTTAACAGATTTTTTTGTGGAAAGAAAAATGGAGGAAGAAACAGTGAGAAAACACCAGACGGTTACAAGATGAAGATAACATTGTCTGGACCAACCCCTCAATAAAATTCGTTGAATGAGGCAGAGCGATTGCATGATAAAAGTCCCATCTGGAAGCACCTCATGTCTTAGTGCAGCTTTGCTATTCCATAAGTTTGAAATCTCCCCACCCCCTGAGATCATGTCTAAATTTATGTATTATTTAACGATACTTATGCATTGCTTACCTTAAATAAATTTCTAAGAAATATACAAAACAATGCAGTATAATATCATCATAATAAATGATAATATTATTACTGTATACATAAGGTAGGACTACCTTCCTTGTTGGAAAAAGTATGTTTTGAGTAGGCACTGAAAATCCAGAAAGGTTGGTACCTGTCTAATTTTTAGTGGTAGTGAATTCCAGAAAGTGGGTGCTACAGAATTAAAGGTCTTATTCTGTGCCACTGTGGAGCAGACCTTTGAAATCTTGGGTATTATTATTATTTATTTATATAGCACCATCAATGTACATTGATGGTACAACCAGCAGGGTATCACTTGATTAGCAATTAATAATCTACTAGCTCTTTAAGCAACAGTGGTCTGGTTCGAACATAATGGTCACCCATGGTATGGGTTGTTGAATTCTGGGTTGTTGTGCTGTATGAATGCGGCTGCATGAACAAAGTATGGTTTATTAACAACAGACAACCCAGAAAAAGAAGCCATGGTTTATTGTTGGGTTGTGAACTCTGGGTGGCTGAAACCATGAGTTGTCATGATGTGCGAACCCAGAACTGGGGGTTGCTCATGGGTTAACTTGCCGAATTATAAAGATGGTGGGCAAAAGCAGGGTTTGTTTGTTTTTTAAAAAAGAACAACCAGCTGCTCTGCATTCCAAGTTAAAGGGAACCGAATTTACATTGGAGGGGAATTGAATCTGGGCCTCCCGGGTGGCAGGCGAGAATTCTACCATTGAACCACCACCATTTGTTCAGTCGTCTGCCAGACAAACCATAGGTAGGACTGTGAGGGAACTGGCTGTCATTTCCGGTTATGACCTTAATGAAGGCCATGCTCTTTGCGCATGCCTGAAGTCCGAGGCAGACATACATGCACAAAGACAAATATATATGCCCCTCCACAGACCCGATGCAGACTACCATCCCCAAACAAGCCAATTGCGATAACAGCTGTCCTTATTAGAACTGTGTATGGTGGGCCACTTATCCAACAACACCCCCCCTTAGTAAAATCCACGCCTCTTTAACCAAAGTGCCAGTCCTCAGTAACTGCAAAGCACAACAGTGCAACTTAGTGAATTTTACCGTTTTTAACCCACAACAGTTTTTGACCACTTTTGGGAACCAATTCGGGCTCCGCATTCATGGACGGGGAGCAGATCCCCTGGGGTGGATTTATCTGAAGCTCACTCAGCTTGTAGAAACAGGCCACACCATACAAGAGCACTTCTTCCAAGACTTTTGGAAAGAAGTCGAACAGCCTTTTGAAGTGCCAGAGATAGCGCGCAACCTTTTTGTCACTTTTGCAGAAACTGTCGCTGCGACTCTGAATGTATCTAATTGTTATGTATGTGGAGGAACCAACCTAGGAGACCAATGGCCTTAGGAAGCCCAAGAATACAATGTCAGCCAGCCGTATAATGAGACCACTGACCCCATCCCCATAGTCAGTGGATGCTGACAAACGCCCTAATTGGAAGGTGGTGCATCCAAAGAATATCTTCCGGGGGGCCCAAGATCGGAGAAACCCTGTGTCAGACCATTACCACGCTGAACCAAACTATCTTGTCCTATTGACCAAATCAAACCGTCATACCTCCTAATCGCCCATGGCCAAGCTCACTTCAGGCCAGGGCTTAGGCTCATGGTTCAATTAGTTTGGTGGGCTAAAATAGATGATCAGTATTGTTGTTTTAAGAATTATGTTATGCTTGCTGTTACCCTGTCTTATGCCAATGATTATACAAAGTTTGAAGGACATGATAGAGCAAATTGCAGATAAACGTACTGCAGTGCATCAAATGGCCTTGCAGGATTACAGGCCAGTCCCTGTCAATGATGACAATCTGGGATAATGATAGCACTCTGTGCCTTCGCTAAGAGTGTATCAAAGGGGGGAATGTGAGGGAACTGGCTGTCATTTCCGGTTATGACCTTAATGAAGGCCGTGCTCTTTGCGCATGCCTGAAGTCCGAGGCAGACATTCCTACCGAACAGGTTTGAACCGGTTGTGCTATGCTGCCAAGATGCGCACGCAATTCCTTTGTGTAAAAGTGTGTGCGTTGCCTTTGCATGAGGGGCGTGTATAAAAAGCCCCTCCTCCCAGTCCCCAGGGCAGCCGCCCGTGGACTCATCCCGTGCTGCTGTTTCGCTAGCGAATAAAGCTATCTGTTTGGACAAGAACTTTGGTGTGGACTCCAGTTTCTCTGTGTGGGCTCCAGTTTTTCCGTAACAGGACAACAAGCCATGGGTTAAATAAACAATGAATTAGCATTATGTACGCACCAAGCCAATATCCTCAGTGGGTCACAGGCCTGTATCGGCACATCTCTGATTTTGTTTTGACTTCCTGCATTTGCTTTTCTTATTTTTACAATACTAGTGGTGTTTGGGGTAAATGGACTTCCTGATGTGTTGGAGGCAGAACGTATCACATAATTTTATCTGTCTCTGTTGTGCCTACCATAAAAGGGTCATAACAATCACAACTTTATTAAAACAGCTGCAATAAAGGAAGGAGATAGGCAGATGGATAGATGCACAAAACATTTTTATAGCCCACAGTGCTTTTACTGTCACATATAGTGCCTTGTGTTGGGAGGTATCTCTCTTTGCTGGGACAACTGTTCTGTGCTTGTAGAGCTATGTGAGGGTGGGGAGTGCTATCTTGGGACCTAGATTGATGACAAAATGATTTGAAAAGCCAACGGGTAAAAAGACACATTTTAAGAAATTGCCTTGTCCTTAATATCTGCATCAGAGGCCTTCCTCTCAATGCCCTTGCCTTCAGAGGGGAGGCGACTGGCAACCACAGACAGGGCCTTTTTAGTGGTGGTTCATCATTTATGGAATATCCTCCCCTGATAAATAATGAAGTCACCTAGAGCCAGTGTGATATAGCGGCTAGAATGATGGACTATGATTGAGGAGGCCAGGGTCAAATCCCTTCTAAGCAAAGACGTTTGGTGTACGACCTTGTGCTTATCACCCTCTCTCAGCCTGACCTACCTTTCAAGGTTGTTGTGTGAATGTAAAGGTGTGGGGGGAGCCATTTGTACTGCCCAGCATTCATTGCATTTGGGCGAAAGATGAATGCCGTTCTTTCGCCGAAGTCTAATGGTTGGCTTTGCTCTGCTGTGACTGCTCCTACCCCCACACCCAAAATTATGTGATACTGGTCGTTTTGATTTTATTGCTGCCACCTTATTGCTTTTTGAAAAAGGATTTTATTTTATTTAGTACATTATTGTTGTGAATCGCTTCCATAGCCTGTTGAGTGAAAAGTGGCAAATCTTATATAAATGTCTGTGTAAAACACCACAATGTTCTATCTCCTTTTAATGCAGTTGACTGGAGTTCCTCTAAACTGTGCCATCAAAATGCAGCTGAACCTTTTCATAAAGCAAGTCCCTGGCATACTGTAAGTAATGATCTCCTAAGGCACTGTTTTTTCAGACAGCGAGTCTCATTTTGAAATGTGATTACCGCCTTCTCTTCTTTCTCCTTTGCCAATTCCTTGATCTTGATCGACTCCTCTCCTGATACCTTTACAGAGAAGCCCAAGCCACTGGGTGCTGTACACATTTGCATGTAAAATAGCTGATGGGGCAAGGGTTGCTAAATAGCCATTTAGCAAGATCTGATTGCAAGATCTTAAGGTCCTCATTGCTGTCTCTTAATCTTTCAGGCAAACAGGAACGATTAAACCAGTTGTGTTGCCTTTACTTTGGTTTTCAGAGGTAAGTTGGAGTGTGCACTCACAACAACATTAATTTTGTGTGTGTGTGTGTGTAGAGCAGAAGTGTCAAACTTCTTTTAGCTTGGGGACAGGTGGTGAATTCTTTTTTGGAGAAGCGCTCAGGAGGCTCTTCCCTGTGGGTGGCAAGGGCAAAATAATAGGATATTTTCGTTGAAAGCTGTTACTGCCACTTTCCAAGCTGAACAGAAGTCAGGAAACAGTTGATGGTCTAGGAAAAGGTAGTATGGCAATCTGGAAATCCCGGAGGGCGACAATTTGGCCCACGAGGCTGAGAATCTATAAGAACATAAGAATTGCCATGCTTTATCAGACCAAGTGTCCATCTAGTCCAGCACTCTGTTCACACAGTGGCCAACCAGCCATCGGCCAGGGACCAACAAGGCAAGACATGGTGCAATAGCACCCTCCCACCCATGTTCCCCAGCAACTGCGGCACCCAGGCTTCCTGCCTCAAATACTGGAGATAGCACCCAACCATCAGGGCTAGTAGCCATTGATAGTCTTTGCCTCCAGGCATTTATCCAACCCCCTTTTAAAGCCGTCCAAAGTGATGGCCATCACTACATCCTGTGGTAGTGAGTTCCATAATTTAACTCTGCGCCGTGTGAAGAAGTACTTCCTTTTATTTGTCCTGGATCTCCCACCAATCAGCTTCATGGGATGACCCCGGGTTCTAGTATTTTGGGAGAGGGAGAAAAATGTCTCCCTATCCACATTCTCCACACCATGCATAATTTTGTACACCTCTATCATGTCTCCCCTTAGCCTCTTTTTTTCCAAGCTAAACAATCCTAGTTGATGTAACCTACCCTCATCTACACCTCTGATGTAGAGAAAGTAATTTTTAATGGGCTTGAGTACAAACTAGACTTAATCGGGCCGAATTATATGACTTGCTTAAAAAGAAAAAAAGAAAAACACGTTTGTGTATGTGACTAAATGGTTAGTCCTCAGGTGATAACCTTATGTAAGGCAATTTTGTAATAACTTATTCAACACTTGACTACGAAGATTAATTTTGCCATGAATCATGCTTCTGTCACTGGGAAAAGGGCCAATCTGTTCTAGGAAACTTGCCCCCCCCTTCTTCTTGTGAGCATGAACCCTTTTTGCCACTTTCTACATCATCTGGAAGAGGCTAAAAACTGCCCATCTGCAGTTTTGCCCTGCTGTGATGTAACAGAAAAGATTTTAGCATTCTAAAGGAGGGCAGGGTGAAAGCGTCAGCAATAGAATGTTGGCAAGTATCTGGTGCTGAAAGGTCAACTTGCAAGGAGGAGGAAAAAACCCTCAAAGGTTTAGGGGTAGGTGAAACTGTGTGCACTGTTGCTAGGAATGATGTTGAATAGAGAAAGGTTTATGAAACCTTGGGAGATCTGTGGGCAGAGATCCAAGGGGACGGTGAGAACAAATGGGCCGTGGGAAAATTGGGAAAGCAAATTGGCATTTTTATCTAATGTGGTGTGGAATCATGCTTGTGAAATACAAACTGTGAACTCCTTTTCTTCATGGGTAGGTTCCTTGTATACATGGGGGGAGGGGGAGAGAATATTGGATTTGGGACCAGGGTTGAAATCTCCATGTATTCGTGAAGTTTACTGGCTGACCTTTGGGCACTGACTCATGCTGCCTAATCTATCACGCGGGGTTGATGGGGTGTGTGTCAAAAGAACTCTGTGCTCTTTGGAGAAGAAGCAGGATACAATCCTGAAAAAGTGTCTCTGAGCAAGTGCAGGGTCTCCTTTGCCACTGAACTGACCACAGCCCATTCCCACTTTAATCCTAGGTATAGGAAGGAAGACCCTCCAAGTCAGAAGTTAGGGCTTTGAAACAAGCTGTAATCTTCTTTCATCTCACTACAGAGTTTAACCCTAAGAGCAGATGTAGTGCTGTCTCCTGCAGATCAAGAGCCAGCTTACAGATTGCACAGTCTTCCACAGACTCCAAAGTATATTCAGCCCTCTCTTTTCCAGGCATCACAAATGGGTTCTTACTGCATGTGCATCTATTCTTATATTCTTACATGTCAGGAAGGTGAAGAGGAACAATCTCATGGCTGGTTCCTGATTTTCAGAACAGCACAATTTGAAGTCCGCATTTATGTCTGTGTCAGGCCTTTGTAGACATGGAGCTTTTCTACATGAGGCATTTATTGTCCACTCATCATTCTCTACTCGCATTTATTTATGGGTTCTTTAAACAACATCATGACCTTCCAGTTTTGCTTCTGTCTTTAAAGAGCACTTTGAGCAAAAAAAAAAAAAATCAAGCAGGAAAAAGTGGTATTTTTTTTGTAAAAGCATGAAAGAAAACATTTTTTACTTCTGTATTTGTGGTATTCTGCTAAACCCCAGTGCCACCTAGAGGTTGTGTAGCAGGAAAGCAGGAAAGGATCTCAATTCTGCAACAACACCAAAAGCTGATACAGAGGATAAACAACTTTGTGTAGAAAACCTTGTGACCGTTTTGTGGGGGAATAGAAACATAAACTTCTCTTTTCTTTTGAGCAGAGTGGACAGATTGAAGGTCATATTTTGGACGAGTTCTATACCAATCTGGTACTGATCCCTTCTTTAATAGAATACGGACAGTACATCCTGGTTGCCCTTGGAGGTGTCCTACTTATTACTTCTGCCCTACTTGGACTCAAGAGCAAGGTAGGAATAATGTGGGCCTCCGGGACTCCGGAAATCTTTCCTCCTTAATTCCATGATTCACTTGCCTTCTGATTTTTAACTAAATTAATGTTTTCATTTCAGCGAAGTTCTTGCTTTCCTTTTTAAACCTCTGTGATTCTATAAGGAAATTTTAAAAAAACTTGGAGCTGAGCTACATGACCAGCAAAACTGGGTGGTGCAAATCTTGTTAGACTGTGCCAGTTGAGATTGTAATGGGCGTGGGGTGGCATGTTTTAATCCTCTTCCCAATATGAAACCTGAAATATTAAGGATAAGAAAAGACTAATTTCAAACATCTGCACCTCCCCAAAACTATTTCTCTACAACAGGGAAGGGGGCGTCTGTTTTTTGTTTGAATGGAGTATATTCAAACATATTTTTTTCCCACCTGCAGTCTAAGTTGATAAAATGCAGGAAACGCTGCTCCGTGTGATTTGTCACTCTGTGAATAGCAAGCTTTGTTTTTGAAAGTGGTCTGCTGAAGGCCATTTCGAAAAGGCGTAGAACAGAGTTGTCACGGTAGGATTAGAGGACACAACATTCAGAAAACTAGGCAAGAACTTTACTGTGACCCAGTGTGGAGGAAATGGCAGCAAATCAAGTGTTAATTAATTAACTGTGCTGCTGCCACTTTGCAAAATCAACCTCCAATCAACCCGATCAGAGATTGCTTCATGGCATGTGAACCCGGACACTATTGAGTTATTCATGGGTTAAACAAAACAACTCACAATTAACCTACAATTAGTTCTGAGGTTAACTGTGGGCCATTAAACCCATGAATAACCCATAGTGTCCTGGTTTGCACAGCATGAAACAGCCTCCAATCAGAGGTTATGAAAGTGGCAGCATTACATATGGTACATGCTGTGGCAAATCTTGGGTTAATTAACCCATGATTTGCCACTGTTACACCTGAACAGGCCATGTCTCTCTAGCAAGAATAGAACAGGAACAGGAAACTCCTGAGTCGTTCACTGCCACCTAATGAGGAAGAAGTCATGTCCAGGGGAGGAAGGTTTTGAGTGGTTTCGCTTAGGTTGTCAAATTGCAACCCGGAAACTTGTGCTGTATCCTCAGAATAGCTGTCAAAGCTGGTGGTCATGAAGCCACGACTCATCTCTTACTCTGTTCTGCTGTGACTCCATCACTGGTGAACTTTAAAAACACTGTGCAAATCTCCGGGTCACAATCTTGACAAGCATGGTTGAGCGACATATTTTGTGTTAATGATGGCAAAAGGTAAACCAATAATATGGATTCTCAGTTTCGATGCTCCATCAGATTCATGGGACAAAATGGGCCAAGACCGTATATGCTTATGCCATGTAAAAACAATTTTTAATCTTTAAGGTGCCTCAGGACTCTCTTGGTTGTGAATTTCAATATCATCATCATCATCATCATCATCATCTTATTTCTTACCCACCTCTCCGTTTGGATTGAGGCAGGGAAAGTAACCCAAATTCTTTACAATATAACAAGTGATTTTATGATTAGGATAACTCACGTTAAGCATCAGGCCTTTTTTCTTTCTTTGAAATTCTGGTAGACTGCTAAAATCTTGTCTTTTTAAAAACACCCCCACACCCCATTGAGTTTAAATGACATTCTTCAAGTGCTTTCTTTAATGCGTTCAACAGACCTCTTTTATGTTATGTATGTTGCTGTTGTTTTTTCTTAATCTATACTACAACCATAACTCAAGGTCTGTAAGCTGGATAATGATAACTTACTGTCAGGCTTTGTCAGACTGCAATAAATCCCTTGCAGATAAGTCAGGCAACAAATCCATCAAGGCCAGGGAAGGAGGGAGAGTGAGGTGAGGTGAGGCTGTATGAAGGGCTGGGAAGTTTACCAGTACAACGAAGTAAATTCAATGAGGCAGAGAAGAGTCCTTTTCCAATTCAGAGTCCCCAAATCCAAGGCATTCAAGGCGTAAAGGTAAGGGTGAGGCTCAGGGTCTAGGATCAGGCTGATGAGATCTGGCGTGTAGATACAACATTGGCTCAGTTCAGACAACACGTTAGTCAATGCAGTGTGAAAACTCCACTCAACAGTTGAGTTTTTAGGAGGTGCTCCTCGCACAACGTGTTCTAACTCCACCATTGCATGACTGTGGGCTAATGTGGAGTTGAGTAAAATCCATTGCAATGTTTAATTGATAGTTCCTTCACCCTCTCTCCTCCTCCCGATGGTATCCCATCAGCCACTGCTGCAAAAAAAAAGAGGAAAAAAAGCCCGGCAGCTCTCCTAGAACGGCCCTCACTCCTTTCACCACTCTTGCCTAAGAACTCTGTAGCCAATGGAAAAAGTCCACTCAACGCAACAGCAAACTCCACGGAGCCCTCCACACAACACGCAACACAACTGTTGCGCAGGAACTCTCCTCTGCACAGCGTGGAGTGTTTTCCAAAAACTTTTTCCCGCCAGACAACACGTTTCTCAACGGTTGTTTAAAAACTCCACCGTGGAGTTCTAAAACCACCATTGAGAAACGTGGTGTCTGAACTGAGCCATTGTATCTTCAGCGATCATCCTGTAAATTCTGGCTAATTTTAAGTTCAGCATCCTGGAGCAGCTGCTGGCAATTAGACCGACAATCGTCTCTGCTGCTCTTTCACGCTGAGCCTCCTTCGCTCCGCTGGGGTCAGCAGAACTTGGTCCTCTGAATCCTCCAGGTTTTTTTGGCCTACCACTCCCACCAACCCTAGCCAGCGCATAGCCAGTGGTGAGGGATCATGGGAGTAGTAGGACAAAACATCTGGAAGGCCACAAGTTGCCGTACTTTACACCGACAGGGTGTATCATGTCCACCGGATGAGTTGAATTAAGCAGCAGCATGGCCAGCATTCCCTTTTTGAATCAAAACTGTTTCTGTGTGCTGCATTAATAATATTTTTGAACTGGATTTGGGGTGGAGTAGGGGAGTCCCAGTTAAAGTCATTGTTGTTCTTCCCTTTTGAAAGATGTTAACAGACTGGTTCCTATCCATTCCTTGCTGCTCTGCATAATTGACTTAACCCCATTAAATTGCAAATCCCCTTGTTGGAAAATCAAGCATGAGCAAACCTGTTGTAAGAGGAAAGCTTTAAGCAACCTGTTTCAACAGAACTCCTAAAACCAATTAAATGCATAAGTTTGGGTCTTCTATTCATTAGGTTTTCCTCTGCACGTGCCAAGGCAGATGAGAAATAGATTGCAGTAGGCTTCTAAGTTGCTTTTATATAATCTTATCACATCATGGCTGTTTAGGAATTCTAGGGAGTACTCTTAGGTTAGATAAGAGGTGTTGTCTCTCCTCTTTTGTGTGTGTGTGTGTGTGTGTGTTGGGGGTTGGGATTGCCGATTTGAATTTAAAAGCTCCTTTGCCACGTAACTTGGGATCTCAGCCTTTTGTTGTTGTTCCTGTTTTTAAAAGTCCCTGGTCTCTGTGGCTTTCTATTTGGCATTTAGCTGTGACTGTAGATAAGGCCACACAGAATATGCACAGTGGCCACGGAGCAGTTGCAGAACGCTCCTATCTGATGTAAGTGGACAGGTGAGCCTGTGTCAGATCCAAAGTTCTGCGGTTAGACACACTCAGGACTGTGCTTAAAAAGTGTCTGGGGCAAATCTGGAGGCCTGGAGTGTGAGGAGGCCATATGGAGTTGGATTTCCACCAGTCGGACCTTACTGCGTTGTGCAGCTCCTTGCTAGTGTTGATAAGAGAGAAGATAAACAGACAGATGTATTTAATGCAAGGTCAAGGGCATCACTTATGCAGGCTTTGAAAAAAATTGTGGCTTCCCCCTCTAGGTACAGAACATGTTGAACCTGGTGCGGAATATTTGGGTTTCCACCTTGCCCCTTGAACACAGAAGCCTGGTAATCTGATGATGGTGCATCTTGCAGGGGGATCTTCCCCCGGGTTCCTGGTTTTGCATTTTAGTGTGCAACCAGAAGCAGGGGTATCTGGAGAAAAGCAGGTACACCCCATCCTGTAAATCTGAAGGCCCTTGGTGTCTCAGTCCTCTTTCTCTCTCTCTCCCTGTGGGATACTAGTGTGGTGTGGGGATCACATCTGGTCGCCCTGGACACAAAGGCCCTGTCACATGTCTGGTGTTGGAAGCCCATCCTGCAGGACGAAGGAAGGGGAGGACCCATAGCTCAGTGGTAGAGCAACAATCCAAACTGTCGAGTCCACGACATTGACAATGGGTTGGATACAGATGAAGTCCTTCTTAAAGTAGACCCAGCAAAGTCAATGAGACTTAAGTTAGTCATGACTATGTTAAGTTCGTTAAACTGTGGAATTCGCTGCCACAAGATGTAGTGATGGCCACCAATTTGGATGCCTTTAAAGAGGGGTGGGATAAATTCCTGGAGGAGAAGGCCATCAATGGCTACTAGCCCTGATGGCTAAGTGCAACCTCCAGTATCCACGGCAGTAAGCCTGTGTGCACCAGTTGCTGGGGAACATGGGTGGGAGGGTGCTGTTGCACCATGTCCTGCTTTGTTGGCCCCCAATCGACAGTTGGTTGGCCACTGTGTGAACAGAGTGCTGGACAAGAAGGACCCTTAGTCTGATCTAACATGGGACTTGTTATGTTCTTATGAGTCTACTCAGAGTATGACACAGTCTGGATCCAGCCCACTAACTCTGTGTGTGTGTGTGTATTCCTGGTGAAAACAAGAGTACTGTAGCACCTTAAAGCCTACTGGATGTATTATGGTAGAAGCTTTTGTAGATTTAGAACACACTTTGCCTGATATATCTACAGAAGTGGACTCCAGTCCACTAAAGTTTCTGCCATAATACAACTCTTTGCATGTCTGCTCAGAAGTAACGCACATTGAAATCGGTCTGACTTTCTCCCAAGCAAGTGTGTATAGGATTGCAGCCTAAATCTATTAGTCTGTTGCAACAAAATCAACAGAGTCTTGTAGCACCTTAAAGACTTTGGCCCTCTGGATTTTTTTCTTTGGGTATGTTTAAAAACCCCAAACAGTTTGAATATTCCCTGTTGCTTTTTGTATAAGAGCCTCGTGTGGCGCAGAGCGGTAAAACAGCAGTTTCTGCAGCTGAAACTCTCCCCATGGCCTGAGTTCAATCCCAGCGGAAGCTGGTTTCAGGCAGGCGGCTCGAGTCGACTCAGCCTTCCATCCTCCCGAGGTCGGTAAAATGAGTACCCAGTTAGCTGGGGGAAAGGTAATAACAGCCGGGGAAGGCAACGGCAAACCACCCCACTATAAGGCCTGCCAAGAAAACGTCAGCGAAAGCTGGCGTCCCTCCAAGAGTCAGTAATGACTCAGTGCTTGCACAAGAGGTTCCTTTCCTTTCTTTTTCCTTTTTGTATAATACCAATGCTCCCTCTTGATTGAACGTGGGTTAAATAATGACAATGTAGATGTCCTCCACATGTCACCTCTAGCCAACACTAACTTGAAGCATTATTGCACATCTTTATTCTTACAGGCGGGGGAGGTGTGGTACTATTGATCTTCCCCCACACTTACGGCTACAGGCACGATGAATAATTCTCTGTTGTGCACACTCCTACATCCTTTGTGTCTTTGGTATATGTCATTAATCAACCAAACGTTTTGTGGTTTGCTCTCATTTTCACCCTCCGAAAGTGAAATATTTTTTTCCACTGTAAGAGAAATATATTTCCAATTACACTAATGTAGGGAAAGGTGTACTTCTTTTCTTTTGGAAGTTTTGGGGCACACTGGTCTATTCATACAGAATCCATGCCATTCCTTGATGTTGCAGCCTTGTGACCGGCGGGCAGATAAATGTGAAGCAGCTCTGAAGGACGGAGTACACAAGATGTTCATGCAATGAGCGAGTTTAAAAAATAAATAACAGCCCCAGGAGTGATCTGGATCAGAACAATGGCAGAGACAAAGACTGAAGCTACCTTGGCCCAACCTCAATATTAATTTAGATCCTCCTCCCTGCCTTCCACTGACTTTTAGAAACAAAATCCATTCCCCCTGCTGATTGCACAAATAACTTCGCATCTAGTTTGGACCTGGCTAAGACAACCAGTGGCCCACATTCCCCTGTCAGTGAGTAACACCTGTGGTTTGTTCGTTAGAGGTTGTTGACTGGCATCACAGCTCCAAGTCTAGTGCCATCTCTTGCCTTCTTTGAAAGTTAATTATCACGAATATTAAATCTGCCCTTTAGCACGGAGTTCTTTCTCCTCTCCTGCTGGGCATCAAAGCTACATAAAGGTTGCCTCCTGGTTTCTAAAGCCCACTCTGTAGTAGTAATCATCATCATAATAATTAATAATAATCCTTGCAACTGAATGCTACAACTCTTCAACACTCTTGGCCTGGATTGTCAAATGAATGTTTTTATATATTTAAACCTATATATAATGAAATTCAAATCTAGCTCAAGCCAGTTTAGAATGGTATTCGCATGAAATCTTCATTTTTTCAACAGAGTTTGAATGTTGTACGGCAGAAGGATGGGTCCATTGTGGTTCGGACCCTATCTGCCACAAAGTTTTATAATCCTGGATCCAGCACTGGCTACAGTTATCAGGGCCCACAGGTAAGAGACCCCTAGATGGGTCGCCTTAACCTGGAAGAAGCCGGGCATGCAAAAGGAGAGCTCACGCTCTCTCTGCTTCTTGCCTCCTTGGGCGCACCATGCAAAGCTAAAATGGCGGCTCTATTAGAGCACTAGCCCCTTTGCCTGGACCCAAAGGCCGGCAAATGCCTGAGCAAGCCATGATTTATGGCCAAGTTCTCTCTCTCTTGTCTTTTTCTCTCTCTATATATATATATCAATCTCTTGCCCTTGGACTTGTGGATTATAACGGTGACCTACCGCACAGGTTCATTATGGGGATGAACAGCTTGTAAAGTACTCTGTGAAGTAAAGGTCCAAGTACTCAAATATATAATGGTTGGCTCATAGTACCAAAGGGAGAAGAAAAATTGAGTTCCTGAAGCATTGCTTTAAAACAAAAACAAAAAAAGGGGGGGGGAGCACAAATGTGGACAAACCATTTTGAATCTGGCTTGACAACTTTCTAAGTAAAATTTTACCTCTCCTAATAGATCTAGGAAGTAAATCATCTTACCTCTAGAAAACCAACCCTCCGATAATGTAGATTGTCTTAATTAGTTCCAGTGATTACTATGATACCTCTCTTAACAAAAATTAAACTTCAAAAATCATCCCTCATTTATTTTTAAGCAAATAAATGAACTTTCCTAGAAGTATAGCATAAGCTTTTTAAACGAGACTGATTATTTTCTAGGGGAAGTGCTTTTTATTTTGGAGTAGTAAGAAAGGGTCAGGACCTAGAGGGGCCAACCAGGCCTCCAAAGAAAAAGCCAGCATCTCGCAGAAGGAAGCGAAATTCTAGGTGGATACCAGGAAAATAAAAGGTAACATCGACTATCATAAAGCTTGACTTTGTTTAAAACCACCTGGGTTTTAAACCATTGCTTGAATGGCTTGCTACTTGGAAAAAAAAACCATGTACAGCATGGCGGCCAGGCAGCATGGCAGCCAGGCGGCATGGTGGCCATCTTGAGTCTCACCGAACTACCACCGGGCATCTGGTATCTCTTAATAATCCCTCCAGCTCACACCACCAGCCCCCACTTTGCCTGACATCTCTTCCCGCCTGCTGTTATTGCTCTTCCCCTTCTCTTAAAATAATTATAATACAATACAGTGAAGTTCTAAGAAATGGGCTTGTTCTGAATGTGGGAATAACCTGGTCTGGACCCGGTCCTGGTATGTATAGACTTCAGTGAATTTGTCCAGTGTTTTTAAGGCCATCTAAGGCAGCAATCCTATGCATGCTTAGACAGAAGCATGCATAGGATTGCTCCCTAAGCTGAGTATCCAATAACCTCTCACACTTCTTTGTGCAATGTATACATCTAATCCATTATCTGCTTTTTTCTCTCCTGAATCTTCCACCCATCAGCTTCATTGGGTAATCCAGAATTGTAGTATTTTCAGGAGGGAAGCAGGGCGTTGACAAAATAGGAAAAAAGCAACTGTTTTATGCTAACCAGCCACTGTCAGCATAGAAGTATGGCAGCTTTAGACCAGTGGTTCCCAAACTTTTTCAGGTCACCGCCCCCTTGGTTCCACAAACTCATGCCCAGTGCCCCCTACCCTACCCTGTAAAAATCATTATTCAGAATAGAAGTTTTCAACGACCCACTAAGGAAGATAATAACAATAAAATTCAAAACAGTAACAATTAATTGAATATTTATTCAAAATCCGAAGCACTTTTTACGGCACTTCTTATTTTTGTATGGTGTGTATACAAAAAGGACTTACTTCCAAGTATTTCCCCAATAACACCAGTGATAATGTTGCGGAATTTTCCGGGAAATTTAAAAGATAAGCTGGGGAAAATTTTAATAGAGAGGAATATAATGAAGCTTAAAGATTGGTTAAAGAAGATGAATACTCGAGAAGAATTAGAAGAGGCATTAAAGGAGAAAAATTTATCCTGGTTAAATTATTTTCAATTAGAACAATGGACGAAGAAACGGTTAAAGGATAACGGAGAGTGTAGAGTAATAACGAAATTTGAGGAGCGGATTTTAAAAAAAGAAATTGAGAAAGGGGAAAATAAAATTATAAAAGGGCTAACGAGTGAAATATATAGAATATTAGTTGGGAAGGGGGAGATAGAAAACAGTAACAATTAATTGAATATTTATTCAAAATCCGAAGCACCCGCCGCAGGCTTGCCGAGGGAGGGAGGGAAAAGAGAGCGAACGCCTCTGCTTTGCAGCCGGCATGGCGGGGCACACTAAGCAGGGTATGTCTCTTCATTAGCATTTTGGTGCTTTTGAAACACTTCAATTCACCGTTAAAAGGACTCTTCTTAAACGGTATTAATACATGTGTAGATTGTTCCCTTATATGGCTTGGGACCAAACTACATTCTCCCATAAAAATGTCCCTGGGTTTTAAGACCTTCTGGAGAAGCGCTTCTCGGAAGAGACCACCTCAAGCGCCCCCCTGCCACCCCCTTGCCTCTTAACGCCCCCCTATGCAATCCCACCGCCCCCAAGGGGGCGGTACCGCCCACTTTGGGAACCACTGATTTAGACCTTCATTGAGCTTACGTATTCTTATACAAGTGGAAACCAGCGTGAGGGACATTTCAGTTTTGCAGTCAATGATATCTTGTTCAAGGACGCCCTCGTATGGGGAGAGCTGGCATTCACCGTGCCCAGGTAAACTCGAGTCACCTTGGTATGGCAGAACATAGATGCTGATTTTGGATGTATTAGTTTAGCATTGCGCACAAGCTTGTCTGCTCCCTCCACTCCACTCCTCTTCTTGCAAGGAAGGGATCGGATATTTTCACTTGCATCTTAATTAACTGCAGTTAAAGTCTGAACCCAGACTAACCGTGGTTTATCTTGACTGGTTTATCTCAGGGGTGGGGAAACTCCTGCGATCTTCAGATGGCCACGCCCTTCCCCTAGCCACACCCCCAAGTGCCAATCATTTGGCATTTCCAAGGTTTTGTGCATTTTTCTCCTCATTCTGAAAGTCTGAAAGACCCCTGAGGATTCATTTCTGGCAGGCAGAGATTTAAGCTTGGTTTTTTTTTTACTTTTGATCCTGCCTCCTTTGTCTTTTGCACCAACCAACACTGGAATGTGACCCCTGAGAGCTTCTCCAAAATTGAATTCAACTTTCGGGCTGAAAGAAGTCCCTCTGTGTCCCTCCCCCGCCCACCCCTGTTCATCATTACAAACCAAATTCAAACCACGGTTTATGAAATTGGCTGGTTTGAATCAACCGCTTGAGGTGGGAGTGCAGACATGGACGTAATGCTAAGCCACCGTTTCTCATGAAGTTTGAACCAGGCCAGGCTCCTGCCGGGTGGAGATGCCTTCTGACGAAATGTCAACGGTGGATGTGGTGCAGGAATTTTAAACTTCCTTGGCCACACCAGAATTTAAAACGAGGGATTAGCCAAGCGCACGCAAGTCCAGGTTCTAACTAGACTTTTCCGGCTTCTTTCAGCGAGACACTACAGCGAAAACTTCACGAAGACCTAACCTCCAGGACGACGCTTCGGAAACTTCTCCGCTTCTGCAAGAAGGCTCTAGCACAGTAGACCACGGTCATGTGTCTAAGACATGACAAAACTCGGCTCCTCTTTGACTCCTGGTGAGATTTAACCAATATTAAAAGGAGGAGTGGTTGAAGGAGAATGAAAACCTCTTTCACAAGCCGCAAGCTCATGGCGAGAGACGAAGAAGCTCGCTCACTTTGAAGACCAACAGAGGGAACATGGCAGCAAGGCTTTTTCCATCATTGTTATTCCCATCTAATGCGAAGCGATGATTGAGCATGACTCTTCTCTTTTATTGACGGCACCTCACCTCTTCTGTCCCAGCCTCACCCCTTTCATATTTTCTGAAGCCTAAAGGCAAGGTGTTGTTTTTTTAAAAAAATAGTTCCTGGATAGTCAGATGTGAAAGTTATATTTCTGGTGGTTACCTCTCTTTGTGGGCTCTGGAAGAGCCATGGCTCTAAACTGCCCTAGAATTTTGGTTGAACAGCTGTGCTAATAGCTACAAGCTACACCCCACCCCTCTCCTTCTTTATAAGATGCTTCCGTACATGCACTGGGTGTCCACCGTACTTCCACACACTCCTTCCCACGGCAGCCATCGAAAGCTTTTTTAAACCTCAGGGACAACTCTGAAGCAGTGTTGAGCACAGCAGTTGAGGGCGAGGGGTGGTAGGGAGAGAGATCATGAAAACGTCATCTGAAAGCTCTTTAGAAAGATGTGAGAATCTCCTTTTTTTAACCCAATCCCTAGTTAATCCCTTAGAACACTTTGCACTCTTCCAAAAATAGCCATATAAATGCGATCATTTTGTATATTTTCTTTTTTAAAAACAACAACAACCCCCAAAACCTGGCTGGTGCATTTGGCCGTCACCCAAAACACATCCGTGTGCATGCACTGAACTAGTTTTAATGGGTTGCCTGGAACAGAAAAGGCCTCAGTTCTCATTTCCAGATAAGGGCTGCTGAGGGTTTTGGTGCTTACCTGATCTTACATTTGGGGAGAATTGGGGTAGGAGGCAGGTTGTACCTCGAGGTTCTTCCAGGGATGGGAACAAGGCGTGGCACAATCCGTCTGGCTTTGTTTCCTGCCCCAAGATGACCCCAAAGTTCAAACTGCCGAGAAACAACCTGCATTTCTAGCTCCCTGTTGGGGCTTTGCACTTGCCACTTTGTTCCTGTGCTGGTACTGGACAGGGGGGCTGTTTTTAAAAACTTCCCAAACTCTGCACTGTCTCCTCTCGCTTCCGCTCTGAATTGTATGGTGAAAAATTCCAACTGAGAAAAATTAAAATACTGAATCTTTTGAAGTGGGTCTTAAGTGTGTTGTTGTAGACTTGAAGCAGAAGGAGATAATTGCTTTGGTACACAGCTATCAAAAGTATGTGTGTTAGGGGGAAGATTTTGCAAATATTGGCTTGTTTTATTTATTTATTTCATTTAAATCTCACCTTTTTTCCTCTTGCAAGAAACCCAAGGCGGCTTACATGGTCCTCCTCTCCATTTTATCCTCACAACAACCCTATGAGGTAGATTAGGCTGAGCAGTGACTGGCCCGAAGTCACCCAGTGAGCATCATGGCCAAGTGGGGACTAGAACCTGGATCTCCCGAGTTGGATGCTATAACCACTACACCACACTGACTGTTGCAATAATGGTGTGGAGGGTCTAATTTTGTTTGATTCATTCAGGCATTGCATTAAGCCAGGAATCCTGGCTTAATGAACCATGATTCGAACGAGCACCTCACTGGTGCAGGCAGCCCATTCATTCCACTTTGCATGAGCGACTAAATGAACCAGGAAGGGATAGGTTCACATCATGTCCAGACCTGAGATTATGGTTAAATTTACCCAAACAAACCAGGATTTGTAAACCAACTTTAAACCGATCCTGGCTGTTTTAGGACTATTTACCATAATTCCAGGTTCAGACATAAACACAAAGTTGTCCCTTCCTAATCCTGCTTGAAACCCTGGAGAGCCACAGCTGCCAGTCAGTCGACAATATTGGGGTAGAATAATCAGCGGTTCTCAACCTGTGGGTCGGGACCCCTTTGGGGGTTGAATGACCCTTTTACAGGGGTCGCCTAAGACCATCGGAAAACACATATTTCCGATGGTCTTAGGAAACTGCATTGACTGAACTATGACATGTATCCTCTTTTGTATTATTAAAGCTATTGTTATGTATTATTTTCATTAGCAAACCATCCCATGACAATGGATCGTGTAGAGAAGAACGAAAATAATTTTATGGTTGGGGGTCACCACAACATGAGGAACTGTATTAAAGGGTCGCGGCATGTAAGCTGCCGTGAGAGCTTTTTTTGGCTGAATGGCGGCATAAAAATGCTTAAATAAATAAATAAATAAATAAATTAGGAAGGTTGAGAACCACTGGGCTAGATGGACCTACAGTCTGACTCAGTATAAGGCAGCTATGGTTATACCTCCACACAGTGCTCATTCAACACACGATTCCTGGTTTAACGTGATGGCCAAATGCAATGCCTGTTTTTGTTTCGTTCTTTAATATTTATAGTTTTTTTTAAAAAAATTGATAGGGATCAAATGTTTGGCATTTATATAGACAGTTTTTAAAAGCACATTGTCTACTTCTGTAAGGTGGGTTCATATTGCTACCTTTATACAGGAGATGTTGGGGCTCAGAGAACCACTTGCTTAAAGTGGTAGAGGTGACATTTTGAATTTTGAACTCTGGATTGCCTACTTCAGAGCTCAGTCACAATACTATATTTATTAAATTTCTGTCCCTCCGTTCCTTTTGAGGGAGCTCAAGGTGTGATGTTCCCATTCTTAATCCTCACAATAATCCCATGAGGTAGGTCAGGGGCAGAGAGATGTCAGTGGTGCAGGTTCTACAACTGTTCTTTTTCACTCAAATCCCACGAAACACCAACTGGGTCTTGGTGCACTTTTAGAACGAAAGAACTCTGTTCCCACTCCAAGGAATTTGTTTTGAGTACTGGAGCTGAGCAGAGCTCATGGTCCTTCTGCATCAAATGTGGCAATTACACACACACACACACACAAAAACACAGGGGTTTGTGTGGAGTTCCCAGTCAGATGGAAAACATTTGAGTAGCTATACAAAAGCTGACCACTTAGTGGAGATGTTGCTACATGATAGTTACAACTCGATTGCCAGAGTAGAAGCAGCTGAGCTATAATTCAAACCAGGAGAGATGGAACCGATATTTTAGAGAGCCGAGTTGTTCCACACTTGATGAACTTGGGTGCAAAAGTATCCAGAGTGTGTGTGCATTTGAATGGCTGCATTTTCCCTCCCAGTGATCTGGAAAGGATGCGCATGGAAAATCTGTCCAATGCAGCCCATTTGGGTTTGATCTATTGCTAAAACGATTTAAAACCAATCTGCCTGTGGATTGTTGCCCACATAGAACACCGGTAAGATCAGATTACTTGGGCAGTTGGCTGCCAGCTAGGGAAAGATTTGAGTTCTTTATTTGCTAACACTGTCTGTACTTAATAGTGTATGGCTACCGACCATTAAATGGAATATAGTGCCTTTTCTTCTTCAGCATTTAAAGCAGGGGTGGGTGACTTGTGCAACTCCCAGCATGGAGGGGGTCTCCTCTCTCCACCACCTGATTTTATCCTACAATACCCCTGCGAGGCGGATTAGGCTGAGAACTAGTGACAGGCCTAAGACCGCCCCGCAGTGAGCTGATTGGGCATTTGGGTCTTCCCAGCAAGCCCAGGAGTGGGCCACCTGCAGCCCTCAATCTATTTTAAAAAAAACAACCCACAAGCAGGAGCTATCTGTCCCCCCTATAGTAACCCACAGGGTGAGGAAGGAGAGAAAAAGGGTGTCCTCTGTCCACTGCCAGCGTGTGACCCTTGATAGAAAAAAGGTTCTTCATCCACCCTTGCTCTAACCACTCAGGTGAACTCAGTGGCAAAGAGCACCTTTTATCAGCTCAGGCTGATATACCAACTATGCCCTTATCTGGACAGAGATAGCCTAGCTACAGTGATCCATGCTCTGATAACCTCTCGTTTGGATTACTGCAATGCGTTATACGCGGGGCTGCCTTTGAAAACGGTCCGGAAGCTTCAACTGGTACAAAACAGGGCAGCCCGCCTACTAACAGGGACTGGCCGATGAGATCATATCACACCAGTCCTTCTACAACTTCATTGGCTGCCAGTCCAGGTCTGGGCCCGATTCAAAGTGCTGGTATTAACATTCAAAGCCCTAAATGGCTTGGGGCCAGGTTATTTGAAGGAACGCCTCCTCCCATATGTGCCTGCCCAGACCTAACGATCATCCACAGGGGTCCTTCTCCGTGAGCCCCTGCCGATGGAAGTGAGGCAGGTGGCTACTAGGAGGAGGGCCTTCTCTGCTGTGGCACCCCGGCTGTGGAACGAGCTCCCCAGAGAGGTTCGCTTGGCGCCTACACTGTACTCCTTCCATCGCCAGCTGGAGACCTTTTTATTTTCTCAGCATTTTAGCACCTAATTTAACTTAAATTTAAACTCTGCTGTTTTAATCTCATATTTTAACCTATATCAATTTTTGCTGTGTGGTTTTATCCGTGTGGTTGTGCTTTTTATACTGTATTTTGTATTTGTGTTTTTAAATTGTCGGTTGTTTTATAATGCTCTTCATGGTTTTAATTTTTGTGAACTGCCCAGAGAGCTTCGGCTATTGGGTGGTATAGAAATGAAATGAAATGAAATGAAATAAATAAATAAATAAATAAACTGCCTCTCCACTAAAGGGAACTCCGTAGCAAAAGGGGGAAATACAGCAGCAGCTTCTCTTCTTTCCTCCCCAGGTCCCCAGTGTTTGGTGTGGTGCTAACAGCACATTGACTACTCCTGAACCCTGAATTAATAAGAGATATATACCATATTTTTCGATTGTAAGACGCTATTGATTGCAAAATGCACACTAATTTCAGTACCATCAACAGGGAAAAAAACCCTAAGACACACCTACGATTCTAAGACGTACCCCATTTTTAGAGATGTTTATATGGGGGAAAAAGTGTGTCTTAGAATCGAAGAAAAAGGGTAATATAGACACCCTTCTTTGTGTTGTTCGCATGTCTTCTCCCTCCACCCTCACCCTAAATTTGGCACAAATGCTCTTTTTCTGGCCTCCGACTTCAAAATATTTAGCACAAAAGCAAGAGAGCTCCACCAACCTGGAGCTCCATGCCGCCCGCCCGCCCGTGGCTCTCTTGAGTCGTGTGTTAAGTAACCCTTGAAAAGCGTGGCTGGCTGAAGGTACTCTGGCAGGCCTCTAAATCATCAGAGCATGCGAATGGGTTGACAAAATTATTTATTTATTTATTTATTTATTTATTTATTAAATTTATATACCGCCCCATAGCCGAAGCTCTCTGGGTGGTTTCTAAAGGTTAAAAATAGTGAACATTAAAAAGTATACAAAATTTAAAACCATCAAAAATATATTAAAAAACAGTATAAAACAACAATATCCATTTAAACTTTATGCTTCCATAAGGATCATGCTGCAACTGAAACCCTGTCCACATTCAAAAGAACATGCAAGCAGCTTCAAAAGGTTCTTTCTTTCTTCTTGTTGCTCCCAAACCTTTGATGCTTTCTTATTTCGAAAGGCTGAGGAGGGAGGATGTTGAAACAAGTTCAGTGTATGATTGTAATGGGCTTCTTAACTTCAACAATGAAATCTGCAAAGGAAGTTTCAAAGCCTGCCAGTTCTGGTCTGGAAATAATTTTGTCCTACTGGATTATTATTATTTGTTTGTTTGTTTATTGGTTTGTTGATCTAAAGCAGAGGGAGAACAGAAGGAAAATCTGGATATATTAGTAGATCGCGCCATAATTTTACTGTAACTCAGCAAGCATGCCTGACTTCCAATGCTTAATCACAACAAAAAAAGCCTTCCCCAATCTTTCTAAAGTAGGCTATCACTTCTATGTAGTAACTCAAATTTAGATTTATAGTTATGTATCTCTCATCCCAATGTGTGGTTCACAGACTGCAGCCATGTGCCCCACACCTGTGCCACCATTTTGCATTGGCTCCACCTTATGCCACCATTTTGCACCTGGCCCCGCCCCTGTGCCACCATTTCATGCCTGACTCCAGTTAGTGGTCTTCAATCTTGTTGGTGAGTCAACTTGTTTTGTTTTTTTACTAGAAGCTTCAGGTCTGCTTGTGCCTGTTCTAGAAAAAGCATAAACCTTCCCTGTACACCCCAGCTCTCTCAAAAGGAGAGTTGTTTCAGATACTGCTATTTCCTTCTCTTCCTCCTCTGCATGACATTCCTCATGTTATAATTTAGCGATAATATCAGCAGTGTAAAACAGTGTCACGGGATAGTGGTCCCCTGCCACTCCACAAATGTCAAGGTAAAGTCAATGAAGTAATTAAGGCTGCATGTTAAGGCAAAAGGTGGGTGTTTGTTTTCCCAAGAAAAGGTGTCAGCAGCACCCCCCCCAAAACTGCGCTGTTTCGCCGACGGAGTCGTCCTAAGCCAGCTGATGGATCGGATCGCCACCGGTGTCATTTTGATCAGAGGAGAGGTTGGGTTTTGCTGAGTGATGGCGTTCATGCTATCATACTATTGACCGGCACATTTGGAGATGGTTAAAATGCATTGTAAATCCTTGGGATGAAGAGATCCATAAATGTTAGCATCTCCCCCAAGCTGGGTATTGTCTGCTTCTAGACAAGGAAAGAAAAAGGTGAGGCATGTCATGAGTGCTGAAATAGTACTGATAACCAGGATCTGTCACTGGGAAAGGCTACTTTGCGTCTTCACATAATGCAGCGAGGAGAGGGTAGCCTTGATGCAAGTTATTGTGCAGAGAGGTAGGCAGCAAAGAGAAGCACTATCCGTGGCTTGTATCTGCTGTTTTCTTCTCCAAGAGCGGTTTCAGCCTAGATTTCTACAAGGGTGTTATGATATTTTATTTATTGATTTATTTAAAGCATTTTTATAGCGCCACCTCACCATTTCTGGCATCGAGGTGCTTTACAATAACATATAAAACAATTCCATTAAAACCCTCCACCCACATTAAGACAATTCCATTAACATCCTCACCCTCAAACCATTAAAAGCCCTCAACCCCAATTTAAACCACCCCCTCCCCAAGCTCTTGTGAAAATAAAAACGCCTTACAAAGGTGTTTGAAGCAATTGAGAGTGGGAGCCTGTCTATTCTCCAGTGGCACATTGTTCCATAACCGGGGGCCAGCCACTGAAAAAGCCCTGGCCCCCGCACATTCCAATTTGTAGCGGGGGACCATCAGGGCACCCTGCTCCTGAGAGCGAGTCTGCCAATGGTGAGACACAGGAGAGAGGCGAGTGCTCAGGTATCCAGGACCCAAGCAATGCAGGGCTTTATACATGGTCAACAAGACCTTGTAGCGCACCCTAGCAGCCACCGGCAGCCGGTGGAGCTCTTGAAGCACCAAAGTGATAGAAGACCATTACGGCATTAGGGTGGATTCCTGCAATGAGCAGGGGATTGGACTCGATGGCCTTATAGGTCCCTTCCAACTCTACTATTCTATGATATTGACAATTTTATTTTGCAATACTTCTTTTTAATTAAACCCAGCATGGAATTTGTGAATGACCACAGAATGACTCTGTGTCTGTCTGTCTGTCTGTCTGTCTGTCTGTCTGTCTGTCTCTCTCTCTCTCTCTCTCACACACACACACACTTGCAATCCCAGGCAGATTTTAAAAACTAGGAACTTTACCAAACCCGTGGTGGGATGCTCTAAACAGCTCGTGTGTGCTGAATTCATCTTGTCAGGTCACTGTGCAAACCCACTCAGAATGCATCCCAAATTCCACACCGAGGGGTTAATGGATTAAGTGGCATTTCTGCAGCACTCGGAACGGCATGCTCTCAGCTCATTTGAATGCTTCTCGGCGTCTGCCATCTCTAATGCGCTCACGTTACCATGCAAATGGAAGAATCGGTGGCGCCATTGAGAAAAGCGCCCAATTCTGTTAACCTTCCTTTTACGGGAATTCACTTGGTCTTCTGCTCGTTGCTGGATATTGAAAAATGCAATGGAATGCACTCAGGATGGGTTTGCTTTAGGCTCCAAGGTGACAGCTAACTTATTCAGAGAAACAATAAATCCCAACAAAATGTTGGCGCATATATTTATCTGAGATCCTAGTGATACAGGGAAGGATATAAATGATTAAATAAATAAATAAATAAATTTTATATTGGGTGAGCAGAAAGAATGAATGAGGCCTGAGTCAGGAAGGAGCAAAGAGCTTCAATTGCAAGGATTGCATCATCATCATCATCATCATCATCATCATCATCATTATTATTATTATTCTGAACTGGGAACAAACAAGGGGATGGGTTATGGCTCAGTGGTAGGCCACCTGCTTTGCGTATTAGAGGTTGCAAATTTAGTCTCTGGGCTGGAAAAATCCCTGCCTGAAACTTTTAAGAGCTGCGAGTCAATGTCAACAATATTAGGTTAGATGGACTAATAGTCTGACTCGATAGAATTCATCTTTCTTATTACAGTCAGTGACCAGCATAAGCCATGTTCCCATGAAGAGTATTATTGTTATTATTAACACTTATGCAAATATGCTAATACACATGAATTAATGCAAAGTAGGGGAACGAAATTCTGGTTTTAAAACCCCCCAATTCTGTCACTAAGCAGATAACGGAATGAAAGACGCTTGCCAATATGTGAATCACAGATGGAACAACATCCGGACATCCCTATGCAACATGCTGTAAGATCATTCAAGGAGGACCTGTTAAGTAAAATGAGTGACTACATGGAACAGGGCCTTCTCAGTACTTGCCCCTACTTTATGGGATCTGCTCCCCAGAGAATCCTGTTTCAATAAAGCTCCTTATTGTGGGTTAAAAGAATGCCTGGGTGATTTGAAAACTTGGCTTTTAGGCTGGCTTTTGCTGGTTAATCTGCTAGAAATGTATTTAGATTTATTTATTTTAAAAAATGGCTCTTGAGTGTGCGTTTGTGTGCATGCTATGGATTTTACAGGCGTAATTGTACTCTGTTTTATGTCATGAGCAGCTTTCAGAACTCAAGAGGGTTTTGTTTCTTTTAAAGTGTGGTATACATCTTTTAAATCAAATTAGGATTTAAGCAGGAGGGTAGCTTTTGCATAGGAATGTACATTCTGATTATTTTTTGCAGATTGTCAGGTGTCTTTCATTCTGTCGTCCGCACATTGATGGAGTTGGATTTTTTTTTCATTTCTGAATTTGCGCAAATTCGCATTTGCACAAAATCGCATGTGCAAAAAGGTGCAAATCCGGGCCCATTTTCATACTTTAGCCTATAGGGGAAATGCACATTGGGCCAGGGTTGTTGTTTTTTTTTTAAATGGCATATTTCTCTATGAATTTGTGCAAAATTCCCAAAGGTTAGAAAAACTCTGCACAAGTCCACAAAATCTGCCCGACGGGGGAGGCTTCAGAACCCATGGGTTGGATTCATAAAAATCTGAACTCATTTGGTTCCGTTTCAGATTTTTCTGATATACCTACTTCGGGGTGATGTCCAAAGACCTCGCTGTCATAACTGAGCTCTGCTTCTAAGATCACAGTGCAGTGAGGATTGACACAGCTCTCATTTTGAGCCAAATGGGTAATGAGTATTAAGTGAGCCAAGAAAGCTACTTCAGTCTGACTCCAAATGCGTGCCTTTCAATGCTTGAGCAGGAAGGAATAAATCTTGAGCCCCATAGCATTTGAAACACCTCCTGTGTTCCTTCCCCCACCCACCAGCTGCACCCAGGGCCCAGCGAATAGAGCAACCAGTATGTAAACATGCAGTCTGTTAGATGCAGTGAGAAATAAGGTTGAGGACAAACCTGTGCAGACTCCATAGATCATTTCCCGCCTCCTGAAACTGAAGTGTCCAAGCCCAGCCAAGTTATTTTGGCACCTGAGCCATAAAAAAATGCACAAGTGTGCCTCCCCTCCCTGGTACTTCAGAATTCCCCCGACCATAATAAACTAAAAATGTGCTGTCCTTCCATGACTCTCAAAAACTGCTGGCTGAGGCAGCTGCTTCACTGTGCCTCAAGGTAGGGCCGGCCCTGGCTGTAGGCGGTGTTAGTCCAGGGCCTACTTCATTGAGAAGGCTGCCATTCAATCATTCATCACATGGGAGCGCTGCATATGGATCTAGCAGCTCCTGACACATCTCTGGAAAAGTCCTAGAAAGAATAGGAATTGGGGGAGAAGGATGATGGATGTACCATGGACCCCTGCTGTCTTTATCCTTCTACGGTCGTCTTCCATTTGTGTGGCCAAAGCTTTATTGCTGTATAAACAAGCAATAATATGCTCACTCTGCATGGCATCCCTGCTGCGCATGACTGTACTCTGCACATGATTAATACACAATCTTCCCTCGTGGTATTTTTGCTCGGCGTGAAGCAAATAGCAGCTATCTTTCTCTTCTTGACTTATTTATACTTTCTCTTCATTTGCATTTCACTGCTTTGTGGCCAGAAATGGAAATGGGGTTGCTTGGAGGATGGCGTAGCCTCGCACCGTTACAGTGCGAGGAGAGATTGTGTGAATGTTTTTGACAGTGGAGGCTTGGTGGCTCCAATGTCAGTGGGATGTTGAATCTGCTGGCTGAAAGCACTTTGGAGAGCTATAGAGTTCTGATTGCTTCCAACTAAAGCCAGAGCAGATTCGCCACCTCACTGACACTGAAGTCATCAGCCTTCACTGTTTTAGTGTGATAGACATTGGGTAGAGTTGGGAATGGAAATTGGGGTTTTTTAAAAAGGGGGGTTGCTAGTATTCTTCTTTGACCTGTTTCACACGTAATGTCAACTCAAAGTACAAGTTGAGTATGGGTTGTTGAACCATAGTTTGTCATTATGTGTGAACTCTGCACTATGGTTTAACTATGGCTTGTTAACCACTAATAACTCGGAATTCATGACTCAACAACAAACCATGAACTCTCTTCCTAGGCTGTTTGTGCTTAACAATCCATAGTTAAACTATAGTGCAGTATTAACATGTAATGACAACCCACGATTCAACAACAACCCATTGTCAGGGCTGTTGTTACATTAGAACTAGGGCTTTGTGTAGGTGGAGGGATAGGGAGGTTTTCCCCCCTCTGTTGAAATACTAGAGCAGGTTTTCCCAACCTGGTGCCTTCCAGAAGTTTTGGACTACAACTCCCAGCATTCCCAACCTGTGTTCATGCTGACTGGGACTCATGAGCTGTAGTCCCAAACATCTGGAGGGCACCAGGTTAGGGAGGGCTGGGCTAGACCTCTCTGCCACCAAATGGAATGGATCGCTGGTAGATTCAGGTCAGACAAAAGGATGAACTTCTTCACATAATGTGCAATTAACATATGGAATTCACTGCCATAAGAAACATTCCAAAATCCATATAGTGTAATACCTTTATTAGGACAAAGTCAAAGCAGCCAAAATTGTGTTCAAAGTTTTGAGATCTCCAGAGATCTCTTCATCAGGCAAGGTGTCACAAAAAGAAGCTAGGTGGGGGAAGAAGACGGGAGGGGGAGGATTTGATGTTGAGGTTATGAAGTCTGTACGGTCAATATATAGTTGCGAAATACCCCTGTTGTCATGGAAAGTATTTTTGGGTAGTTTGGTCTTGAATTGGCAATTAAGACCCATTGGCTTTACAAAAGACCCCCTCCCGATGAAGATGAGAAGAATGTCAAGGTTTCTTGATTTGGATCGAAAGAGGTGACTGGGTTTTTTGGACGCTCCTTAGAATTTACTATTACACTAATGTGGATGTTAGAGCAGTACGACAATGGAATCAGTTACCTAGGGAGGTTGTGGGCTCTCCCACACTAGAGGACTTCAAGAAGCATCTGGACAAGCATCTGTCAGGGATGCTTTAGGGTGGATTCCTGCACTGAGCAGGGGGTGGACTTGATGGCCTTGTAGGCCCCTTCCAACTCTGCTATTCTATGATTCTATGATGGTTCAGTGCATTGCTGAGCATACTTGCAGGTGGGATGGCGGTACGTCTTCCAGGGCTCATGCTCAGTTCAGAAATGGCCCTGGCCATGGCTGACGTTCTCAAGAACACATTCCATGCTTCCCTATGACGGTAATGCAGAGAGAAACCAGTAATAGGCAAGTGTGTCACCTTTTGGGGGGCAGTTCATTCTCCATTCCTGAATTTCTCACTGCTGATTTCCTCAGAACAGAGTTTAAAACCTGCTGAGCTGTGCCAAGGAATTAAAAGTGGAGAAAGGGAGAGAGCAAGAGAGCAGAGCAGAGCAGAGCAAGATATGGTATGGTTTGCCAGGACTCCTTTCCCCGTGATGGATGACCGCCTTGCATTTTCCGTCGGGATAAATGAGATCTTTTGTGATTTGCAATTTTGGAAAGAGCCACCCACTTGAAGCGAAGTGACTCAGATGAATTTATCCTCTCGACACAGAGGCCCCCGTCCTTGCAAGCTGGCGCTGCGACACGTTACGAGTTTAATTTGTTAAATGCTGACACACGGCATTTCCCTTTGCTCTGTCTAGTAGTGAAGGGCAACTTGTCTGTAGGCACCTTTCATTTGTCTTTGTCAAGGCTGCATTTCCCTCCCCCCCTTCGCTAGCGCCCCCCCCCCCCAACACCGAAATATCTTTTGATCGATGGCTGACAACGTTATTGGCTCACAATCTCCTGGTTTAATGTTGTGGAGTGGGGGATCTCTCCCCTCCCCCACCCCCACCCCATTAATTAACTCTCTGCTAGATTATGGGGGACGATTCTCTTGCCTCTAAATCCCAAGAGGAAAAGTTGAGATGTAACGCCGCTTCTCTTGGAGTAGGGATGGCCAACGTATTGTGAAGCGGTTCCCAGGGCCAGAACAATCCAACCACCTCATTGCACGTAGGGAAACTCTGGCCCTGCAGGCGTTGGACTACCTGGATCCCTGATTGGCCATGCTGGCTGGCACTGATGGGGTTAAAGTTCAGCAACATTCAGGGGTGCAGAGATTCCCCCATCTCACACCTAGCAGTGGTATCATGCCCCTACTGGAGATAACCTCCTCCGAGGAGCTAGAGCTTCCAGAGACAGGAGATCTGGAGGAGCCTGGGCCCTCAGAGGACATCACTGCTAGCCCTTCCCTGCAGGAGGAACGGAGTTCTCACTCTGAGGCTGGGCAATCACCTAGCCCCTGAGAGCATTGCTGCCTCACGAGGCAGCCGATACGGCTCCTCTAAGAAGGAGTGCTCGCTTACGAAAGAGGGCTCCTCAAAAGCAAGGCCCTCCTCCTGAGTAGGCCTTTTGCCAATGGGCCTGTAAATGCCCTGGGTGTTGCTCCGGCTACATTAGCCTTCAGCTTTAGTAGAGTGACGATATGAAAAGGAGGACAGGGCTCTTGTATCTTTAATAGTTGTATTGAAAAGGGAATTTCAGCAGGTGTCATTTGTATATATGGGGAATCTGGTGAAATTCCCTCTTCATCACAACATTTAAAGCTGCAGATGCCCTGCCCTCTTTTAAATCTGGTTACTCTAGTATAGCTCCTGCAGCTTTAATTGTTGTGATCAAGAGGGAATTTCACCAGGTTCCCCATATATACAAATGTCACCTGCTGAATTTCCCTTTTCTATACAACTGCTAAAGATACAGGAGCCCTGTCCTCCTTTCCATAGGGTCACCCTGGCTTTAGCCTAGCCAGTGTTGGAACGATATTCTGTGCCTTGTGATTGACCTTGTGTGCTGCTGACCCTCGGACTCCCGTTTGACTCTGCTTCTGGACTGTGTATGGTAACTTACTACTCTGTGGTGCTTGGACTTTTTCTTGTACCTGGACCTTTGCCTGATCCCCGACTGGGCTGGAACTTTTGTGCATGGCCATTTGCCTGCTTTTTTTTTTCCTTTCCTTTTGGATCACCCATCATTTGTTCTAACACTGAACCTGAATCAGCCATAGCATTGCTCTAGTGGAGCCAAGCTTGCCAGGGTCAAAGTGCTGGGACTTTTTTTTAGGATGACCATATGAAAAGGAGGACAGGGCTCCTGTATCTTTAACAGTTGTATTGAAAAGGAAATTTCAGCAGGTGTCATTTGTATATACGGGGAACCTGGTGAAATTCCCTCTTCATCACACCAGTTAAAGCTGCAGGTGCCCTGCCCTCTTAAATCTGGTCACTTTAGTATAGCTCCTGCAGCTTTAACTGTGTTGATGAAGAGGGAATTTCACCAGGTTCTCCATATATACAAATGACACCTGCAGAAATTCCCTTTTCTATGCAACTGTTAAAGATACAGGAGCCCTGTCCTCCTTTTCATAGGGTCACCCTATTTTTTTATTACCAGGGGTGCTGAAACCATCTGCCACCACAACCCCTTTCTAGCTTCCAGGTTCCCTCGGAGCTGAGCTCTAATCCTCACAGAAGGTGCAGTTGTGGGATGGATTTTCCCAGCGGCAATATATTTTCCCCTGTTGTACGGCCAAATTTTTTCAGGTGGTTTGGTCTTGAATGAGCAGCGAAGACCCATCAGCTTTACAAAAGCCCTGCTCCTGGTGGTGATGAAAAATGCTAGGCTTGTGGATACGGAGCAACGGTGGTGCCTGCATTTTTAGACTCTCCTTGGAGACACAGCGATGGGTAATAGTGAGCGCCTGCACTTCAAAATATTAGTGTGACACCACTAGCAGTTTCATGATTACAAAGCACATGTGTTGAGATGGCATAAGATCATCCATTGCGAGGAGGGATGAAGGACAACTGTGCTTTCAGAAAGGTCTCCTCAAGAGCAGGTTTGCAGTGGGACAGTTCAGGGCATGCCTGGCATGAGACAGAAATGCCATAGCGTTAGTATCAGCATTGGCAAGCCTCTTCTTTTCCTTACAAGTAAAACTATTAGCAAGTTTAAAAAGAAAGAAAAAGATGCAGGTGATATTAGACCATCCATCATATGTAATTTGGCCCTGAACGTCACAAAGCAGTGAGCAAGCTTTTGAATTCCCCAGAGTTCTTCCTCAGGCTGAAGGAAAATAAAATAAAATAAATAAAGGTGGGGAAAAGCCCCAGTCTGCTGTTTGTAACGGTCCTAAAAAGGAAGAGGAGTTTTGCAACCTTACAGTGCGGTCTTAAGCATGTTTATTCAAAAGTACGTGGAATAACTATTGTGGTGACAACTCTTTATGACACAATGAACAATTACTGTTGAACATATCAATAATTACAATGATAAATGCCAAACAGTCAAAGTGGTGTACACAACAGTGTAAGATAACAGTTACTCCAGATATTTATTTATAGCTATTTCGTATCTTCATCAGATCACTCTTAACACTTTAGTTTCAGTCAGCTGGTCTTGAACATCCACCTTCCTTGAAATGGGAAGAACTCAGTAATGTAGCATCAAGATACTTCACTAACTGCAATTCAGATCACGTGATTTACGTCATTAAGTCCTCTTGCTCTAAATAGGACAAACTTCTAGACCAGTAAGAATTAGAATTTCAGAGCATAAAAGTAAGATTCGCACTCGGAACATGGAGTCTCCTCCTACCTCAAATTTTGTTCAACATCAGCATACCCCGAAGAACTTAGATTTTTTGCAGTTGAATGGGTTTCTCCTTCCCTTTACAATCATACAGCTACTTTAAATTTACTCTTAAAAAGGGAAGCTTTTTGGATTCATACAATCAAATCAGTATCCCCAGAGGGTTAAAACACACATCTGGACTTATCTGTTTTCTTAAGAATGTTTTGTAGTGTTGGATTATTGTTCTAGTAATCTCTCTGAAGTAGGCAACTGTACTGTGTATCATAACTGGATATGTGCATGTATTAACAAATATCTTGATCAAATATCAAGATCACCCTGGATTTATAAATTGTATAGAATTTATAATGATTTCTGATTAATGGATTCATTGTTACAATATACTCATGTCTGTTCCTTTAAAATGAGAGTTCCCTTGTCACTTAACACCAGTATAAATTACCACTGTTGTGTTTGATCATTGCCTCAGGCAGCTGGTCTTGATTGCTCTATATAGGTAGTTCATTCCAAACGCTTCTACTGAGCAGTTTTGGTTTCTCTGTCTGTTTGGTGAGTTTTTCTCAAGGAGGTTTGCATCGGTCTATGCTTTTCATAGTTTGTCAGAACTCCTTACTAGATGGAGAAATGGCAAGGGTTTGCCTGTGTGCAATCCTTTTAAACTCCACTAATTGAAGATACTTTTAGACTGCAGCCCTATAACTATAGGGGCACCTTTATACAGACAGTTATGTGCTTAACTTCAGACCAGTTGCCTTTAATGATTACATCAAGAAATAACATGAAATAAATAAGGAACAGGTATTAAAATTTACAAATTGTTGTATTTTTACAGATGCTCGTTAGAGGGAATACACAAATCAGGGTTTGTGCAATATGTTGTTTTCCGTAACTGAAGGTATTTATAAGTTTCAGTTCCATAAAATCATGTAACATTTGTTTGTTTAGCACACTGATACTACATTACTGGGTTTTTTCCATGTCCAAGACCAGCTGATCTGATGAAGATAGGAAACAGCTATAAATATCTGGAGTAACTGTTATCTTACACTGTTGTGTACACCACTTTGACTATTTGGCATTTGCCATTGTATTTATTGATATGTTCACAGTAGTTGTTCATTGTATCATAAGGCATTGTCACTTAACTACAATAGGTACCTTTTGAGTCCTTTGAACTGGTTACTGACTCCTTGCTTTTTACAGTAATGAATGGAACTCCTCTCTCTTTCTTTTTCTTTCTTGTTTTTTACTCAAAAGTACATCCCAGTACATTCAATTGGATCTACTCTCTAGTAAAGGAGCTGCAGGATCACCACCTTTAATTAGTCCAGGCAGTGCCTAGTGTAAAACAATCTCAGATTATAGCAAGGCATGAGAAGGAATAATGGTTTCAGTTACTCAGATCTTGCTAGTCCTCGGTGATGACAATGTTTTTCTTGGAAGCTGACTCATCATTTTGTGGTGTGTGTTCGTTTTTAAAATAGTTTTGTGCTTTGTTGGAAGCATTAAATGGACTCTCATTTCCCCCTCCTAAATGCTGCTTGCCAGCTAGACTTCAAAGGATGCAAATCCACAAATGGATCTTGAAAAGGTCTTCTGGGAAACTGGCAAAACTCTCTTCCCGTTTGGGAAAGGATGATGATTTTAGTAAGACATATCCTTCTGTACAGGGAATTCCCTTCCCCTCCAACATACATACATACACATACACTCTGGAACTCCCTTCCCAGGGAGGCTAGGCTGGCTCCCTCTGTGCTACAGTTTCGGAGGCAAGCAAAAACGTTTTTGTTTCAGCAGGCTTTTGGAACTACACTGGATCTGTGTTAATGTATTGTATTCCCCCCACCCTTTTAACCTGTTATAGTTTTTTTAATTTTTTAACATGTTTTTAATTTTACTGTAGGTTTAATTCTATTTTAACTTTTGTAATTTATATTTATATGTTTTTTTCAATCTTGTAAACTGCCTTGAGTCCCAGTATTTGGAAAAAGCGGGAAATAATAATAATAATAATAATAATAATAATAATAATAATAATAATAATGATGATGATGATGATGTCTCTAAGGGAATTTGGAGGTGCTGTATTTCAGGAGCAGCGTTTTACACATATTTTGCTGTTGATGGGCTTTTCACTTAACAGGGAGGTGAAGATGGCCTCTGGCATTTCTCCTGCCATGGCAGCTTCAGCCCTGCAGAGCACAGAAAACTTGGAAGTCTCTGAATTCAAGGGGTTTCAAGCCGTGAAGGCACAATGGATTCCACCTTTAGATAGGGAGCTTTATCACACCAGCGTTATACTGTGCCATCATTGCAAATTGTGGGCAAAGGACTCCGAAGTTTTCCAGTTTATAATCTGCTTTTATTGTGAAGTACTCCCCTGCATCCTGCTTTAATTGCGCTTCTTAACCAAAAGAAGTGCAATATTTTGCTACTAGTTTTCGAGCATATCATTTGTTGTTTGCTGAGCGGACACTGGGGCGCAGGAGCAGGATTTGAAGAAAAATCAAACAAATGCTTACATCTGCGTAAGCTTTAAAGATAAAGACATCAAAATTGGCACAGCAGTAGATATTAAGGAGAGCTTTAAGCATAACAAATTTGAATCAGATTGGGTCATCTGTTGATTTTTTAATGATTTTTTTTACATTTCCCCCCTCAAACCCATTTCCTAGTATGCAAAGGATCTAGCGTCCTGATAGCAACAACAATGGCGACACCATAGCGCTGCAGGGGATAATTCGAGGGAAACAGGTACGTGGGATGAAGCTCAGGGTGAATGACCATATGGAAAGGAAGACAGGGCTCCTGCAGCTTTAACTGTTGTGATGAAGAGGGAATTTCACCAGGGGCTGCTGCATACAAAAGACGCCGGTTGAAATTCCCTTTTCTATACAACTGTTAAAAGATACAGGAGCCCTGTCCTCCTTTTCATATGGTCACCCTACCTTTAGAGAGACTTAATATTAGCTGATATGTAAGTATTATTAATGAATGCTTTGCACTGATAGGCTGGAGCAGGTCGGGTGATACTCGCTGGCCCCTATAAAAGATTCCACTCTGACTTGCTTGCTGGTTTTAACAATGAGGAGACTCCTTAAGTTCAGATTGAGCTGGGTGAGTCTGACCAGAGGTATGGACAAGCTCCTAGAGAAATAATTAATGGTTTCTTCCCTTCACTGTCTCAGGAAAAGGCTAAATTTGAAAGTGAGCTTTGGGGTATTAATTACCTTCTTATCAGAAGAAGCAACTCCGCACTGAGGAAGCCTGCTGTCCATTCCCCCCTCCACTTTCTGGGATCCATGATCATTTAAATCTCATTCCTATTAGGCGAGAAAATATTTTACAGCGGGTTTGTACTATACGTTCTGAGGTCATTAGAAGTACAGGCTGTAATAACACGCTCTGCTTTATCTTCCTGGGCATGAAAAAAAATGAATCAATAACTCATTGATTTAAATTAAAACATCTCCCTTGCAGGATGGCTGAGAACACTGATATCTATAGCCTTTGTGTCATGCAGCGGAGATCGGAAATCCATGGCTGCTATAAAATATGGGTTCGTCAGCTGCTTTGGTTGGCTGGCAGATGAAAATTAATTTTAGCTTAGTGGTTTGTGGTTGTTGACACTCCCTGAAGCCAATTCTTCTGGTTTTGGGGCGGGGGGGGAGATATAGTTTGCTTGGAAGGTGAGCTTTTGGTAATTGCCTCTTTTGTCCCATAAATCATGTATCAAATACATTCCAGTCAATATAGCTCACTTCACTAAGTAATTAAGAGTAAATGTGGGAAATCAGACAGGATTTTCTTTTTCTTTTTCTCTCTCTCCCTCTCTTTTCTTGCCTGAGAAATGGGTAAAAATAGGTGGAACAATAGACAGGAAGATCTACAAACCATGCCTGACTTAAGGCAGAATCTCTCTATATATTTACGTAGAAGTAAGTCCTACTATGTTAAGTTTGACTTTGCTCCCTAGCAAGCACATTAAGGATTTCCGCCTTAGTCTTTTATATTCATAAAATCCCTGCATCCATTTATAACTAATTCTAAGTACATGCAAGTTAAATATAAACCCACGTTCTTCGCCTATTTTACCCCTCCCTTCTTTTCTGTCCTCTTCTTCGGTTGCCCCCTGTGTCAAATGTTAGATTACAAACTCCTCAGAACAGGGATTTGATGTTTGCAAAGCTGCTCTGCAAAATTTATGTTGAAAAGCAGAGTATATACATAATTTAAGACCTGGTCCACATGTAATGACAAACCAAAGTATGGATTGTTGTTGAATCATGGGTTGTCATTATGTGGGAATCCTGGGCTCTGGTTTAACTATGGGCTATTAACCATGAACAATCCAGCATTCACAAGCCACAACAAGCCATGGGTTCTCTTCAAAGGTTATTCATAGTTAACCACAGTGAAGGGTTTGCACATAACAGCCCACAATTCAACAACCCACCCTCAACCCATAATCTGGATTGTCATGACATGTGAATCAGGCCTTTATAAATAGACTATTGTATACATCAGTGGATGATGATGATTTATGACAAGTATTCAACAGCTATATTTGTACAAGTTTCCTGGAATTTTAGGTAGGGAAGGCAATGTGCTAAGTGAAGAACTTGTATTATGGAATGTAGACAGTTGCTCCCATGTCTTGACAATCGCCATCAATCACCATGGGGGTGGGGGGAGCATGTCCAATAGTTTACACCAGAGACGAAAAACATGTGGCCCTCCAGATCTTGTTGGACTGCAACTCCCATTAGCCCAACCAGCCTAGCCAATATTGAAGGATGATGAGCGTTGCAGTCCAACAACAGAGAGCTACTTGTTCCCCATCATTGTTTCTCACCCTACTTTTAAGCTCCCTGTAACCTCTGGTTGGCAACTCTAGGAAGCAGATGGAGCTTTGGAAAGTCAGGCATATCAGCTGGAGGACTTTGTGCAAACTGGCTGGTTACCAGTTACCATCCGTCTGACCTACAGGACTGTAAATGAATTGTCCTCACAATTCCTTTGCATGTGTGTGTGTGGAACTGTTCAGACAATGCGCTAAACCAGAGCTTTCCAAACTTCATGTTGGTGACACTTTTTAGACAGGCATCATTTCGCGACACGGTAATTCAGTTTTACTAGCAAACCAAAGGTTAAATTAACCCCTTATAAGTGATACGGATACATACATAAATTGTAAAAATGAAATGTATGGGGACACAGCATATCTCATGAAAACCTTTCATTTATATTTTTAAAAATATATGATTTGCAAGATAATAACATACATTTCCAAGACTTTTCCCAGTGAACCAATTTTGTCGAGCGGCGGTTGAGATGGTGTTCTATCAAAAAACAGGACCCATGGAATTTCTCGAATGCGTCACTTCAGGTGCAGCTGTGTCACCGGAAGTGACACGGAATCAGCTGTTTCGACCCGCTTATGCATACTGCGTATGCGCAGTACCTGTATGATCCCTTGACCGTGGTGTGCATACATGGATACGACGGAAGGGGAATGTACTAGTACACCATACTAATCCGCACCTTTGCTGCGTAAAAATGCATGCAAGTTGGTATTGCTTATTTCACATAGACTCAGAGGTTTCTCGTTACATTCGCGTGACACACCTACACACTGCAGCTGACACACTAACATGTCGTGACACACAATTTGGAAAGCTCTGCGCTAAACCATGGTTAGGCCGCTAATCCTGGAGAAGAGAAGATTGAGGGGAGACATGATAGCACTCTTCAAATACTTAAAAGGTTGTCACACAGAGGAAGGCCAGGATCTCTTCTCGATCATCCCAGAGTGCAGGACACGGAATAACGGGCTCAAGTTAAAGGAAGCCAGATTCCGGCTGGACATCAGGAAAAACTTCCTGATTGTTAGAGCAGTACGACAGTGGAACCAGTTGCCAAGGGAGGTAGTGGGCTCTCCCACCCTAGAGGCCTTCAAGAAGCAGCTGGGCAACCACCTGTCAGGGATGCTTTAGGGTGGATTCCTGCATTGAGCAGGGGGTTGGACTCGATGGCCTTTTAGGCCCCTTCCAACTCTGCTATTCTATGATTCTATTCCTTTTGCAGCAAATATTTAGTGAGCATGTTTAAACCGTAGTGATGTAGCCACCATGATGAGGAATGGTTCACACAGCACGCTAAGCAATGTTAAACTCAAAATGGTTAACCACCCATTGCTTGGTGTTTCACCTGAACAAGGTGTGTGCGTGTGTGTGGGGGGAAATCTATCCCTAACATGGGCATGGAAGGTCCCCCACCCCCATTTAGGCCTCAATACAAAACTGATTACTTACCTATAGCCAACATCATCCATCTTTAAAATTAGTTCACTGACTGTTTGCTAATGACCATAAATGTGTTTGCTAATACAGATACCTCTAATTAGCTTCCAATAATAGATTAGAATAGCTTTAGGCGTTCCTCCAACCCCCCTCTTTCTCTTTCTTTATAGGTTTTTTTATTTAAGTGTCGTTAGCATAACATTCCTGCTCGAAGGAAATGTTCTATTTTCCCCCAAGCTCTAACAATGCCTCACATAGTTTCTGTGTTTTTAAAATAAATGTTTTCTCGTGGAATACTGCGAGGGATGCAACCTTCTGGGTGTTTGGTGGAGGAGCGCAGCTATTAATTTCTCTCAATGCTGTGGAGAACCTCTTGGAGGATTGAAGTGCTTCACTTTCCTATTGTAGGATATGCAGAACTGGCGTCAAGGGTATGAGCAGACACGTGCCGAGGGGCCCCATGGAACAAGGGCCCCCACTGACTAGAACTCCCTGGGACTTGCTCTTTACCCAACAACCTGCTTGTTCACCTGCCTCTGGCTCAGACAACAGTGGTGGTGTGTCAGAAGAGCAGTAGATGTTAGGCTTTCAACCTAGCAGAGATGAGAAAGAAGAAGAAGAAATCAACAGCAGCTGGTAACAATGCCGATAAGAAAGTAGAATCACTGAAGCAGGGTGACCATATGGAAAGGAGGACAGGGCTCCTGTATCTTTGACAGTTGTATTGAAAAAGGAAGTTCAGCCTGTGTCATTTGTATGCATGCAGCCCCTGGTGAAATCCCCTCTTCATCACAACAGTTAAAGCTGCAGGAGCTGTACTAGAATGACCAGCTTTAACTGTTATGATGAAGAGGGGGTTTCACCAGGGGCTGCATGCATACAAACAACACCGGCTGGACTTTTCTGCACAACTGTTAAAGATACTGGAGCCCTGTCCTCCTTTTCACATGGTCACTCTATACTGAAGGAAAGGGCTCCATTGAGGGTATCTTGTCAAATCCCTTCTAAACCTGGAGCCGGCACTAAGGATATGCATTTTTTTAAAAAAATAATAATAATAATAATAGGAACCCAACTCATATATATTATTTCGGTTCTTCCCACCCACTGGGCCATACAGACCTTTTAAGGCAGGTCAGCGGCTTGAATATACAGCCTGCCTACCTTCCCCCGGCCACTTGCATTCTTCAGCAACAATCAGGTCGTAAAAACATCATCGCAAAGCTCTTTCTATAGCGTAATAAATTTTGCAATGCTTTGGCATGCCTGGTCTACCCAAACACAGAGCCAGGGACTATCAGATTGTTCAGCTGGGGAATGCGTGGACCTGCTGCGTACCATCTGGCCTGTTTGCTCATGCCTAATCTGTCAGTGTCTTTTGTTTATCTTTTGCTCCTTCCCTGGATAACGGTTATGGGGTGGGTGGCGGGGGGGGGGGGGTCATGCCGTTCTTCTAGCACAGCTTGTGACAGGCTTTTAAAAACATTTCTGCGCATTGCATGATGTTAACCTCTCCCTGGGCTGTAAATAGTAGCCATTTTCCCAGCCGGGTCAGATTCCACAGCAAGAATGGAATGGAATAGTTAGAGTACCAAATTAAGATCAGGGGGTTCAAGCCCCTTACTAAGCCATGATGCTCACTGGGTTAGCTACCATCTCTTCGCCTAACCTACCTTGCAAGATTGTTGTGAGGCTAGCACGGGCAGAGGGAGGGAAGAGCCATGAATGTTGCCCTGAGCTCCTTTGAAGGAAGGACAGGAAATCAAATAACTAAGACCTTATACACCCACTCATACTAGAAATGTTAAATTCATTATTGATTTTTTTTAATTCATAAATGATCCAGATATTTTTTGCTGTGTCTTTGGATCTGCCCAAAAATTCCACCTGAAGGTACCCTCCCATTTTAAAATGTGGTTACCCAGTGGAGGGCATTTGTGAAATATTGTAGAAGACAATCTCAACCTTTCTTACTTCTAATCCTGCCTCTTCCTTTTCTCCTCTCATGTCTGTAGCTCATAAGTCTGTGAAGGAGGGGGCCTGCCTGCCTATGATTAGATTGACTGGGTTGAGGCAAAAGGGTGATCATGTTGTCTGAACCCAGCCACGCTAACAAACCATGGTTTGTTAACCACAAACAAACTGTGACGAGAAACTGTTGTTGGCTTGTGAACTGTGGGTTGTTCATGGTTAACAAACCATGTTAGCATGGCTGGGTTCAGACAGTATGACAACCAGAATCCATGGTTCAACGACAATGCACACTCAACCCTTTGGGTGTGGGTCATTGTGTTGTCTGAATCCAGACAGGAATTCTTTACAGCCCCTAATTGGTTTGCATGTGTTTAATTAATTATCCTTTGTAGCTAAGGATAATTAAACACATGCAAACCAATTAGGGGCTGTAAAGAATTCCTGTCTGGATTCAGACAACACAATAACCAGCATGCATGGTCAACCCAAAACATTTTGCTGACTGAGGCAAAAGACAAGAAGGCACCCCATTTTGTGTAGAGACAAAATGGGGTGCAAAACTGGCAGCTGAATCTTAGTTCACCACAACTGAGGGCAGCAAACTAGTTTAGGGGGTGCAGGATGGGCTTTGTGGCCCCCACAGTTCTGACCTCCCAAGTAGGGGATGGGGGGCTCAGAAGTGACATCCAGGGGCTGATGCTGCCACACTCGCCCCAGCATCTGCCGTCTGAGGTGATTGCCTCACTCTGCCTAATGGTAAGGCCCGGCCTGCAAGGGTGCCTGGGTCTCTTTGGCACAGTTCTAGCATGCATAGGTTTCACACATTCAGCTGCCAGTCAACATGCATAGGTGAGATATAAATTGAATAACACCAACATGTATGCATGCATGCCTGAACCTGCCTAAGAATACTTAGCAGGGAGTCAGGAGGATGGTAGGATACCGTATGATCACTTTTCTGTTCACTATCCTGCCAAAAGAGGAAGGAGGTGTGATGTTGCAACCCTAAACACACTCACATGCACCAGACTGCAGTGCACACCTGTCTTAGGAACCCGTTTTGCTATGAGAGTTGTTGTCTTGCTGCTGCTGCTACTGTTGTTTTCCCAAATTGCTAGGCATTGTATAAAAATAATGCACGGAAGTTTACAATTTGTTCAGCCTTGACTATTGAATTCAGGGTTCACACAAGTGGTGATAATTTAAGAGATGTATTAAGAGATTTATATGCAACTCCCAGGCAGGGCCCTTAATACAAGCCTGCAGGAGGGAGTCTCATAGTCCAAGGGAAAGCGTTGACTTTCAGATGACAGCCCACACTTAAATCACTTTACAACGTAGGAACTATGCCTGAAAATCTTTTCTCACAAGCAGGACTGTTTCCAGGAGGTGGCATCGTTGGGCATTTACTGGTCGCCCAAAATTGGCAATTGTTTCTCCAGTAGTATTGCGGTCTGCATTTTGGGTAGGGTACCCAGAAGGGCAGTAAGAGACAACTGTTATTTTGAGTGCCCCACCACCTCTTTGCGGTTAAGGAAGCCCACTGAGGATGCTTGCCTTGCTGTGATAGTAGAAGCACTCGAAGCAAGACCTCATTTACTGAGATCCAAATGAGGGCTTCTCTTTATTTGCCTCAGAAGTCCTCCATAGCAACAGTGGCTTGTAAGATAATGGCCAAAGGGCAAAGCGAAGGAGAGTCAGGCGGAGAAAATGGAGGAGGAGGGCAGGAAAATAGTTGGCGTGGTTTTGTGGCCTAGTCCAGCAGCTTATCCCTCAGAGATAACAATAATCCTTTTTCAGAAGAACAGACGCTTAGTTTATTTATCAACCAGGGATGACATGATATCAGACCACTCGGTAATTCGGATCAAAGGCACTCTCTCCAGAATAACATTTCCCTCACAGACAAGCCCTCAGGCCTCCTCCAGAAACCTCTCACGGTTCAGGAATGGCTTTTTCCACAACCTATCCCTCCCGTCCAGAGGGCTGCCTCTACTGAGGCATGAAAACATCAACGAATCTTGCGGCTCCTTCAAAGGCTAATCGGTTTATTGCGGCAGAAACTTATTTACACATTTTTGCTGCAGCCGACGAACATGGCTGCTCCTCTAGAGATGCGGAAGTGGTCCTGAGAGCACAAGGAAGCCACAGATTTGATTTTCCTTTCCTGCTCCTAGTCTTTAATGTGATATTTATGGCAAGGATTTATTAATTTATTGATAGAGCTTCGGCTATTGGGCAGTATATAAATAAATAAATAAATGATAAGCTGTCTTGAGAGCCCCTTGGAACTCTATAAAGCAGGATATACATTTTTACATAAATAGAGTGTGGCTATTTTTATTTATTTATTTATTTGTTGCATTTTAAATCCCGCCTTTTTTCCTCCAAGGAACCCAAGGTGGTGTACATAATCCTCCTTCTCTCCATTTTTATCCTCACAACAACAACCCTGTGAGGTAGGCTGGGTTGAGCGTCTGTGACTGGACCAAAGTCACCCAGTGGGTTTCCATGGCCGAGTAGGGACGAGAACCCGGATCTCCCGACTCCCAGTCCAACACTTTAGCTGCTACACCACACTGGCTACAATATTTGCTATTATAATTACTACTAAAATTACTAATAGCAATAATAACATTTAATATTTGATTAGTGCTTTCAAGTGTTCAAAGTGCTTCACATGTGTTATCTAACTGTAATCCTGAACAGGTTTTGTCAAAGACAGTTCATTGCATGAGACAGACGAGTAAATGGTGGTCCTCAAGGTACATAGTATAGGGTGACCATATTTGGGAAACCAAAAAAGAGGACACCTAGTGTGTGTGTAGGGAAGCAGCTTTCTGAGTCCTGCAGAAAGTACGTTATTCCCCCGCCACCTTAAAGAACTCGATTGGGGTGGAGGAGGGGAAAGGATTTCATTCTGCACCACCACCATCCACTCCAGTTGGGGCCTTTTCTATAATGTCCACGAATGACCCACTTTCCCCTTTAAGACCTCAATTGGAGCTCGGGGTGGGGGAATGATGTGCCTCAAGAAAGCATGTCATTCCCTCCTGCCATGCTAATGGCAGCCTTAAAGAGGAAGGTGTGTCATTCCAGGACATTATTGAAAATTATAGAAAATCCCCCCTGACACCATGGAAAGAACAAAAACCAGGACAAATCCAGAAAAATCCTGACAGTTGGTCACCCTAACATAGTACCCAAGACCAGTCAAGTTACTTTAGCACCCAAAGCGGAAATAATAATCCACAATCACCTCTCCCCATCCCTGGCAGTAAAAATACAACAATAACAAATTAACTAAACATTTGCTTCCCTTTTATGATACACCAAATCAGTTGCCTAATGGCAGAGTTGGCCCTGTTTCCTTAAAAACAAAACAAAAAGAACAACCAACTCAGTAAATTAGGGTCGAACTATTACTCCTATATTGCAGATGAGGGACTGAGGCTAATAAAGAGTGGCTTGCCTAAGGCCACTCAGTGAGTTCATGGCAGAAACGAAATTCGAACCGGGAACTTACTGATTTGTAGGTCAGTCTCTAGCCACTGTGCTAGGCTAGCTCTTGCACCAGTAGCAGATTCATCTTTATGCCTACGAACATGTGGACCTGGTGAACTTTTGCACCCATCCAAATGTGAGTGTTTCAGTTTTGTAGCTGTTTGATTCCTTTAATTGTATAAGTTGGCTCATTTGAAATCTTTGGTCATGCTCTGCAGCGTTCGCTGTGGCACCCGAGGCCTTTAGAGACGAACTTCCCTGACAAAACCAGCCTCGCGAAGCCTGATGTATTCAGCATTTAGTACTCTGGTCACTGCTCTCTTGCTTTCCTTGTCTGCATTATTGAAATCTTGAGACTTCGGCGAATGCCGTGGCTATGGTCCATGGCCTGACAAGCATCCCTAAAGCTTTTCAAGGTCGCAGTCCCAAATGCAAGGCTATCGCGCTTTGCTATTCTGGCAGACCTCATCTTCCTAGTCAAAAGCAAGTAAAATGCTTTTTTGAAAAAAGCAAGGGGAAAAAAATCTGCTATTTCCAAGATTACTACAACGCACGTTTCCTGTTCCTTAGAATAAGTAAGAGCATGCAGCGAAGGTGTGCTGAGAAATAATGTACAAAATGAAGATTTAAGGTCAAGAAAGTGTTTAAATAAATAAATAAATAAATAAATAAAATTTGCAAATAAATAAAGCTTGTGTGAGATGGGATGAGGGGGAAATGAGATAGGATTGCCACTTACGAATTGCCAAAAAAGAGGATTAAAGAGGACACTGATTTGTATTTGCATGTTGGAATAATAATAATAATATAATATTTTTACCCGCCTCTCCAATTGGATCGAGGCAGGGAACAACAGCAAGCATGAAATAATATAATACTGATTAAAAACATAGCATACACTGTTAAAAACATCCTAAAAGTATTCTAAAAGCATACTAAAAGTATCCTAAAATTCTACTGGATAGGCCTGCCGGAAGAGATCAGTCTTGATAGCTTTCTGGAATGCGAAAAGACTGTAAAGCTGACGAGTCTCCTCTGGCAGGCCATTCCACAGTCTGGGAGCAGCAGAAGAGAAGGTCCTCTGGGTAATGGTAGTCTTTGCTGACTGAAGTAGATTCTTCCCAGAGGACCTGAGTGTGCGGGGCGGATTGTACGGGAGAAGGCGATCCCGCAGGTAGCCTGGACCCAAACCATGTAGGGCTTTAAAGGTGATAACCAACACTTTATACTTCGCCTGGAAACTAATTGGCAGCCAGTGAAGAGATTTTAGGACTGGTGTAATGTGATCACCCCTAGATGTACCAGTGACCAAGCTGGCTGCCATATTTTGAACTAGTTGAAGTTTCCCGACTAGGCACACAGGTAGCCCTATGTAGAGCGCCTTGCAGAAGTCGAGCCTCAAAGTTACCAGCGCGTGCACTACCATCTTGCGAGGTGGAGTTTGATGTTTTTTTCTAGGTCCAGAGCCCCTAGCTTTTGTCCCAGTTCCTGCTCATGGCGCCTGACTTGGTCTGCAGTGAGTCAGGACGATTCTCGCTGCTCAGAAATGGGGTGCATAATGGTATGAACCAACTGGAGCATCCCTTCTCCTTGTCTGCAATGCAATGCTCTTCCAGAGAGTCGGCGTTCATGCATTTGGCCATGAGCAATGAAGTTTTGAACAATTTAGTGTAAATCAGGCCTAAGTGAACCTTGGTTGATGATCAGGAATGAGCATACAGTGGAACATGGTGCAGTCAGGTTCGGAGCAGCATCTGAAATGAAATGTGTCTGGGTAGATTTTGGTTAAGCTTCTGTTTCACTTTCCCAAGAAACACCTCTCTTCTTCTCTTTTAAATCTTTAATCGCCTCTGCCGCTGACAGGAATTTTATCTTTACTCCAGTCCTTTAAAGAAGATATAATCACTTGTAAGATTAACAGTGGAACAGCGTATTCCAGTGTTCCATGGTGTTTCCATAACTCTCTGCTCCATCAGGCTCCTGCCTGGTAACGACACAGTGAGTGTCATGAAACAGATCATTTGCGGAATGTGATTTAGAGACCGGAGGGGTGAAAAATGGCCCATTACAGGGAAAATCCTGCATTGCGTGTTTTAAGAAACAAACAAAACGAACCCACAGCAATCTTCCTAGCTGACTAATGTTGTTCGAAGTTCCAAAGTGCAAGGGAATGTATTAATTAAATAGGTAAAAGTTCCCATTATGTTTGTGGTGCTGTACCCCTTACCTAAAACTCATCTAGAGCAACAGATTGCTTTGTCTGCATGAAGGCTGTATGTTAGAGCGGGAATGGTCCGAGAAAGGAGTGGAAGTGTTTGCTTTTGTTTGTTAAGATTTATAAGTTCCACCTTCTTTCCCCAAACTTCTCTCCCCATTCTATTTTAGATTCCTGGATCCGAGGTTGGAGACCTCGGATCTAGGAATCCATACTCTGCCCCCACCCTTGCAGCCAGCCAGAAAGAACCACACCAGCTGCCTTTCCAAGGTCGGGCATGAATCGGAAGAGAGTGCCACAGGCAGGGTGCCACTATTGAGAAGGCCCTATCCTTGTCCCCACCAGCCTTTGACAAGTGGTAAAACCTGTTTTCCACCTTCAACATCCACCCTTCCAGCCTTCCCCACAATCCAAGAGATAAATAATATCCAAAGCATGTATGTCCAAAGTGTACTTTGGGGTGCAGGTGATATAAACATAGGTCTTTATTCGGCTTACTGAGTATTTCAGACTTTCACAGGAACTGGGAATAAGCAACCAACTTCAGCATTGTACCCTTCTACAGCAAGAATTAAGTGGCTCAAGTGTCCTTCCAATCGGTCTGAACCACTCTGTTTCTCCCTGTTCCCAATTTACAGTGCCAGTTTCTCCTTGCTCCTGACTTCACTGTCCTGACTTACATCTCTGTTCTTTGCCTGAGGAGGATTCTTGACATCTGCCACCCAAGAAGAACGGTCAGAGATGGAGAATACAGAAGGTACAATCTATGTTCTACGTCCCCAAACAGTGCTTCTTTTAACCCCCTGCAGCTTCCCTTGAGGGGGTGTTGCTTTTGCAGCGATGAGGTCCTTGCAGGAATAATATATGCCCTTCTGGAGAAAGTGCCTGGTTTCGCATGTCCCTATTGCCTTTTTCTGGGTTGCTCCTGTTCAAGGCCAGCCACATGCTCAGCACGCTGTAGGTTCTCAGCACGCTGGAACAGGACGCAGCATTCATGGAAATATATGCAAATAATTGTTTTTCATGTGATCCAGTTGCTGTAGGTTATTGTTCAAGCTTCGATACCCACCACTGGTGCACTGAAAATTCTTACAGCTGCTCAATCACTCACAAAAGCTTCCCTGTTTGTTTTCATGGTGGGACCTGATTCACTCTCACACTTCTCTGCTTGTGATGTGGATAAGATACTTCCATTGCCAAGGGACAAGACGGTTTGGGCCCAGTGGTGCCATCAGGGTAGGACTTTGGGGCAGATGTCTGGGACCCCACTCAGCAAGACAGCCCAGAAATGTGGCGGGACTGATACATTCCACATTTTGAAATAAGTGAAGTCATACACATTACAATGGAGGCTGGTGACTCCAATACCACTGGGCGATGCATCCAGATTTCAGTCAGAACTCTAGTTCTGTGACTAGTCACCCCACTAGATCACCCCACTGACATTGGAGTCACCAGCCTCCATTGACACATTACCATCTAAAGAGCCCCCCATGCCCAATAAAACCATTAAGTTCTAGAGTCTAAAATTATCTTCGGATCAGAATACACATGTTGGTTAAGCAGTAGTTGCTGCAATATTTAGTTGCAAATACATTTTCCACAGGGATTTCGGGGCGGGGGTAGGAGAGGACTGGAGAAGAAAGCAAATCTTTATGCCCTCAGGAAGTGTGTTTAAAATAGCTTTCATGCAGAAAACTCATTTAATTAGCAGTAAAGAGAAGAGTAAGCTTTACTTGGTCTTTTTGGCTGCAGGAAGAGGTCACTTTCTCATGTATTTAACAATGATTCTTACAATAGCATTTCAGAACATTTTCATGACCCGTTCACGCACCCAAGTTTTACATTTTTCTTAATCGTCTTCAAGCTTAGGTCTTAACAGTTCTTAAGCAGTCAAAGTCTTGTATACCCATCAGCTTAATTTGTCACTCATATAATATCTGAGCTTCAGCAGAAGTTGCTCTATAATTTAATCAAAGATTTTCTTTTCTTTTCTTGCTTCCGCCACCCTTCTCAAAGGGAATTAGTAAAGCTTCCAAACACGGTCCTATTTACATATGGTTTTAGCAAAAGCAAAATCTGAATACTCTGCGGAATTACTATTTCTGTGAGCCTTGGCTGTTCTGTTACACAAAGCCTCCCTGAGCTTGGCACAAAATGTTCCTTGACAATGAATGCTAATGGCCAATTAGGATGGTTTTTGACTAAAGACACCTTGTGGCTCTCAGTTGCAGGACAGGAGGAGGCTTACACTGGTTTGCCCAGTCTAAGAACTTCTACTCATGAGTTACTCATTGCATGTTTGTGATTGGTCACTCATGGACGTTTGCGGGTCCATTTTATGACATCGTCAACATCCGATGCCTCTCCCGCCGTTTTCAATCGGGAATCCGCCATTGTATAAATTCTCCAAAATGCAGTAATAAATGGAAAACGCACTACAATGCAGCGCCATCTGCTGGCGATAAAATGGAAACATATGGGAAAGAACTGTCAAAAACGACGGGGAGGTGTGTGTGTATTGTCCCAATCCTTAAACCCGTAAAGACTCGAAGTCAAAGCTCTGGTAAAGCTGCAGGGGTTTTGTTAAATGTGGACAAGCCCTGAGTCCAGGATGTGAGGGCTGGAAAACAGCCATTGTACATACTTGTTTACTCTGATTGTAGAGCCAGTGTGGTGTAGCGGCTAAAGTGTTGGACTGGGAGTCGGGAGATCCGGGTTCTAGTCCCCACTTGGCCATGGAAACCCACTGGGTGACTTTGGGCCAGTCACAGACTCTCAGTCCAACCTACCTCACAAGGTTGTTGTTGTGAGGATAAAATGGAGAGGAGGAGGATTATGTACGCCGTCTTGGGTTCTTTGGAAGAAAAAAGGCAGGATATAAATGCAATAATAAAGAAATTTCTAGTTACAACCTGGGAATAGAAAGATTCTTGGGGGATTTGTTTTTCAAACACCGGTGGGCAACTGGTTTTGGCCTACCACTCCCATCATCCCTCCCTATAAGACTGATGGGGGTTGTAGGACAAAACACCTTGAGAGCCACAAGTTGCTCATCCCTGTTTCAAAGCATCATAACTCCCTTTATGAGCAAACTCAGGTTGTGAGAGTCCACTGGATTGGAGCCAAAAGGACCTCAAAACAAGAAGGAGTATCAGCATGCTCCAAGGCTTGCAGAAAAAGAAAAGCAGCAAAAGAAGTTTTAAGAAAACAACTAAGGGGACAAAACCACTGAAAAACAGCCCAATGACTACTGAACATGCTCAGCAGACGTGGAATGCTGCGTATTAATTGAAAAAGAAAACTGGAAACCCAGCTGCAACTTCTCAGCTTATAGTATCCTAAAAATGTAAGAACATAAGAAGTCTTATGCTGGATCAGACCAAGGGTCCATGTAGTCCAGCACTCTGTTCACACAGTGGCCGACCAGCCGTCGGCCAGGGACCAACAAAGCAGGACATGGTGCAACAGCACCCTCCCACCCATGTTCCCCAGCAACTGGTGCACACAGGCTTACTGCCTCGAATACTGGAGATAGCACACAACCCTCAGGGCTAGTAGGCACTGATAGCCTTCACCTCCAGGAATTTATCCAAACCCCTTATAAGGGCCATCCAAATTGGTGGCCATCACTACATCCTGTAGTAGTGAGTTCCATAATTTAACTATGCTCTGTGTGAAGAATTACTTCTTTTTATTTGTCCTGGATCTCCTACCAATCAGCTTCATGGGATTTATTTATTTATTTATTTATTTATTTATTTGAATATATTTGTATCCCACCCTTATATCATTAGGATCTCAGGGTGGCGGATGACCCCCTTGGGTTCTAGTATTATGGGGGAGGGAGAAAAATGTTTCCCTATCCACATTCTCCATACCATGCGTCCTAGGGGACTCCAAGGCTAGTTGATTGGATTCTGAAGAGTAGCACTCCTGTTAGAGGGTGAGAATACCTGCAAGTCTTTTTGCAGGTTCAACTTGTCCCAATGTACTGGGGACATTTTGAATTGTCAATAAGCAAATTGTCACAGGGGGAAAAAAACCCAGCTGGGATTGATCAGTTGGGTACCTTCCAGTACTTATGATTCTGCCTATGTCATTTGGCCAGGAAACAAAAATAGAACAGGAGATGACAGAGATAGAATCTAAATCCATGTACACTGATGGTGCTATATAAATAAATAATAATAATAAATCCCATATTTTGGCTGATTGGGAACCATGCATGAAACTTAAGGGTAAAACCAGATGTAAAGGTTTTAAGAGCCATAGAATCACTTCTTGCACTTTTTCCTACTACGAACGTTTTTGCATGCTTCTCAGAAATTCGGAGACGTGCAAATATGGATGGATGACTGAGTTTTGGTTTGCAGATTGGTTTGAAACTGTAAAATTAGTGCAAATCACACGGATTTCTGCTCCATCCCTAGTAGGAAGTGAAGCAGATGGACTGACAAGCCAAGCTGGCTTGCAACTGTTACTTGCAAAATATTACACCAACTCCTTGGCCACAGTGGCTGTGACCTATTTTTTTGGCTTCTGAGTGTCTTATGGCGCAATAAGGCCCATTTCTAGTTTAATGCCAAAAGCCGTAATTCAACGGAAGCTATTTAAATTCCCAAAAGGATGTTGCTCCAATTATGAATAGCTGATGTAGATTATTAATCATTTCTCTTTTGTCATTGCTATCAGATTTTGTGACGGACATTTTTCATAGAATCATAGAATAGTAGAGTTGGAAGGGGGCTATAAGGCCATCGAGTCCAACCCCCTGCTCAAGGCAGGAATCCACCCTAAAGCATACTTGACAGATGGTTGTCCAGCTGCCTCTTGAAGGCCTCTAGTTTGTGTAAGGGCTTCCATGACATCAAGGTTTCTGATAATAATTTGGGCCTGATTTTTCCAGTGGGCTGATAACACAGAAATAAATCCTTTTTCCCGCCTTTCTTTCTTTCTTTCTTTCTTTATTACATTTTTATACCGCCCAATAGTCGAAGTGCTCTGGGCGGTTCACAAATTTCCTTCTGAAAAAGTATTATTATTATTATTTATTTATATAGCACCATCAATGTACATGGTGCTGTACAGATTACACAGTAAATAGCAAGACCCTGCCGCATAGGCTTACAATCTAATAAAGTTGTAGTAAACAATAAGGAGGGAAGGAGAATGCAAACAGGCACAGGGAAGTGTAAACAGGCACCGGGTAGGGTGAAGCTAACAGTATAGAGTCAGAACAAACTCAATATTTAAAAGCTATAGGGAAAAGAAAAGTTTTTAGCTGAGTTTTAAAAGTTGTGATTGAGTTTGTAGTTCTCAAGTGTTCTGGAAGAGCGTTCCAGGCGTAAGGGGCAGCAGAAGAAAAAGGACGAAGCCGAGTAAGGGAAGTAGAGGCCCTTGGGCAGGCGAGAAGCATGGCATCAGAGGAGCGGAGAGCACGAGCGGGGCAATAGTGTGAGATGAGAGAGGAGAGATAGGCAGGAGCTAGACCGTGAAGAGCTTTGAAGGTCAGCAGGAGAAGTTTATATTGGATTCTGGAGTGAATTGGAAGCCAATGAAGAGATTTCAGAAGTGGAGTGACATGGTCAGAGCGGCGGGCCAAGAAGATGATCTTAGCGGCAGAGTGGTGGACAGAGACCAGCGGACTGATGTGAGACGAGGGAAGGCCAGAGAGAAGAAGGTTGCAGTAGTCCAACCGAGAGATAACCAGTGCGTGAATAACCAGTAAAACAATCCTTACATATAAACCAACAAATGCAAACGTTTATAGTATATGCTAGAGGAGTTTGTAAACCTCGTGTAGTTTAAATTCATGTCCTGTTTAATCTGGGGGTGGTGGGAAAAAAATCCTCACAGCCGCCACGTCTGCCTTTCTCCCTCTCAATCGTTCCACCGCCCTCGGTCTCTTTCCATAATAACATTGTGATTTGTGACAAAGGTAGTTGATTTCTTGCAGCCTTCCCTCAGACTTAAATGTTAATGAAAGCTTAAATCAAAAGACTTGAACGTTAATGGTTGGCGCTCAAAAAATGAGATCTTGTGTAGCAGCCTGAGAAATACCTTTTGTAAGACTAGGAGCTGATGTCTGAACTGAACTTGACCGTTGTTTGAGGTTTAATCGTTTTTAAGGCACGGGGGACTTATTGGGCCATTTTTGGGTGACTGCCACATACCATGTGGCCTTCCTTGTAAAAATGTTCTTTCGGGTGCTTGTGTAAAGCATTTAGATATATATATTTTTAGTTTAGGAAGAAAAGACAACTAAGGGTCAAAATAAGTGTGTTAGGGCAGCTTTGAGTAGTATCCAATGTTAGTCCTGTGTAGAACAGACCCATTGAAATGAATGAGGGTTAAGTTCGTCACATTTTAATTTGTGGCTTCATAGTTTGTTTTCTTGGCTCTATACTTGCCAGCTGAGGTTTATTGAGATTTATTTATTTCGATTATGAAGTGGCATATAGGTTGACCATATGAAAAGGAGGCCAGGGCTCCTGTGTCTTTAACAGTTGTGTTGAAAAGGGAAGTTCAGCAGCTCTCATTTGTATGCATGCAGCACCAGGTGAAATTCCCTCTTCATCACAACAGTTTAAAGCTGCAGGAGCCCTGCCCGCTTGACCAGATACAAAAGTGGGCAGGGCTCCTGCAGCTTTCACTGCTGTGATGAAGAGGGAATTCCATCAGGGGCTGAGTGCACACCAATGAAACCTGCTGAAATTCCCTTTTCTATACAACTGTTAAAGACACAGGAGCCCTGGCCTCCTTTTCATATGGTTACCATAGTGGCATATAACTTTTTAAAAGAGAAAATTGGGAGCTAAATGGAACTGTGGTCTGAGATAGGTCACCCAACCTGATGTATCAAGTAGGCTGCTTTTGCAGCTGCCTCAAGGCCTTTGCTCACCCGCCTGGGGCACTAGCCGTTTTAATCCCCTGCAGTTGGGAATCTCTTTGCTACCTCTTCGTGGAAGGAAACTTTATCCTTGCTCTGATTTCTGGAAGGACTTCAAGGCTGCTTGTCTCGCTCTTGTCCCCTGGTGTTCCCTGGCTCTGAAACATCAGAAATGCAGAGCTGGTCACAAAGCTACATAAAATGCAATAATAGGGGACTTAATCATGTATTTTTTTTGGCTGGGTGTTGGTGGAATCTTGCAATGTTTTCTTTCTGTTGTTCAGTGCCTTTTAAGGTTGATGACTTAAAGGCACATTTGGTTAATTTGGGGGAGGGGAGGGGACTTTGGATCACCTTCTTTTCATAGCCCATTACACTAACAGTGTGTGATATCTCTCGTGTATTGAACAAGACCAATGTGTGGTCTAGGGTGGCCATTTATGTATCGTCAAAGAAGAAGAAACACATCACCAACAAGAACACACAAAAAAGGGCATCTGTTTGCATACATTTTGGGCAAACAGTTGTTGACCGGGGACCAATAAAACAGGACACAGTGCAACAGCACCTTCCCACCCATGTTCCCCAGCAACTGGTGCACACAGGCTTTCTGCCTTGGATACTGGAGGTTGCACTTAGCCATCAGGGCTAGACCTGCTCCTGTGTCCTTTATAGCAGATATTAGCAGCTGATAAATTGCGCTTCGGTGCTTTGAAAAACTTAATCTGCCGATTCCTGTTAAAGGCACAAGAGCAGGCCAGGCCAGAGTTTTTCTGGTCAGTTGGCACCCCTGGATCCAATTTTTACACCTCTTGGGGGGAACGAGTGGAGGCCGAGAGGGGGTTACACCAAAAGGGAGGAGGAAAAGGGATTGAAGTCCACTTTCCTCCCCTGCCAAAGGTTAGTTGTGCTGTCAAGAGGATTTCAAAAGAATAGCAGCCACCCCATAAAGATGGATGTCTGGGGTACAGACGAGGGAACTGGCGTCGCCATGGCAGCAGACCATGTGTGTCGGGTAACTTCCTGCAACCAAACATTTCCCCCCACCCCCTTCTTACTTTTCAGTCACTCGGCTCTTGACAAAGTTCCAAATTCACACAAGGCCGTTGGCCTTGCCTCTCAAAGTTATGCTGTAATTGTTACAGGAAGGATTTCTGCTGACCCTTCTTTTTCTCCTGTGTCTCTCCCCCCGCCTCCTTTGTGTCTGGGTTTGCATGACTTCTGTTTTGGGGCTTGGGGGTGGGGAAGACCAGACAGACACCCTTATCAGGTAATTAATTTCAGCGTCATTGTGCTCTGATGGCAGGTTTCTGATTTATTGCCCAAGGAACAGTTTGGGGTTCAAAGGGCACATCCGTTGTGTTTAATGCTCCATGATCTTTTACCCTGTGGAGGAAATAGTGGAGAATAAGGGCATTATTACCACCAGACTGGGCTCCTGGTGTACGAATTTGTGCACATGGTTTGCAACAGCATAGCTGTCATTTGCACCCTCCTAAATCTTTCAGCTAGAACTTGAATACTTCATTTTGGCTACTATCAAAGCACTGAAGCTTTTGGTTGAATGATAAGTTATGAGACATGATCTCTTTCTTTCAAGAGCTCCAGAAAGGCAATCTCCCAGTGAGGGTTTGCCAATATGCAAAAGTATTTAAATGCAATCACTTAATCAGTTGAAATCCAAACGATTAATCAACTAACAAGATGTAGTTCAATCAGTAGACAACTTTACTGAAAAGTAATGGTTCCCCTCCCCTTATATATGCAGCACCATCAATGTACCTGGCATTTTACAGCATAATGTATAGTAAAAGACAGTTCTCTGCTCTGAACAGCTTACAGTTTAAGGGGATGTCTATATGCAGCCAAGGCCCCACAGAGGCTGCAAATCTGTGTTGTGTCAGTTATATGACGCAGCCACAGATCCTGCAAAACTGCGTAGGAAAAAAAGAGGGGGACTTACCCAGTATGGCTCTTCCGCCATCTGACCTCACTCCGTGGCCAACCTGGGGGAGGGGTGGTGGTCCTGGTGAAAGGCGACTGGTGATTGGTTGCCGGAAACCAGGAAGAGGATGGGGCAGTGACTGGTACTTGGATGACCACTGGAAATCCTGTACTCCCTCTTTGGCATCATGATTACCCTATGCCACCTTGGATAAGTAAAACTGTGGGGTACTGGGGGAAGGTGGCACCAGCTTAGTGCCGTGAAGACAGCCCCGGGGGGTGGGATAGGTGAGGAATGTTTAGCCTGGAGAAGAGAAGATTGAGAGGAGACCTGATAGCACTCTTCAAATACTTGAAAGGTTGTCACACAGAGGAGGGCCAGGATCTCTTCTCCATCATCCCAGAGTGCAGGACACAGAATAACGGGCTCAAGTTACAGGAAGCCAGATTCCAGATGGATATCAGGAAAAACTTCCTGACTATTAGAGTAGTACAACAATGGAACCAATGACCTAGGGAAGTCATGGCCTCTCCCACACTAGAGACAGCCATCTGTCAGGGATGTTTTAAGGTGGATTCCTGCATTGAACAGGGTTTGGACTTGATGGCCTTAGAGGCCCCTTCCAACTCTACTATTCTATGAGTCTGTGTGGAGAAAAGGAAGAGTTAAGATCTTCCTACTTGGGATGGCATTAGACCTTTAGAAGCTGGACATAATTCCCTGACATAATTATGTGCCATCCTTTTGGTTCTTATTCTAGCTTTTATTGTGTTTTATTATTATCGTTGCTCTTGCTGTTTTTAAATTGTTTTATTGTTGTGTTATTTCTCAGTTGTTTTATGACTTTTTATTATTTTTGAAAGTCGCCTTGAACTATAAAGGAAAGGGAGCGTATAAATTTTCTTTTTTAAACACACACACACACAAATAACACGAAAGGAAGATAACTCCATCTTTAAAAGTTTGAAAGTGTCTCCTTCAGTTTCTGTTCAAGCCTGCTTTGTACACTATTTTGCACAAATCCGAAGGGTATTCTTTCTGAAAGGGTCCTGAGCACCCCCTTCCCTGCAACACCCCCCCTCCTCCTGCCATACTGATCAACTTAATGGTTAACTGCTTCCTTGCAATTTACAAACTAATTCATTAAGTGCAAAATGTCATTACCGCTAAGTACTACCCATCAGACTGTCCTCCTGTTCTCTCCACACCCCCTTGACTGCCCCAAAGCTGAGATGACCTTTGGAAGCAATCCGTCTCTTCTCTTAATGGACCCTGTCACCTCCTTACTTTTTATCTTGCCAATAGTAAAACTGTGGTGTTCCATTTGAGCACAGCGGCCTGAAATGAACTGAATGGGCTTCTGCATCTGACAGTCTGTTCTTCATCCACCCACGTATGTCACAGCGCACACAACCATGCGAAAACCAACCTAGGGAGCCTGACCAGACAGCCCAGTCCATATAAGGGCGGCTCTCGCCCCACAGTGATTTAGGCCCAAACTTTGTGGCCAGAAGATAGGATAGAAGCGAGATAAGTCAATAACGGTAGTCAGCGTCCTGTGACTTGTTCTGGGTTATGCGCCTTGGTGATTGGTGCTCATCATTTGAGTTCATATTGGTGCTTTAGGATTGCCAAGATGCAGGGTGAGGGGGTGGGGCTTTGATCCTTTTGTCAAGAATCAGATTGAGTGTAGTGTTAGGTTTTGTGTGCCGGAGGATAAGGATCCGGTCACTATCACACATGTCTGGGTTACCAGGGTTCAAATTAGGTGATGGGGGAAGCCTTAGTGAAATCCACATGCCCCAGGTTGGAGCTCCAGTTTTAGCAAAATCATGACTCTTGTATTGCTTTCTAAAAACAAAACCAAGGGAGCCATATCTACCTACTTGAGCC